>NC_086103.1:185776902-186118331 GCF_963921235.1 Mobula hypostoma
GATGATTGGCTAAATACAAACACAAGAGACTCTGCAGATGCTGGTGTGCTGATCCACTAACTTAACATTATCCACACTATCGACTTAACACTTTACCTCAATTTAATGATCTTTATTGCTGATTTATTCCTTAGGCATCACATTGTGGGATTTACAGACACTCCAAAGCAACGTCAGCACTCACGATCAGTCCAGCACTGAGTTTCACATCATTGCATCAGACACCATGGATGAGAAATGCTCTGCACTTAATGTGTCGGGTTCGATGAAAGCAAGTCTCTTGTGTGGGCTCGTGGAAGTGAAAGGGTCTGCAAAATATCTCAGTGACACAAAGGGATCAAAGCAACAAGCACGAGTTACCCTTCAGTACAAAACAACAACCCGGTTTGAACAACTGACCATGAGCCATTTGGGGAGACAGAATATCACCTATCCGAGTGTGTTTGATGAGGGCTCAGCGACCCATGTCATTACAGCAGTACTGTATGGAGCCCAGGCTTTCTTTGTGTTTGATCAAGTGGTTTCCTCAGCAGAGAAATTGCAGGATATCCAGGGTAATATGGAGTCGACCATTAAACGTCTCCCGAAGATTGCAATTGAGGGTGAGGGCTCCATAAAAATGACAGAAGAACAAAAATCAAATGCGGAGAAATTTAACTGCACCTTTTATGGGGATTTCTCACTGAAGAGCAACCCCACCACATTCCAAGATGCCATCAGCACCGATGCAAGACTCCCCAGCCTACTGGGACCAGGTGGGGAGCATGCGGTGCCCATGACAGTCTGGCTTTACCCTCTCAGTAAACTAGACCCAAAAGCTGCTCAGCTGGTGAGAGAGGTAAATGTGACATTGGTCAGTCGCTGCCAGTGTGTCCTGGAACAGGACATTCAGACACCAGTCACTGATCACATGGCTGGATGACAAGGAAAGGGAGATGAAGTTAGTGGGACATTATCTCAGGATATTCGATGATGTACCTTCTGTGAAAGTAGTGAGTGAGTTGGAGGATGAATTGATGGATCATGAAATGGACTATGTGGTTTGCTTCACCTTTACAACATTGCATCAGGAGGATGTCTATCTGTCAGAGACCATCAATTACCTCCAATCTCACACAACTCTGAAGATACAGGCACCAACTCCTGCTGATGGAGACTGTGTAACACAACACGGTGAGCAGTGGTTTCACTCAGAGATTGTAAAACGAAAGATGAAGGAACAATCCCAGTTATTCCTGGAGTTTGCCAAGGCCAACAAATCAGATAAGAACGTAAAATTCCTTGTTGCTTCTGTGAAAGATGACAGACACATAGGAACATCTATTTACCTGTACGAGGGCGCGTATATAAAGAGCCGATGCTTTGAACCCCCATCACAGCCCCCAAGACCTGTGACTGGTGGAACAACACATGACAGTACGACACTGCAGTTACACCCTCCTCGATATGGTACGGGTGAGATTGTAGGTTACAAGATAGAGTACAAAGGTACCCAGCAGGAAGAATGGACAATTCTGGATACACAAGGTAAATCTGAGTCT
Organism: Mobula hypostoma; assembly: GCF_963921235.1. NCBI lineage: Eukaryota > Metazoa > Chordata > Chondrichthyes > Myliobatiformes > Myliobatidae > Mobula > Mobula hypostoma. The sequence continues at coordinate 185,778,444 of NC_086103.1, forward strand.
TTAACAATATCTGGGTTACAGCCACATCAGGAATATCATTTCCAATACCGAGCTGTGACCAAGGCAGGGGTTAGTAAGGCCAGTGATAGCTCTAGGCAGATCACACTTCCTACAAGTTCACCTGGTAAACCGATCTTCCAGGATTGTTCACCAATTGCAACACTATCCTGGGACAGCCCAAGTCATATTGGAGCTCGTGCTGAAATAGTTCAGTACAGGATTGAATACAGAGAAGAAACATCAGTTACATCCAACACAGAGGCTCCATCGTGGACGGAAGTAAAGACAACAGACAGTGAATGTCACTATAACTTAACGGGATCGAAACCTCAGACAGATTACAGAGTCCGAGTGTCTGCTGACTGTGGATAAGCAGGTTCGAGTGTACCAAGTGAAGAGGTTTTAATAAAAATCAAGTAACAAAGGGAATAGACTAGAAAAGTCCCACAGAATTCCGATTAATATCTCCAGGAAACCCTTCCATTTACACGCTGAACCTGCAGAAGGAGGTATTTGGAAAGTCCAAACATCTTGTGAGTTGCTCCTTCGGAAAACCCAGCATAAGCCACACCATGAAGACAAATATGGTTTTGGGAGCAACAGGGTCAGGAAAGACGACCCTTATCAGTGGGATGATCAATTACATATTGGGTGTGGAATGGGGTGACAACTTCAGATACATGTTAATACAGGAAGAGACTGGAAGGTCGCAGGCTGAAAGTCAGACATCCACCATCACTGCCTACAAACTACACCATCAGGTGGGATTTAATATCGATTACTCACTGACTATCATTGATACACCAGGATTCGGAGATACCGGGGGATAAGCTGAGATAAAGAGATTACTGACAACATTCGAGAGTTTTTCACTTCCCCACAGGGGGCTGATCAGATCGATGCCATCTGTTTTGTTGCTCAAGCATCTTTGGCTCGCCTGACTCAGACACAGAAATATGTCTTTGATTCAATTCTTTCTATTTTTGGCAAAGATATTGCAGAGAACATTCAGATTCTGGTGACTTTTGCAGATGGAAAGCGCCCCCCGTTCTGGAGGCTTTGAAAGTAGCTGAGGTACCATGTCCCAAAGATAAAAATGGGGTGCCAGTTCACTTCAAGTTTAACAATTCCGTCATATTTGCCCAGCGTCCAGCCCCTGGAAATGCTACCAACAAGAGATCTGATGACAGCGGGGAAGAGGAAGATGATGATAACTTTGATGCGATGTTCTGGAAGATGGGAATTAACAGTATGAAGAAATTCTTTAGAGCTCTCGACACAATGGAAACAAAAAGTTTAGTTTTGACCAAAGAGGTTTTGAGGGAACGTAAGCAGCAGGAAGCTGTAATGAAGAGATTGCAGGATCAGATCCAAGTCGGGCTGACCAAATTGGAAGAACTCAAGAAAATGAATCAGGTTCTGGAGCAGCATCAGAACAAGCTGGATGAAAATAAAGACTTTGAGTTTGAAGTTGAGTTCACACATACAGAAGAGGAGGATCTTGGACCTATTGCTTTGAGAGTAACCGTCTGTACGAAATGTAAATTTACTTGCCATGATCCCTGTTTTCACCCTGTGCATATTTTAAAATATTGGGGTGTAGCAATCGATATTTGGGGAAATTGCAAAGTCTGTCCTGGTAAATGTGCCCTGCGTCATCACTCAATGGAAAAGTCCAAGTATGCATGTTAAAAGAAAGGAGAAGAGAACATTGGATGATGTAAAAGAAAAGTATGAGAAAGCGTATAATGAGAAGATGACACAGGAGAAGATCATGGAGAAGCTTCAGCAGGATTTTGAGGGGGTTCAGAATTCAGTGCTGGAGTTGATTATCCAATTATCTGAGAGCATTAGGAGACTTGAAGAAATTGCTCTGAAACCAAATCCGTTATCCACGCCAGGTTACATTGACCTCCTGATTCAGTCTGAGAAAGACGAAGGAAAACCAGGGTACCTGGACCGAATTCAATCTCTGATGATGGTCAAGAACCAGGCGGTGTTATTGAAAGAGTTCATCAACAGGAAGCAGTTATCAGGGGATAAGAAGCAAAATCCAGTGATAGGAAAGAAAGATGTTCAATCCTTCTTCAAAAACAAATTTTCTCCAATTTTTCATTGGGGGTCTGCTGATAAATAAGTGGAAATCAGTTCAGCTTTTCCCAATTTGGGAAGCCAAAGTTTCACCCAGCCAATGAACCAACTGCTGATTCTAATTCACCTCCATTCCCCTCCCCCATTTGCCCTCAGTGTTTGACAGAACATCTTCCATCCTCAGTGCTGACCTCCTTTAACAGATGGGTGGGGCACTCACATTCAGTCATCACCAGTGGCTCCTCATCCCAATCCTAGCCCAGAGAACCTATCGCCATCACAACCTTTTCTCCATCTGTGTCCCTTCCCTTCGAAACCAATCGGAAACAGAGAGATCATTTCCTTTGTCTCAGACTGTCCCCAACTCCACGGCCCCACCTCATTCCTCAGTCCTCACTCTCTCTGTCCTGTTGGATGACACATTACTCCACCGTGCCGGATGAAGTGAAACTTCCTCTCAGCTCATGGTTTTGTCCTGGCCCCTGTCAGAATCCGGCCAACGGGATGGTGGACGTGAAAGTTAAAGCAAAAAAAAGACAAAATCGGGAAAGAAAGGGCAATATTTTCCATCTATTGCTACAGAAGGTCTGAGCTGTTCAGCTCACTGGCACAATGCCGGCTTTCAACTCAACCTATTTCCCTGATATTCCCTGACATTTACTCCCAGTCAAATGCCAACCCTCCCACTCAGTCTCTTGTTATGGAAAGTGAGTAAAGCTGCAGATGCTGAAAATGTAAAATTAAAACAGAAAATGTTTTTCTGGTGAGAGCAAAACAGTTAATGTTTCAGATCCGTGACCTTTATCGGAAACTTCAGAGCTTTTGTTTGGAGTATCTCAACATTAGAGCAAATGAAACACAGATGGTTCCTTCACAGATGCTGCCTGACCAGCTGTGTTCTTCCAGCACTTCCTGTATTTACACTAATTCTCCCATCAATCACCTTCACTGGGAGTGGGAGTGAGGGGAAAGGGACTGGGGAGGTTTACAGTAACCAATTTACCTCCGGACTGTAATATAATCTCAAGGCATGAGGTTCAGAAGCACAAATGTTTGGCGTACAGATGTTTCAGATATTGGAACCCGTAGGTCAGAATCAAACCAATTTTACTGAAGGCTCAGAACAAACCTTGTCGCAAAAACCTGCAGATGCTGAGAATCTGAAACAAAGAGACATTGAAACAATTCACACCAGAAAGACGATCAGCCACAGGAGATGCAAGATTAAGCAGTGAGGAGGGCAGTACTCAGAGATGCACTCCAAGGAAAGCTCTGTTCCTGCAGCTCCCACTAATGCAACAGGGTAACTGGACATTGACCAACAGCCTTTGTGCTCAGGGAAGCTATGAATATTAATCAACGTGGGAAATTCCTGGGAATGGTGGGTTTACACCTGAAACTATCGACTGGGCAGAACATCTCCATTCAGTCCCATCTATCTCTCGATCCCAGCTGTGGCCTTGACAACCTGTGCTTGAAGGAAGGAACTGTTCCCACACAATTTATTATTGACCAGAGACATCACCAAGGACTCTGAGCTTGTTGCAGGGAGATTCTATTCACACTGGAGAATGTTGGTGCCTCCAAGTCTATCTCAGTGATTCAGTCATTCCCCTTCCATGCTCAATGTCCTGTCTCAGCCTCTGAACCTCTCCACAGCCACAGCGAAGCCCCACACGTTGATGTCCTCTTCATTTTCTGTCTGGGGTTTGCTTTACCTTCCTCCTCTAACATTCCTTTGGAAAGATGGAAGGAAGGCTAGTCCCACAAGGCAAATTGGAAACATTTGCAATACTTAGCACCTCAGGGCAAGTTCCAGAGGACAAGTCAACCTCACCAGTAATTGGTAAATGAGAAGGCAAGAACCCCCTAGGGCTTCTGCACTGTCACTGTCACAGCCTTTAGATATTCTTGAATTTGTACATGAAGGTCTTACTGTTTCTCAACAATGCCTTGCATGCTACATTCTTTGTGTACATTACTGACTTATTCGTAATCCCAAAGTACATCACCTCGCTCTTATCTGGAGGAAATTCCACCTGACCTCCCTCTGTCCATCTCTCCAACTGTTCAATATTATCAATAATACTAAAGACTAACCTGCTCTCCGTCAGTTGGTCACAGACTTCCAGTCAGAAACACAATCTCACAACATCACACTTTCCCTTCTCTTAACAAATTAATTTTGGAACCAATTTGCTTTGCTTTGGATCCCACAGGCTATCATCTTTTCAGTTCTTTCCCTCATGTGGCCTATCACATCAGTACATTTGTTACCCCTTCAAAACATTCAATCAAATTGGTCAAGGGAGATCTCCTGTCAACATGTTTCTCTGACAATCTGTAACTAATTAATGACTACGCAAATGTAAATGACCTATGTGTTAGCACCCCTCCCCTACCATAGCATACCAACTGAGATCTAAGACTGGTTTATCCCTGCTACCCTTCCTGAGAAAACTATCACATTTGCTGTCCTTCTGTCCTCTTTAACCAATCCTCCAGATCTCTTGACCTCTGGGTTCCCTTGCATTTACTGCCCTGACCTTTCACATTTCTGGAAACACCTTGTCGCAGAACAGCAACTATTCCAGTTTTACATGATGCTCAGATGTCAGATTTTACTGATCACCTATGAATCCAACCCATTGGAGTCTGATGAATATCCCATCCCAACAGCATGAGCACAGTGATACATCAGCTGAACCAAACATGATCCATTCCGACGTGTTCTACAATTTACCACAGCACCATTCTTCTGATGAAATTACATTGTTATACCGCATGGTAAATCATGTAAACCTGACAGACATTGTATTGTTAAAAATATCTCACTTACTGAAATCACAGCAAATTTGAAAATTTCTGGGTTTAACACAATAACTACAAATACACAAGATGACTTATATGCATAGATTGATTGTATGTCCATAAAGTGATGCTAGGCACAGCAGTGTCTGTACATAAGAAATTACATTGTTATACTGCATGGAAAATAATGTAAACCTGACAGACATTGCATTGTTAAAAATATCTCACTTACTGAAATAGCAAATTTGAAAATTTCTGGTTTCTGCTCGCTCCTTTTTTTGTTGCTATTTTGGGTGTTTTTGACCAGGGCGGTCTGCAGATAATGAACAACACAGTGCCAGACTGAACTGAACTGATTATGTCTGCATTCTTTCGATTTTGTGTTTATATTCTGTGTTCCTTGCTCGCTTCTTTGCCGTTCATGCGATTTGGTTTGTTTTTGCACATGGGGGGGGTGGATGGGTTTGACGTTTTTCTTTGAATGGGTTCCATGGTTTTCTTTGTTTCGTGGCTGTTTGTGGGAAGATGAATCTCAGAGGTTTATATTACATACATAGTTTCATAATAAATGTCCTTTGAATCTTGGAAATCTTGAATTAAACATTATAGTTGTACTAAGATTGATTAATGAATGGCGTGTGCAAAGTTGGAGCAATTTCTGGGGAAGACAACTTCCTGTCCTGGGAGAGGTATCCACATTCACCAGAGGTTGCAGTGACTTTTCAAACTTGAACAATGCCTTCCACTATTTCTCAAAGCTGCGCAGGTGCACAGCTGCGCAGTAACTGAAATGCTCCCGTGCTCATAGCCTTTGTTGCCACGCAGCTAGAAAAAGATTACTCAATGTGAAATATTTTCTTTGTTGAACTGTATTTGATTGTACCCTTCAATTCATTAAAAAAAATCAGAAGTATGTGATTTTTCAAAAAAGACATTTAAAGTGCTGTGCAGTTTTCAGGCCGTGTAAAAATTTCCCACACAGAGCAATGTTTGGTCTGCGTAGCTGTAAAAAATAATTGGAGGGAACATCAGTGTCTGCATATGAAAACAAGTAGTTACGAATATTGTTTGTAGTGAATTGCTGTCCCTTGATAGGAGTTACAAACCACACTGAATAAAAGCTTTGCTTAGGACCATTTTGATGACCAGATGCTGCTGTCCTGCCCAGTGCAAATCGGGAGAGGTCTAACATTGTGATATTGGGCTGCCAGGGGTGGGATTGGAAGCAATGGTGGCATTTCAGAGGCTGTTGGATAGACACGTCAATAGGTAGGAAATGGAGTGAGACTGATCACCGTGAGACCTGTTCTACAGCCTGTGCTGTACTGCTCTATGAACGAGATGCACCCCTGTACCTCCTCAGCACAACTTCACTCCAGTTCACCTCACAGGTCAGAGTCATTGAGCACTACAGCACAGAAACAGGCCCTTCAGCCCATCTATTCCATGCCTAACTGTTATTCTGCCACGTCCCATTGACCTGCACCTGGACTGAGGCCCTGCATTCTCTCCCGTCCATGTACTATCCAAGTTTCTCTTAAATGTTGCATCAAAACTGCATCCACCACATCGGCTGGCAGCCTGTTCCACACTTTTAACCTATGACCTCTAGTTCTAGTCTCGTACAGCCTCGGTGAAAGAGCGTACTTTCATTTACCCTATCGATACCCCTCACAATCTTGTATACCTCTCTCAAACCTCCCCTCATCTCCTACGCTCCAGGAATAAGGGCCAAAACTTTTCAACCTTTCCCTGTAACTCAGATTCTCAATTCCCAGCAAAGGTCCTTTAATTGTCTTAAACGTTACTTCTGGATGACTCCTCCACCTTCTATTCTCAACATAGTAAATTAGGAATGGACTATATAACTGTCCAGGCACTCAATCCCTAATCATTCTGACGAATTCATGCCCTATCCAAAGCTACTGTTTCATCTCTCCCCTTGTTCACTACTCAACACTTCAAGCTGGGGCAGTACCCATCTTTGCACATCCAGAGCAGGAGTTTGTTCATTTTGTGTTCTAGTCTGGTCCTCTTGAGATGAAACGAAAGTTGCAGATGCTGGAAATCCAAAATAAAAACAGATTTCTGAAAATATTCCACAGGTCAGGCAGCAGATGTAGAAAGAGAATCAATTCTGATGAAGAGCCCCCGACCTGAGATTTCCAACATCTGCAGATGCTCGTAATCCTTTCAAGAGATCTCCCTTTATGTTCAACCTCAGGAAAGTGACTTCATTGCCCAGTAGTATATCCAGAATCGTCTCTCCTCTAGTCAGACTGTCCTCATACTGGGTCAGGAATCCATTCTGGACACACCCAGCAAATTCTGATCCATCTAAACATTTTTCACTAAGGAGATACCAATCAATATTAGGAAGCTGAAGTTACTCATTTGTCTGTGAAATTGTACAGATGGGCCAAATGGTCAGCATTGTAAAAAGACACGCGAGCAGCAGGGTATTGCAAGTAACCTTTCAGCTTCCTCAGCCTTCCCCTCAAACTTACTTCAATGCGAGGGGATACCTCAAAACACAAGAAACTGCAGGATACTGGATTCCAAAATTAACAACAAAAAAGCTACTGAAGCAGGATCTCTGGGGCAGCCAGATGTTCTACATTTAGGGTCGTCCCTGGACTTGGACTGAAGGGACAGGGAACAGAGCGGCAGGATTAAGCATTGACGGAAAGTGCTGACCAGTGATAGGTGGGTCCAGCTGAGGAGCTGATTGGTAGATGGGGTCAGGTGGGGGAGAGAAGGGAGGAGATAGTAACAGAGGCTGGAAGGTGATAGGTGGAGAAAACAAAGGCAGAAAGAATCTGGAGTTGGATTAAAGAAACAGGAAAGAGTGGAACCAGATAATGAAGGGACAATGGGGAGATGGAAACAGTGGTGGGAGGAGAGAGATTGGGGCCTGTTATGAGGACTGTGTGGGTAATGGGGTAAGTGGAAGAGGGGAAAGTGACAGTGTGGGTGGGGCAGGGGGGGTTGCAAAGGAAGAGAGTGTGTGAGAAAACGTGATAGATGAGAGAACAGGAGAGAAAGGAAAACAGGGAGACAGGTTACACATTAATTGTTGAACAAACTATCCAGGTGAAATACTCCTATGGTTTGCATGTGCCTGAACATTCTGAAGATTACTCTCCTCTGGCTTATTCTGCACAGCCAACGTCTAATCCAATTTACCACCACACCTTGAATGCCGAGCGACTGAACCTTCTTGACCAACCTCCCATGCTTGTCAAAGGACTTGCTAAAGCCCATGTAGATAACATCCAATTACTTTCCTGATAACTTCATTGAAAAACACTATAGGATTAGTTAGACATGACCTACCATGCACAAAGCCATGCTGACTATACTTAATCAGTCCCTGTTTATCCGAATGCTGAGATAACGGGTCTCTAGAATAACTTCCTATAATTTTCCCATTACTCATGTCAGGCTCACCAGCCTATAATTTCCTGACTTATTCTTAAACAACACAATAACATTAAATTTCCTCCAATCCTCCAGCACCTCGCCTGTGACTAAGGATATTTTAAATATCCCTGCTGGGGTCCCTACAATATCTGCACTAGCCTCCAAGGAAATGTCTTGTCAGGTCCTGGAGATCTATCCATCCTAATTTGCCTCAAGACATCGAACACCACCTCCTTCTTTGTAATCTGTACAGGGTCCATGACTTTGCTACTGCATTGCCTCACATCTATAGATTCTGTATCCGTCTTCCAAGCAAATATAAATGCAAAAAAAAATCAATTTAAAACCTCCCCCATCTCTTTCAGCTACACACATAGATTACCACTCTGATCTTCCAGAAGACCCATTTTGCTATCTTTTATCCCTTGCCATCCTTTTGCTCTTAATATATCTGAAGGAGCCCTTAAGATTTTCCTGCACCATGCCTGCAACCTCTGTCTTCTTTAAACCTTCCTGATTTCCTTCTTAAGTGTTCTCTTGCATTTCTTATATTCAACTATCTCATCTGTTCCTGCCTGCCAATACCTACTATGCATCTCCTTCTTTTTCTTAACCGGGACCTCAATATCTCCCAAAAACCAAGGTTCCGTCAATCTGTTATCCTTATCTTTTATTCTAACAGGAACATAGAAACTCTTCTTTCTTTTTAAATCTTTTTATTAAATAAGTATACAAAAGGTAAGCCATATAGGCACTAATACACTGTTAGAATATAATATTACAGGAGATATTAAAACAGAAAAGAAATGATACAAACAATGTAATTTAAACATAAAATAATAAGGTAACATAATAGTATACTAATTTTTATATATATATATCAATAGAAAAAGGAAACCACCCCCCCAAAAAAACCCACCGTGCAACTAAACTAAAAGCAAGGCAAAGCAATGGGCTAACTTGGAAACAAGTAGAGTTAAAAGACTTAAAATCACGTCCTCAAACCCGACCTCCATTAAAAACAGTAGAAAAAAACAAGAAGGGAATATAAATATGGAGCAAAAAGGGGAAAAAAAAATTACATTAAATGAAAATATTGAATAAAAGATCTCCAGGTCTGTTCAAATTTAAGTGAGGAATCATAAAGATTGCTTCTAATTTTCTCCAAATTCAAGCATAATATCGTCTGAGAAAACCAAAAAAAGGTAGTTGGAGCATTAAGCTCTTTCCAATGTTGTAAGATACATCTTTTCGCCATTAAAGTAAGAAATGCAATCATTCTACGGGCTGAAGGAGAAAGATTACTGGAAGTTTTAGGTAATCCAAAGATAGCAGTAATAGGGTGAGGAGAGATATCTATATTCAATACCTTTGAGATAATATTAAAAATGTCTCTCCAAAAAGTTTCCAGAGTAGGACAAGACCAAAACATATGAGTTAGAGAGGCTATCTGCCCCGGACATCTATCACAAAAAGGATTAATATGAGAATAAAAACGAGCTAATTTATCTTTGGACATATGTGCACTATGAACAACTTTAAATTGAATTAGGGAATGTTTAGCACAGATAGAGGAAGTATTGACTAATTGTAAAATCTGCCCCCAGTCATCCACGGAAATGATAGAGCCCAATTCCTGTTCCCAATCTACCCTAATCTTATCAAATAGAGCTTTCCTAAGTTTCATAATAATATTATAAATCATAGCCAATGCACCTTTCTGACATGGATTAAGGTTAATTATAGTATCTAAAATATATGTAGGAGGAAGCATTGGAAAGGAAGAAAGTGTAGTACTTAGGAAATTCCTAACTGGTAGATATCTAAAAAAATGTATTCTTGATAAATTATATTTATTAGATAATTGTTCAAAAGACATAAGGGAACCATCTAAAAATAAATCCAAAAACCATGAAATACCCTTAGTCTTCCAAATTTGAAAAGCACGATCCGTGAAAGAGGGAGGAAAAAATATGTTACCTAAAATAGGAATCGCTAGCCCAAATTGGTTAAGATCAAAAAATTTTCTGAATTGAAACCAAATACGTAAGGTATATTTAACTATCGGGTTAGAGACCTGTTTGAGGCGTTTCAAATCAAAAGGAAGAGAGGAACATAAAATAGAGCCAAGTGCATAGCCCTGAGCAGATTGTAATTCCAATACTACCCATTTAAGAATGGATAGTATATCCTGGTCAAGTAACCAAAATTTCATATGTCGAATATTAATTGCCCAATAATAGAATCTGAAGTTAGGTAATGCTAAACCTCCATCTCTCTTAGCTTTCTGTAAATGTATTTTACCCAATCTCGGGTTTTTATTTTGCCAAATAAATGAAGAAATTTTTGAGTCAACTTTATCAAAAAAAGATTTTGAAACAAAAATCGGTAATGCCTGAAATATATATAAAAATTTTGGCAAAAAAAACATCTTAACTGCATTAATAAGACCAATCAAAGTTAAATATAATGGAAACCATTTAGATGAAAGTTGAGTAATATGGTCAATTAAGGGTAAAAAATTAATCTTAAATAAATCTTTGTGTTTACAAGTAACTTTAATCCCAAGATATGAAAAATAATTATTAATCAATTTAAACGGAAAGTTGTGATATAAGGGAAGTTGTTTATTAATCGGGAAAAGTTCACTCTTACTAAGATTTAATTTATAACCTGAAAAAAGACTAAATTGTGCTAATAAATCTAAAACAGCAGGGATGGATTTTTGAGGATTAGAAATATATAAAAGTAAGTCATCAGCATAGAGTGATATTTTATGGGACTTTAAGCCCCGAGTTATCCCAGTAATATTTGGAGATTCTCGAATGGCAATTGCAAGAGGTTCTAATGCAATATCAAATAATAAAGGACTAAGAGGACAGCCTTGTCGAGTACCTCGAAAAAGAGGGAAAAAAGGTGAGCTTAAAGAGTTAGTACGGACCGAGGCTACAGGAGAATGATATAATAGTTTGATCCAGGATATAAATTTTGAGCTAAAATTAAACATTTCAAGCACCTTAAATAAGTAAGGCCATTCTACTCTATCAAAAGCTTTCTCAGCATCTAAAGAGATAACACACTCATGAACATTTTGTGAGGGGGTATAAACAATATTTAACAGTGTACGTATGTTATAGAAAGAGTAACGACCTTTAATAAAACCCGTTTGGTCTTCCGAAATAATGAAAGGAAGTACTTTTTCTAATCTGTTTGCTAATAATTTAGAAAAAATTTTAGAATCAACATTTAATAAAGATATTGGTCTATAAGATGCACATTGAGCAGGATCTTTATCCTTCTTTAATATTAGAGAGATTGACGCTCTATTGAAAGATTCGGGAAGTTTACCCAGTTTTAATGAAGCTTCGAAAACCCTACAGAACCACGGGATTAATGAAGATGCAAAACATTTATAAAATTCTGCGGTAAACCCATCAGGGCCAGGAGCTTTCCCCAGGTTCATAGAGGAAATAACATTCTTAATCTCATCAGTGGTAATGGGAGTATCTAGCATAGAAGACATATCCTGTGAAATCTCAGGGAGTTCTAGGATATCTAAAAAATCATTCATATATTTAGAGTCTCGAGAGGACTCTGATTGATATAAGGAAGAATAAAAATCAAAAAAGGTTTGATTAATCCCCGCATGATCAAGTATCAGTCGATCATTTTGATTATAAATCTGATTAATTTGAGACTTAGTATAATTAGATTTCAATTGGTTAGCCAACAGTTTGCCAATTTTATCACTGTGTACATAAAATTCACTTCTTGTTTTCTTTAATTGGTTTACAATCGAGGACGAAAGTAATAAACTGTGTTCCATTTGAAGTTCAGTTCTTTGTTTATATAATTCCTCAGAGGGAGCTATAACATATTTCTTATCAATTTCCTTAATCTTGTCCACAATTACCAACTCCTCCTGCTTCAGCTTCTTCCTCAAAGCAGCAGAATACGAGATAATCTGACCACGAATATAAGCTTTAAAAGTATCCCAAAGAGTGTTCACAGAAATATCCTCTGTATAGTTGATTGTAAAAAAAAGATCAATCTGTTCATTCATAAAGTTAACAAAATCCGAGTCCTGAAGCAACAGCGAATTAAAACGCCATTGTCTATTATTTTGTGTATTGGCGTGAATTTTAATAGAAAGCTTAAGTGGAGCATGATCCGAAATGGTTATAGAGTCATAATCACATTTAATCACCGAAGAAATAAGATGAGTCAATAAAGAAGTAATCAATTCTTGAATAGGAATGGTGAACATGTGAAAAAAAAGAAAAATCTTTTTCCTGAGGATGCAAAAAATGCCAAATGTCCGTCAACCCAGAATCAGAAAGGAATGAATTAATCAAAGTTGCAGATTTATTAGGTAAGGTCCGTAGAGGAGCCGAACGGTCCAAAGCTGGAGATAAACAGGTATTAAGATCTCTACCCCAGATCAATGAAAACTCATTCAAATTCGGGAACTGATTGAATAATGATTTATAAAATTCCGGACAATCCATATTGGGAGCATAAACATTAACCAAAACTACCTTTTTATTAAATAGTAAACCACTAACCAGCAGAAATCTACCATTCGGATCAGAGATAATATCATGTTGTATAAAAGTAACTGAGGAGTCTATAAAAATAGAGACGCCTCGAATCTTAGCGTTAGAGTTCAAATGAAACTGTTGTCCCTTCCAGAATTTAAAAAAACGTAGTCTATCCCCCCTCCGCAGATGGGTCTCTTGTAAAAATAGAATTTGTGCTTTGAGTCTCCGGAACACTTTAAAAACTTTTTTCCTTTTAATAGGATGGTTAAGACCATTAGTATTCCGGGAGACAAAATTAATAATAGACTCCATAAACCCTAAAGTCAACCCGCAAAAAGGAGGATTGACGATAGGCTCGACCCATGAACCCGGAAAGGGAACAGAACAAGCAAGAGATACCGGGAAGGAGAATGCAACCAATACTTCAAAAGTGTAAATAGCCCAAGAAGAAAAAAACTAAAACGTGAAGCCCCTCCCACCACCCCCCACCCCATGACCTCAAGGCTAGATCTAAAACAGACCAGCCGGAAAGCAGCAAGCACTAAAACTACCCCCATGACTTCTGATAGACGCTCACTAAAAAAGAGTGTATATATAAAAAAGATCAGCAAATTATAAAACAGTAAAATAAAAAAAGTAAATCAATTAAAACAAACACAATATAACAGAGAAAAAGCCAGAAAATATAAAAAAAAACCGCAACAAACCCCAGACCCTATGAATAAACAAAAAAAAGAAATGAAATTATTAACATAAACTAGTTATAGAAACCTACAAAAAAAAGTAAATTTAAAAACTACAAAATTTAAGGCCTCAAAGGAAATACGTAGAATGACGCTGAGGACATAACCACCCAGAATCCCCTGGGAAAAAGAAAGGAATGACGCAGATAGAAAGAAAGTTTAGCAACCATATTAATTAATCAAAAATAAACTTTTCTGCCCATATAAGGCAAAAAAAAATTAAGGCCGACAGATTCACAACCTCCGATCAAACGGAGATAGTTAAAAATTACGATTAAGATGTTGAAGGTGAAAATTGATCCAGATAACTGGTTGGGTGAGTGGTCGTCTTGAATGCTGAGCGACCGAACCTGCTTGACCAACCTCCCATGCGGGACCTTGTCAAATACCTTGCTAAGGTCCATGTAGACAATTTCCATTGCCTTGCCTTCATCAATTTCCTGGTAACTTCTTCAAAAAACTTTATGTTTGTTTACAAATTACACACAAAGCCATGGAGAACACCCTTAATTAGTCCATGTCTATCCAAATACTCATTAGGCTCACCAGCCCATAATCTCCTGTGTTATGTTTAGAGCGTTTTTAAACAGTGTCAAAACTTTGGCGATCTTCCAATCCTCCGGCACCACTCCTGTTTACAAGGATGATTTCAATATCTCAGCTAGGGCCCTGGCAATTTCTGCAAATCCCTCCCGCAGGGTCTGAGGGAACACCTTGTCAGGTCCTGGTGATTTATCCATCCTAATTTGCCTCATGACAGCAAACACTTCCTCCTCTGTAATCTGTATAGAGTCCATGAAGTTAATGCTGGTTTGCCTCACTTCTATAGACTGTGTCTGGCTCCTGAGTAAACAGAGATACAAAAAATCCATTTAAGATTTCCCTCAGCTCCTTTGGCTGCACAAATGGATTACAATTCTGATCTTCCAGAGGACCAATTTTGTCCCTTGCAATCCTTTTGCTCTTAATTTATCTGTAGAATCCCTTCGGATTCTCCTTCACCTTGTCTGCTTGAGCAACTCCATGCCATTTTCTAGAACTCCTGATTTCTTTCTTAAGTGTTCTCTTACATTTCTTATAATCCATAAGCACCTCATTTGTCCTTACCTGCTTATACCTACAGCACACTTTCTTTTCTTAACCAGGGCCTCAATATCTCCTGAAAACCAAACCCATACACCTTTTAACTTCACCTTTAATTCTGACAGGCACATACAACCTTTGTAGTCTCAACACTCACTTTTGAAGGCCTCTCATTTGCCAAGTACACCTTTGCAGATCAAGTATCGCACACTCCCTTGTTGAGACTTCTGTGTACTGATGAAGAAAACCTTCCTGAACCTTTTGACAAACTCGAGCCCATCTTGACCATTTACAGACTGGGAGTCCCAACCAATATGTAGAAAGTTAAAATCACCTACTATAACAACCTTATGTTTCTTGCAACAGTCTGCCTCCTCTCTACAAATCTGTTCCCTTAAATCCCTTGGAATGTTGAGTGGTCTGTAATATAGCCCCATTAACATATTTACACCTTTCTTATTTCTCAATTCTATCCATAACACCTCACTAGATGAGCTATCCAGTTTGTCCTGACTAAGCACTGCTGTGACATTTTCCAACTAGTAACGCCACCCCACTTCCTTTAATCCCTCCCTCTCTGTCACGTCTAAAACAGGAAAGGGGCAATAACTTTACTGGCTGTTTTTATAGACATCCCCCAATAGTAACAGGGATATAGAGGAGCAGATAGGGAGGCAGATTCTGGAACGGTGCAATAATAATAGGGTTGCTGTGATGGGAGATTTTAACTTTCCTAATATTGATTGGCATTTCCTTTGTGCAATTTGTTAGGTGTGTTCAGGAAGGTTTCCTGACACAATATGTAGATAAGCCAAGAGAGGCTGTACTTGATCTGGTATTGGCAAATGAACCTGGTGAGGTGTCAGATCTCTCAGTGGGACATCATTTTGGAGGTAGTGACCAAAACTCTATCTCCTTTACCATTGCACTAGAGAGGGTTAACAGCAGACAATTTGGGAAAACATTTACTTGAGGTAGGGGAAATATGATGCTATTAGGCAGGAACTTGGGAGCATAAATTGGGAGCAGATGTTCTCAGGGAAATGCACAGCAGAAATGTGGCAAATATCCAGAGAACATTTGCATGGAGTTCTACATAGGTATGTTCCATTGAGACAGGAAAAGGATGGCAGGGTTAAAGAACCATGGTGTACAAAGTCATAGTCATAGTCATAGTCATACTTTATTGATCCCAGGGGAAATTGCTTTTCGTTACAGTTGCACCATAAATAATAAATAGTAATAGAACCATAAATAGTTAAATAGTAATATGTAAATTATGCCCGGAAATTATGAAATAAGTCCAGGACCAGCCAATCGGCTCAGGGTGTCTGAGCCTCCGGGGAGGAGTTGTAAAGTTTGATGGCCACAGGCAGGAATGACTTCCTATGACGCTCTGTGCTGCATCTCAGTGGAATGAGTCTCTGGCTGAATGTACTCCTGTGCCCACCCAGTACATTATGTAGTGAATGGGAGACATTGACCAAGATGGCATGCAACTTAGACAGCATCCTCTTTTCAGACACCACCGTGAGAGAGTCCAGTTCCATCCCCACAACATCACTGGCCTTACGAATGAGTTTGTTGATTCTGTTGGTGTCTGCTACCCTCAGCCTGCTGCCCCAGCACACAACAGCAGAAAATCTAGTTAAGAAGAAAAGAAAAGCTTATGAAAGGTTCAAGAGACTAGGTACTGTTAAAGCTCTAGAAAATTACAAGATTGCTAGGTTAGGAGCTTAAGAATGGAATTAGGAGAGTCAGAAGGGGCCATGCGAAGGCCTTGGTGATAACAATTAAGGAAGACCCCATGACATACCTACAAGTTTGTGTAGCAAGAGGATGAGCCCTGTGAGAATAGGACCAATCAGGTGCGACAGTGGAAACGTGTGCATGGAGCTGGAGGAGGTAGCAGAGGTACGTAATGCTCAAAGTGTATGCAGAATGAAAACACAAGCTCTTTGAAGTGGAGTCTGTGCAAACATAGGTACAAGTTTAGAACCATCTTGGGCAGATGAGAATTGATGGTTGATTATAGTTAAATTCAAAATCTTGGTTTTTTTTGTAATTTATTTTTTATTGAGGTTCATCATCAAATATTTCCATAAGATGTATTTCAGATACTGTACATATATATCATATAATCATATTTGTCACAAGTGTTGGCGCTTGGCCAAGTGGTTAAGGCATTCGTCTAGTGATTTGAAGGTTGCTAGTTCAAGCCTTAGCTGAGGCAGCGTGTGTGTCCTTGAACAAGGCACTTAACCACACATTGCTCTGCAACGACACCGGTGCCAAGCTGTATGGGTCCTAATGCCCTTCCCTTGGACAACATCGGTGGTGTGGAGAAGGGAGACTTGCAGCATGGGCAACTGCTGGTCTTCCATACAACATTGCCCAGGCCTGCGCCCTGGAAACCTTCCAAGGTGCAAATCCATGATCTCATGAGACTAATGGATGCCTATATTTGTCACAAATCTCCACATAATATTTATAGATAGTATACATAGTATACACTTGTAGAAAGGAGAGGAAAGAAAGAACAATCGAAAGAAGAAAACTATGTACAAAATAGGGAGTGATCTTTTTTTTTACAACATATTCATTGACTTGTGAGAATAAAATCAGGCCTATGAGGTGTTATGTAGTTAAACCATTTTTCCCAGTATGAATCAAATTGTTCCATTTATGATTAACAGATGATATTATCTTCTCCATTTTGTAAATGTCTATTGTAATTTCCATCCATACATTTAAAGTTAGGCTCTCCTGTGATAACCATTTCCTGGTAAAGGTCTCTTTACCAGCCACCAGCAGTAGATTCATTAAATATTTATCTCTTTTCAACCATTCTTGAGGTATATACCCAAAATATATGGTCTTACTCTCTAAGGGTATTTCACATTTAAAGATGTCTTGTACGGCATTGTGTATCCCACTCCAATAGTCTTTGATAACCGGGCATTCCCAGAAAATATGATAATGGTTTGCATTTTGATTTCCACAATTTCTCCAGCATACAGGAAGGTTACTATTATAATGGCATTTCTGAGAGGGTGTAATAAAACATCAAGTTTTTCCACCCGAACTCCCTCCACTTCTGTGAACTGGTACACTTCCACTGCTACCTCCATATTATTGTCCAGTCTTCCTCAGATATTGTTATCCCTCCTTCCTTCTCCCATTTTGTTTTAATGTATGAAGTGGAATGTGGTTTAAGATTTGACAAACCCTTATACACGCTTGAAATGATTCTACTACTGTTGTCTGAATTATATGCTTTCCTAAATAGCTGTATCAGACATGTACTTGCCTTGGTTACATTTTTAACCGTCCTATTAACATACTGTCGCATCTGTAAATACCGGTAAAAGTATTGTTTTTCTAATAAGTGTTTCTCTTTGAGCATTTCAAAACTGAACAGTGTTCCTTCTTTCATTATATTGCAAATAGCTGTTATTCCTTTAGCTGTCCAGTCCTTAAATCTAGCATCCAGTTTATTCGGCATGAAGTCCGAGTCATATGCACACTATTTAAGAATTGCAATGTCTCTCTCTAGTTTATATTCTTTTATAATAGTTTTCCATATTTTAAGAGTCCATTTCACCCATGTGTTGTCAATATTATTTATGTAACTTTGTAGGTTGTTATCAGCCAAAATTGCCTGCATGGGGATGGAAAATATCCTCTCCTCAATGTTTTTCCATTGAGCATCATATGATGGGTTGCACCAGCACATCACAGCTCTCAACTGTGCTGCAAAATAATAATCTCTAAGAGAAGGTAGGCCCCAACCCCCTTTTCCTTGGCTGATTGCAAAGTTTTGAGACGAACCCTAGGCCTTTTACCTTGCCATATATATCTTGATAGTGTTACGAGAATACACATAAAATTAAGATGTTTGCTGGCCTGGGCTAGCATCAGTGGCATCAGCAGTTGGTCTGCCACCTGCCCTCAGGGGAAGGAGAGATAAGGAACACTGGAGCAGCGTCTGGAGATGTGTAATGAAGGGATGTGGGAGGAAGAGCTGTCTGGAGCGGCTCCCCCCTTTGAGCCCTGAACTGTTTGAAGTGATGGACAGGCGATACCCCAGCAGGGGGATAAAAAGGGACAGGTTCGCTAAGACAGACACACACGCCACCCGAGGTAACGAGACCCTGGAAGCGGTGCGCCTCTCACGAGTGGGTGAGAAGTCCCAGACAACGACAAGGGTGGAAAGGTACGATCAGCGGGAACCCGGTGTGTGTCCGCCCTTGCCTGGGTGCCGGGTTCACTGCAGAGGATCGACCGCATCTGGAGGAGGGGTCACAGTCGGTGACCTCAGGTGACATCACCAAGGACCTGCCCAAAAGCTGTTTGTGAGCCATCTCGCTGGTCTGTGAGTGAAGCCGTTCTGAATGATCAGTTGTTCCTATTCTGTCTCTCTCTTCCCCGACCTTGTCCATCGCCATGGCAACGATTACTGCGAACTGAACTACAAACTGGACTGAACTTTGAGTCATTTTGAAATTGGTCATTTAACCCCTAGACAACGATAGAGCTTGATTGGTGCTGTTATCTTAATTCTGTGCACATGTGTGGTTATCATTGTTGAATTGTTGCATTTATTATCCTTTCGATTACTGTGTTGCTTGTCTCTTTAATAAAACTTTCTTAGTTCTAGTACTCCAGACTCCAACTGAGTGATCCATTTCTGCTGGTTTGGCAACCCAGTTACGGGGTACGTAACATAAGTGGGGTTCTCGTCCGCGATTTTGAACGCTAAATTTGGGACGGAGTAAATTGATTGGGTTAAAATTCCCGAAAGAAAGAAAAGACAAACAGCAGAAATGGAGGTTGAGGAATTTATAAAGGCGCCGACCTTGGAGGCATTAGAGGATGCCAGGAAATCGGAATTGTTAGCTGTGGCCAAACGGTTGAATCTTTCTAAGGTGAAGTCGACAATGAGGAGAGAGGAGATACACAGAGCTATTGTAGAGCACTATGTATCTAAAGGTGTGTTTCCCCAAGGTGAGCTGGGGGTGGTGTCTATTGAAAAACCTGCTGGAGACGCGGTACAGGTACAGCTTGAAAAACTGAGACTCGAGCACGAGTTCCGGGTACGGCAGTTAGAACACGAAGAGAAGCAGTTAGAAAGGCAGGAGAGAGAGTTAGAAAGGCAGGAGAAAGAGAGAGAGTTAGAAAGGCGGGAGAGAGAGAAAGAGTTAGAAAGGCGGGAGAGAGAGAAAGAGTTAGAAAGGCGGGAGAGAGAGAAAGAGGTAGAAAGGCAAGAGAGAGAAAGGCAGTTGGAGAGAGAGGAGAAACAGAGGGAAAGGGAATTTGAGCTGGAAAAGTTAAGGATAAGGGCCGAGCAGGGGCTCGTGCCGAACCAAGGTGGAGGGTTCCGGGCGACCCAGGAGGTTAGGCTGGTTCCCCCTTTTGACGATACCGATGTGGATCGGTACTTTCTCCACTTCGAAAAAGTAGCTATAAGTCAGGAATGGCCGAGGGATAAGTGGGTTGTCTTGCTTCAGAGTGTACTGAAAGGGAAGGCCCAACAAGCTTACTCCGCCTTATCCGCGGAAGATGCCCAGAAGTATGAGGTGGTGAAGGAGGCCATCCTCAGGATTTATGAGTTGGTCCCGGAGGCATACCGGCAGAGGTTCCGGAATGCGAGGAAGCGGTGGGACCGCACGTATTTGGAGTTTGCTCGTGAGATGCAAACATATTGTGAGCGTTGGTGCGCCTCGAAAGGGGTAGAGGGGGATTATGACAGACTGCTGCAACTGGTTCTGATTGAGCAGTTTAAAGGTTGTGTCCCTGAGGGTATGAGACCCTACCTCGATGAGAAAGAGGCAGCCACGTTAGCCGCAACTGCTAAGTTAGCGGATGAGTATGCGTTGACGCATAAAATGAAGGTTGCCCCGAGTAAAGGCTACCAGAAGGGTAGTCAGGACGGCGGGGAGAGTCCGCCGGAAAAGTCAGAAAGTAAGCCGGGGACTAGTGAAAAGGATAAGGTAGACCGGGAGCAGTCTGGTAGGAAGTCTCCTGGAGTCGTCTGTTATAATTGTGGGAAAGTCGGACACTTTGCGTCCAGGTGCTTTGCCCCAAGGAAGGAGACAGGGAAAGGAAAAGCGGAAATTTGGAATGGCTGTATTGAGCTGTTAAGCGAACCGCTAGGGAAGGACAGGTCTGAAAAAGTCCAGGAAGGGCGCGAGAGGTTTATCTCGGCCGGACTGGTGTCAGTGAAAAAGAGGTTAAAACCAGTTCCAGTGCGGATCTGGAGAGACACGGGAGCGTGTCAGTCACTAATACTGAAGAGTGTATTAGAGTTTAGCTCAGAGACCCAGACTGGGGAGGTAGAGGTCAAAGGTGTTGGGGAAGGGACAGAGTCAGTCCCTTTGCACCAGATACATTTACAGAGCAACCTGGTCTCTGGACTAGTCACGATCGGGGTGAGGTCCGAATTACCGATGAAAGACGTGGAAGTCTTGCTCGGTAATGACATCGCCGGAGGAATCGTGTTCCCAGTCGTGAGATTGACGGGTCAGCCTGCCAGCATGGAGGCCCCGCCCGCGATGGTGAATTTGGCTGAAACATTTCTGCCAACCTTGTATGAGACAGGGTGTAGTGAGATAAGTGGTAGTGAGGGAGCTGGGACGGACGTAGCAGTAGCCGGGAAAGAATTTGTGCAGACGCAGGAGCGAGACGAGGGGCTGATGGTTTTTGCCGAGACCGCTCTCTCTGACACAGCCTTGACAAGCTATTGTGCGGACAAGGAGGTGCTAAGGAAGAAAGGGAAATCAAGTACAGCATCCGCAGATGAGGAGTGGGGGGTGGTGCAAAAGAGTTATGGGGATGAGGTTTTTAACATGGCCCACGAGGTACC
Source organism: Mobula hypostoma (assembly GCF_963921235.1). Lineage (NCBI taxonomy): Eukaryota > Metazoa > Chordata > Chondrichthyes > Myliobatiformes > Myliobatidae > Mobula > Mobula hypostoma. The sequence continues at coordinate 185,800,001 of NC_086103.1, forward strand.
CCCCGGTGGACATTTTGCGGTGCTGGAGGAAACAGTTGGTGGAATCATGAAAGAGATTTACCGGCTGCCCAGGGGGAAAAATGTTATTGATCATGACCGACGCGAACTGAGACGGTCACCGGCTTTTGATATGCTAACAAACCTAGTCGGTGTTAGCGTGGAAATCAATGAAGCGAGGGGCCCCCTGCTAAGAGAAAAAAACCATTTTGAAAAGATTAGGATGGGATCGGTCAGATGGGAGAAGGCTATTGTTTTGGCCAGGTCTACTGATAAGGTCTCTCCCTTAATCCCCGAAGGAGTAATTAAACGACTCGCACCCATGTGTTTGATTGTCCCGAGGAAATGCAAAGAACTGGGACGTTGGGTTATGTCGGATACAATAGGGCGGCCAAGCAAACAACACCCATATTTTTCGAGTAATTCAGTGACTAAAGGGCTGATGAACACAGAGGTGTGTATTGGCAATTTAATACGGCTGTCTGAAGCCAGCGTGATAGTGAGCCTTGGAAAAAATGAATTCGGCCACACGAATGTCACTTACCTGGGAATTGTGGTGACACAGGGGCAGCTGGCAGTGATGCAAGCTACAGTGCAGGCTATCGCTGACCTCCCAACCCCGACAGACAAGAGGGCCCTCAGAAGGCTTTTGGAGATGGTGGGGTACTGCAGGAAGTTTTGCAATAACTCTGCGGTCAATACCCGTCCCCCTCCTACTAAGCCCTTGCGAGGGAAAATTGAGTCGGAATGGGACGACCCTTGTTATTGTGGTCCGGGACAAAACCAAATGAGAGGTTACATTGGTCGCAATTCATCAGTGTTTTTGGCCACTATGAAGTTTGCTGAGTTGGAGCCTGGTCTAAGGGATTATTAATAACACGTGTAAAAGGAACAGAAAATGTGATGACTGTCTGTCAAGGTGTTGACAGCTTCAAATTCTCTGTATTAGCTAAATAACTGTTAAAGATGTATATTGTGTATGTATCAGATAATGTAGTCATGTTTGTAATTTTTACCTCCCGGTAAAAATCCTTAAAGGGGGGAAGTGTTACGAGAATACACATAAAATTAAGATGTTTGCTGGCCTGGGCTAGCATCAGTGGCATCAGCAGTTGGTCTGCCACCTGCCCTCAGGGGAAGGAGAGATAAGGAACAATGGAGCAGCGTCTGGAGATGTGTAATGAAGGGATGTGGGAGGAAGAGCTGTCTGGAGCGGCTCCCCCCTTTGAGCCCTGAACTGTTTGAAGTGATGGACAGGCGATACCCCAGCAGGGGGATAAAAAGGGACAGGTTCGCTAAGACAGACACACGCCACCCGAGGTAACGAGACCCTGGAAGCGGTACGCTTCTCACGAGTGGGTGGAAAGGTACGATCAGCGGGAACCCGGTGTGTGTCCGCCCTTGCCTGGGTGCCGGGTTCACTGCAGAGGATCGACCGCATCTGGAGGAGGGGTCACAGTCGGTGACCTCAGGTGACATCACCAAGGACCTGCCCAAAAGCTGTTTGTGAGCCATCTCGCTGGTCTGTGAGTGAAGCCGTTCTGAATGATCAGTTGTTCCTATTCTGTCTCTCTCCCCCCACCTTGTCCATCGCCATGGCAACGATTACTGCGAACTGAACTACAAACTGGACTGAACTTTGAGTCATTTTGAAATTGGTCATTTAACCCCTAGACAACGATAGAGCTTGATTGGTGCTGTTATCTTAATTCTGTGCACATGTGTGGTTATCATTGTTGAATTGTTGCATTTATTATCCTTTCGATTACTGTGTTGCTTGTCTCTTTAATAAAACTTTCTTAGTTCTAGTACTCCAGACTCCAACTGAGTGATCCATTTCTGCTGGTTTGGCAACCCAGTTACGGGGTACGTAACAATAGCATCTTGTTCCATTCATTGAATTGATTTTGGTTAATCTCTATTGGTGGGATCTGAAAGAGATACAGTAGTCTGGGCTGTATATTCATTTTAATAGATTCAATCCTTGAACTGAGACCAATAAAAGGAATTAGGTTCCATCTTGTTATATCTTCCTTAATTTTTTTATATAGAGGCTGATAATTGCATTCTGATAACTTTGCCAAAGCTTTTGGCATAATGATGCCCAAGTATTTGACAGACTTTGTTTGCCATGCCCAAGGATATCTACTTTCAATTTCTCTTGGTGGGCTATAGTTATATGAAAGTAGTTAGGTTTTATCTCTGTTGATCTTGTATCCTGATAATTGGCCATATTGTTCAAAGGATTGCATCAATTTAGGTAAAGAGTATGTTGGTTGCCCGAGATAGATCAAAATGTCATCCGTGTAGCAGGCCAATTTATGCTCTGTCCCTTAAATAGTAATTCCCCTGATATCTTCATTTTGTCTGATGTATTGAGCTAATGGTTCCAGATATAATGCAAAGAGTAGCGGTGACCATGCACAACCCTGACTCGTGCCCCTTTCTAGGGTAAAACTATTAGATAAATATCCATTGATTTTAATCCTGGTAGTAGGATTGTCGTATAGTACCTGTATAGTTTTAATAATTGTATCATGTAGACCAAATCTGTGTAAAACTCTGTAAAGAAAATTCCAATTAACCGAATCAAATGCCTTTTCAGTGTCCACGCTTATCACTATTGCTTCAATTTCATTTTTTTTATATGATCCATAATGTGAAGTGTCCTTCGTATATTGTCTTGTGTTTGGCGTTGTTGTATAAAACCAGTCTGATCATTATGTATCAGTGTGGGTAGAAACTCTTCTAATTGTTTGGCCATGATGGAGGTAAATACTCTATAATCCACATTAAGAACAGATATTGGTCTAAATGACCCACATTCCATTTTATCCCTACCTCCTTTCGGTATAGCTGAGATTATCGCCTCCTTCCAGCTGAGTGGGATTTGCGCCTTTCTTAGGGCCCAGTTCAGTGTGGGGAGTAAAACAGGAATTAACTCATTTCTAAATTCTTTATATCACTCTGTCGTATATCCATCTGATCCTGGTGACTTGCTTAATTTAAGCCTAATTGCAGTTTTTAGTTCAGCTTCAGTTATGTCAGCAGTCATCGTTATATTTTGTTCTTTGCTTAAAGTAGGTAACTGTAAAGAATTCAGGAAGGTGTCAGTTTGGGTTATGGAACTTTGGAATATAAAGTTTTGTAAAACATTTCAAAAGCTTCTTGAATTTCACTTAGCTTATTTTTTATTGCTTTCGTTCTTGGATCCCTTCTATGAATTGTATTTTCTGCTATCTTTTTTTCAGTTTCCACGCCAGTATTTTCAAAGATTTAGATCCACTTTCATAGTGTCTCTGTTTCAGAAGCATTAAAATTTCTCTAATTTCTTGTGTAGCCAAACTATTAATTTAATTCCTAATTTTTTAAATTTCCTCTAGCGTATCCTGTGCCAAACTCAATCTGTGTGTTTTTCTAGTTCCTTCAGCTTATTCTGTAATTCCTCAAATGTTTTATTGCTTACTTTTTTCTTATATGAAGATATTACTATAATTTTCCCTCTTAAGACAGCCTTCAGAGTATCCCATAGAATAGGAGGTGAAACCTCTCCATTATCATTGAATTCTAAGTAAAGACCAATTTCTTTTTTAATTTGTTCCTAAAAATAGGGATCACTGAGTAGACTTGAATTTAGGTTCCAAATAGTATTCTTTGGTTGTAGGTCAAAATCAACAGATAAATATATAGGTGCATGGTCACTTACATCTATCGTCCCAATTCCACAGGTGATTATTTTGTCTTTATCTTTTCTAAATGTTATGAAATAGTCTATTCTTGTATATATGGAATGGGGGGGGGGCAGAATAATGAGTGTAATCCTTTCTGTCGGGGAAAAGGTCCCTCCATATATCAATTAGACCAACCTCCTCAAAAGGAGTGTTAACTTTCTAATGCAAGGACTTTGTTTCATAAGTTTTTCTATTGGAAGGGTCTAACTTTGGTTGTAATTGTAAATTTAAGTCTCCCTGACATATCAAGAGACCTTCTGTTTCCGTTACCATAATATTAGTAATTTTCTGGAAGAAACTAATATCACTTCCTGGGGGTGCGTATATTCAATAAAGTAACTGGATTTCCGTCTATATTCCCCCGTACCAGAATATATCTGCCCTCCTTATCTCCCATTTCGAATACTTTTTCAAAATTTAGCTTGCTTGAGATGAGAAGAGCAACTCCTCTTCTATGTCCTGATTTATATGAGGAGAAAAACAAATTAGTGAAGCCCATTCCCTTTCATTTTCCATGCTCATTATCACTTAAGTGAGTTTCCTGTAAATATACTACATGGGCTTGTTCTTTTTTCATTTTTGATAGAATTTTATTGCGTTTGATTGGATTCAACAGCCCATTGACATTAAAAGAAATGAATTTTACCTTGTCCTTAGCCATGTGTATTTATCTGTTAGTATATCATTGAAATTTGCAGAATACAACTTAATCGATCTACTCTCTGAACAAATAATAGCCAAGAAACACGAATAATAAAAAAAAGGTAACGAAGTTGTGATTCCAAGGCTGGGGTCTCTAGATGACGCTGGGTTGAGCTAGAAGAAACATCTAACCGTGGGGGACAGCCCCTCCTACCTGTGAGTTGAGAGCCCCCACTGCAGTACCTATAAAAGTAAGTAAAAAAAAAATGGTGTCCATTATACAGAAATGATTTCCCTGTGTATTCCTCCCATATATATATTCTCATTTAGGTGGGGAAAAAGGAGTGAATGAATGAATTAAAAAAAATTGAGTAATATAAAATCCACGTTATAATACTTATTTCTCGAGATTGGTATATCACCGTCTGTTTTTGCTTCTGTTTAGTTTATCAGCACTTTTAAAGTCAGCCAAACCTTATGGCTCTTCTGGAGGAGGTGAGGGCTGTCTTTGGAGAACTCAGTCTCTTCCTAATATCCTCCTCTCGTCCTCCTCTCATCCCCTGCTTGCTCGGTTCTCTTACTATTTCCCCAGCAGATCAGGAAAACTGCTCAGCCAGGCTTTCCCTTGGTCTGACCACACTAACGGGCAAATCCTCTGCTGTTCATGTCTGTAGTCGCCTCTTCCACCGTCTGATATAGCTGTACCCCTTCTTCGTAAAATACCCTCAGTTTAGCAGGGTACGGGGTTTGGATTTTAATCTTTTCTTGCTTTAATATTCGTTTTGCTTCAGAATATTCCTTCCGTTTCTGTCAGACCGCCGGGGGGTAATCATGATTGAAGTATATTAACTTCCCGTTCCAAACCACCCTCTTCTTACCCCAGGCCCTTCATAGAATCTCCACCTTGCTCTTAAATCGAAGGAATCTCAGTACTATTGAGCGCGGCTTACTTTCTCTGTCTCTGGGAGGCCTCGGGACCAGCGCACAATGTGCCCTCTCAATTTCAATCTCCAGAGTCGGGGGAATCTCCAGCCCTTCCCACAGCAGCTTGTCTACAAACTCCGTCATCCACAATTCCTCCGCTCCTTCGGGAACATTATAAATCTTGATATTTTTCCGTCGATATCTTCCGTCCTGGTCAAGCAATTTACTTCCCTGTTGATTTAATATTTTTATTGTCTTACTTAGTATCCTTTCCACGTTTTGCACGTGATCTTCCACCTTCTCAATTCGTGTCTCTGCCATCACTATTTTCTGATTGACGTTGGCGAGCTCTGACTTTATATCATTGAGTTGCTGCTTTATATCTTTTTGGACTTCCCTTATCTCTTCCAAAATCCTGATCATATTTGCCTCTTCGCCTGAACGAGGCCCCGTGTCAGCCCCGCCACCACGCGCACGTGTAGGAGAGCCGTGCGTTGTACCTCTCTTCCATAGGCTCTGCAGTGATGCTTTTTTTATCTCCATTCTTTCTCCCCATTCTTGCCCCCCTTATCAATTCAGATATTTTCAAAAGCTCTTATATTTGACGGATTAACAGTGCAAAATATGTGCTTTTCCAGGGGAGCTATTGATTTAAGCTGCCATTCTGAACGATGACGTCACCGAAACCTCTAAAATTTTGTTTTAATAGCTATGTATTAATCAAATGTGTAAGAGATATGAAACACAATGTGTACATTCAACAACTAATCCTGTCTAACTTTTAAGGAAATACAAAACTTGAAAGATGTACTAAATTATAATAAGGGCGGTATGGTAGCACAGCAGGCAGTGTGGTAAATGTATATGGTCTTCACCGGGTCTAATATCGAAAAACAATATACTATACTAACAATTTTGAAAACTAAGTGAACAGGCCAAGTAAACTATGACAATTAAAGTTGATAAGTTTAATTGAAACAAAAGTGCATCTTGGTTTGTTGGATTTAAAAATAATCCAATAGGATTAAAAAAAATTAAGATATATGTGATCTTTTATAAATCACACTGTGTGAGTATGGCACCAGGACGCTGGTTTCTAAGCTCCCTTCATACTTACTGTAGTGGTAGTGTTACGAACCCACAGGTTTCATTTACTGTGGACTGTCACTTCAAGAGTGCCTGAATTAAGGCGGGACTATGATGTTGTTCACTGACTGTTTAACTTTAAAACAAGGACACAGACAGTAACGGTCAGAAGTCAGAAGAGAGGGACAGAGAGAGAGGAGCAAACCTGGAAAAGGGTAGCAGCTCCACGTGTCGAGGCTGGGAATTTGGAACTCTGCTATACCCATAAGGGTGGGTTCATTATTGATCCAGTGTACATCGAATGTATGGCTGTCACTTTGTATAATCCATAGAAGTGGATTAAGGAATGTCCTGTGGGACCACTCGAAGTTAACCCTTGCCTGGGTATGTTATGTGGTAACCCCTTGAAGACGACACCCCTGTGACAGATAACTTTGGTGGTAATTCATATGTGGATTTGGAACGGCTCGACGGAGGATCTTCGACAATTGTTGTTTATTAATTACCAGCGTGGAACCTGTGGAATTCAACGTAATTGCCTTCTCTCTACATTTACCCTGGATTACAAATATCTCTCTCCTATCATTCATTCTGTGGATGAACTGAACTTTCCTACTTTACCATCTCAAGACTCTAAGCTTTATTCCCCCAAGCTCAACATAGTTTGGGAGCTATATTTACACACCTATATACACATAACACTGTTAACATGTGTTTATCCTGGTTAAGTTACGATAGTATAAGCTGATACTAATAAAGATAGTGGTTTTAACATTAAAACCCGACTCAGCGTGAAATCTCTTGGTGCTGGTTTATTTCCAAAACGTTACAGTACGTAACAGTAATTAATGGGTTAACCCTCTGTTACTCAGTCAGCCATTGCCACATGGGAGGAGTCCACATATTGTGCAAGAAGTTATCAATAAAGTTCAGTTGAATATCCTGCAGGCTGCCATGCTGGTGTGCTCTGCACTCTCCCTCAATATCCAACACAACATGGTGTCAGAAGTGGTTAGTCGTCAATGAACTTGTAGTACAGACCAAGTGAGATACCCAACAAGAATGAATTTACAGTAAGACTGTACTTGTTTGCATATATTTATGGAAAAATATCCAGAGATTATCAACCTAAACTGCCTATACTAGTCTGCTAACTGAGCTGAGAACTGGCCAGGGTTGCTAGGCAACGCCTTCAAGCTATATTCAAAAGTGGATACACAGTAATATCTGTGAGCTACTAACCTGGGGAAGTGCACAGAGACACAGACACAGCAGAGAAGACAGTCAAACTCTCGGAGAGAAAAGAAGGCTTTTTGTAGTCCAAGTAAGTAAAATAATAAACAAACAACCAGGAAAATGGAACCAATACCAGCAGAACCTATATCTACTTACTTAATAAAGCCCCCAGGACATTATATTTCTCTAGACCAGGGGACTTTGAGAAATGGCACAGATGCTTTGAGAGATTTAGAGTTGCAAGCAATCTCACTCAGGCTTCAGAAGAGCATCAGGTAAGCACACTGATATACTGCATGGGGGACATCATGGGTGGATTAGGACTGACAGATGCTCAGAAAAAGGAATACAAAACTGTTCAAGACAAATTCAAAGAATATTTCACAGGAAAGCAAAAGGTGATACATGAGAGGGCAAAGTTCTACTCCAGAAAACAGGAGCCAGGTGAAAGTGTAAATGACTTCATCACAGCATTGTATGCCCTATCAGACAACTGTGCATATGGAAATCTGAGAGATTAGCTAATTAGAAACAGGATTGTTGTTGGGCTACCAGAAACCTGTCAGAGAGATTTCAGTTGCAGGCAAATCTCACACGAGAGAAAGCTATTACTATGGTTAGGCAGAGTGAGAATGTTCGACAACGGGCAAAACTGAGGCACAAAAATGATGCTGAAGCAAAGCTAAAAGCTGTACAAAAAGAAGATCAGAAAGACTGTAGAAAGAGGTGACAGTGGAGCTCAGCTCAAAACAGACAAGCAAAACAAAGAGCAGCTGAAATGTCCAACTGCAGGAGATGCAGCAAGTCTCCATTCCATGACTAAGACCTCCTTCCAGCAAAAGAAGTGAAACACTACCAGTGCAATAGAGGTAGCCATTATAAAAGCCAGTATCACTCAAAAACAGTTTTCCAGGAGGTTAAATAAGACCATGCTTCAGACAAAGAGAGAGCTGTCCTTGGATCTCTAGGTTCAAATAGACAAGGCTGGTGCACTACGGTTCAGTAGCAAACTCTGGCAGTGACATTCAAAATGGGCACTGGGGCAGATGTCACAGCCATCCTCGAATGTCTGTTCACAAAACTGGTGAAGAAAACAGGCATTACACTAAACCCAACAAAGTGCTGATGGGGCCAGAGAAAGATATGCTGAGTGTGAAAGGAATACTTTATACTTTATTGTCGCCAAACAATTGATACTAGAACGTACGATCATCACAGCGATATTTGATTCTGCGCTTCCCACTCCCTGGATTACAAATCAATCGTGAATATTAAAAATACTAAAAATTTAAATTATGAATCATAAATAGAAAATATAAAAATGGAAAGTAAGGTAGTGCAAAAAAAACTGAGAGGCAGGCCCAGATATTTGGAGGGTACGGCCCAGATCCGGGTCAGGATTCGTTCAGCAGTCTTATCACAGTTGGAAAGAGGCTGTTCTCAAATCTGGCCGTACGAGTCTTCAAGCTCCTGAACCTTCTCCCGGAGGGAAGAGAGATGAAAAGTGTGTTAGCTGGGTGGGTCATATCCTTGATTATCCTGGCAGCTACTATTATCAGGGAGTGGATCAGAGGACTCGGTCTGGTTTGGAACACTGTCGCTTCCTTCTATTGGTGCACAATTGTGTTTTTCTCTCTCTTTCTCTGCACAATGGTTTCGGTCTTTTTAAAATTTGGGTTCTTTGGGTTTCTTGCTTTGTGGCTGCCCGTAAGCAAACACATCTCAGGGTGTATAATTTATGCATTCTTTGATAATAAATTGTACTTTGACTTTGACTGGTGAGTGGGCATTGTTCCTATTCCCAAGCTGGATGTAATTTTCCTTACTCCACTGAATACTGCTACATCAGACTTTAATTTCTCCCTATCAAATTTTAAGTTGAACTCAATCATATTGTGATCACTGGTTCCTAAAGGTCCTTTTACTTTAAGCTGCCTAAACTCCTCCGGTTCATTACATAACACCCAATCCAATATAGTTGATCCCCTAGTAAGCTCAATGACAAACTGCTTTAACAAGCATTCAACAACCAGTCTATCACAGGTAAAGCCCTCCCAACCATTGTACATGTCTACTTTGAAACGCTGACGTAGGAAAGCAGCATCTATTATTAGAGATCCCCACCCAGGCCGTGCTCTTTTCCCACTGCTGCCATCAGGTAGAAGGTACAAGAGCCTCAGGACTCGCACCACTAACTTCAAGGACAGTTACCACCCCTCAACTATCAGACTCTTGAACAAAAGGGGATAACTATACTCAAAGCAACACTCACAACACGCTGGAGGATCTCAGCAGGTTGGGCAGCATCCGTGGAAAAGATCGGTCGACGTTTCGGGCCGGAACCCTTCATCAGGACTGTAGGGGGAAGGGGCAGAGGCCCTATAAAGAAGGTGGGGGGAGGGTGGGAAGGAGAAGGCTGGTAGGTTCCAGGTGAAAAACCAGTAAGGGGAAAGATAAAGGGGTGGGGGAGGGGAGGCAGGGAGGTGATAGGCAGGAAAGGTGAAGAAGGAATGGGGGAAAACACAATGGGTAGTAGAAGGAGGCGGAACCATGAGGGAGGTGATAGGCAGCTGGAGGAGGGGGCAGAGTGAAACTGGGATAGGGGAAGGGAGGGGGAGGGAATTACCGGAAGTTAGAGAATTTTATGTTCATACCAAGGGGCTGGAGACCACCCATTCGGTATATGAGGTGTTGCTCCTCCAACCTGAGTTTAGCCTCATCATGGCGGTAGAGGAGGCCATGTACAGGTGTCCCCCGCTTTTCGAATGTTCGCTTTATGAAACCTCCCACTGTTATGAAAGACCTACACTAGTACCCTGTTTTCGCTTTCAGAAGGTGTTTTCACTGTTACGAAAAAAAAAGCAGCACGCGATAAAAGGCAGCGCGCGCCCCAAGCAGCCGCTCTCCCCGGATTTGGAACGGCATTGCTTTAACACGTGCCTGTGAGCAGCTGTTTGCAAGATGGGTTCTGAGGTATCGGAAAAGCCTGAAAGAGCCCGTATGGGTGTTACACTTAACGTAAAATTAGACATAATTAAGCGTTTCGATCGTGGTGAACGAAGCAAGGACAAAGTGAGTTTGGCTTGTGGAAGTTGATGAAGATGATGTTGAAGAGGTTTTGGCATCCCATGACCAAGAACTGACGGATGAAGAGCTGATGCAATTGGAAGAAAAAAGGATAATAATCGAAACCGAATGAGTAATGATAAAGTACGACTTTAATTTTGAAAGGGTACGTCGGTTTAGGGGATATTTGTAGGATGGTTTGAGTCCTTACAAAGAACTGTATGATAGAAAAATGCGCGAGGCTCAGCAGTCAAGCAAGCCTTCCACATCAGCCACAGCAGACGACGAACCTCGATCTTCGACATCGAGGCGGGCAGAGATAGAAGAAGATGAGCTGCCTGTTCTAATGGAAACAGACGACGAGATGACACCCCAGTGTCCCACCACCCCAACACCCAGGCCGCGGATAGATACCGATTCGCAGAGAATGCAACGGTAGCCGGGAGGCACACAGCACATCTTTAAGAAAAAAGCCGAAATAAACATGCTAATTAATTAGGTGCCGCCGACACATAATTGTCGGCCCAGATCAGAGACGATGCAATCGGAAATCGGCTCTGATCTGGGCCGACAATTACGTGCCGGGCGGCACTTAATTAATTAGCATGTTTATTTCGGCTTTTTTCTTAAAGATGTGCTGTGTGCCTCCCGGCTACCGCTGCATTCCTGCACGCTTCGCGGCAATGTATCGCTCGGCGGCCTGGAGGGTGGGGGCCACTGCACCACCCCAACCTGCGACAACTCAGCCTAACACACCATCATCAGTGTGCTCGGCGCTGTAGTCCCAATTCCAGTAAGTGATACTACACTGTACATACATTATTTCTACTTTATATTGGCAGTGTATTTTTACGTGTTATTTGGTATGATTTGGCAGCTTCATAGCTTAAAAGTTACTGGAGAGCGCTTGTGCCGTGTTCTTGCCAACAGCGCTTGCGTGAGATTTTCTGCCGATGGCGCTTGCGTGAGATTTTCACTACGGAGAACAGTTTAGTAATGATTGTGGAAAAGTATTTCTACTTTATATAGGCTGTGTATTTATCATATCATTCCTGCTTTTACTATATGTTACTGTTATTTTAGGTTTTATGTGTTATTGGTAGGTTAGTTTTGGATCTGCGAACGCTCACAAAATTTTCCCATATAAATAAATGGTAATTGCTTCTTCACTTTACGACATTTCGGCTTACGAACCGTTTCATAGGAATGCTTTACCTTTGGATGGCGGGGGAAACCTGTATGGATATATCTGAATGGGAGTGGGAAGCAGAGTTGAAGTGAGTGGCTACTGGGAGATCCTGTCTGTTGCGGCGGACGGACCGGAGGTGCTTTGACCCCAGCATCTGCAGATTATTTTGTGTTGACGATAACTATACTCACTTCCTTATCGATTGAGATGTGTCCCAGAACCAATGATCTTACTTTAAGGCAACACATAAAGTGCTGGGGGAACTCAGCAGGCCAGGCAGCATCCATGGAAAAGAGTGAACCCTTGACGTTTCAGGCTGAGACCCTTCATCAGGACTGGAAAGGAAGGGGAGAAGTCAGAATGAGAAGGCGGTGCGAGGCGAGGAAGAAATACAAGATAGGTGAAACTGGGAGGGGTGGAGCGCAGTAAAGAGTTGGAAAATTGATTAGTGAAAGAGATAAAGGGTTGAAGAAGGGGGATTCTTATAGGAGAGGACAGAATACCATGAAATACAGGAAAGGGGGAAGAGCATCAGAGGGAGGTGATGGGCAGGTATGGCGATAAGGTGAGAGAGGGAAACAGGAGTGGAGTGGGGTCAATGACCAGAAATTTGAGAAGTCGATGTTCACGTCATCAGGTTGGAGGCTACCCAGACAGATTATAAGGCGTTGCTCCTCCAGCCTAAGTGTGGCCTCATTGTGGCAGTAGAGGTCATGGTCTGACATGTCGAAATGGGAAAAAGTCTGTTTTCCTGGGGCATGTCAGGAGCCTTTATGAAGTGTTGAAGCAGATGGAGTATAGGATAGAGCAGTGTATAGTCATGCACTTTCATAGAAGGAATAAAGACATGGGCTGTTTTCCAAACAGAGAGAAAATTCAAAAATCCGAGGTGCAAAGGGACTTGTGCAGGATTCCCTGAAGGTTAACTTGCGGATTGAGCTGGTGGTAAGAAAGGCAAATGCAATGTTAGCATTCATTTTGAGGGGACTAGAATACAAATGCAAGAATTTAATGCTGAGGCTTTATAAGACCTTGGTCAGATCGCTCTTGGGAGTATTGTGAGCAGCTCTGGGGCCATTGTGGCATTGGAGAAGGTCCAGAGGAGGTGCACGAGAGTAATTCCAGGGATGAAAAAGTTAACGTATGAGGAGTGTTTGATCGCTCTGGGCCTGCACTTACTGAAGTTTAGAAGAGAGGGTTGGCGGGGGGCGGGGGGCGGGGGGAGCGGGGAATATAAACGGAAATCTATCTCACTGGAACCTATTGAATATTGAAAGGACGAGATAGAGAGGTCGTGGAGAGGATGTTTCCAATAGTGGGAGAGTCTAGGACCAGAGGGCACAGCCTCAGAATAGAGGCACATCCATTTAGAACAAAGATAAAGAAGAATTTCTTTAGCCCGAGGGTGATGAATCTAAATAATTTATTGCCGTGAACGACTGTGGAGGCTACGTCACTGAGTATTTAAAGAGGAGGTTGATTAGTTCATGATTAATCAGAACATCGATGGTTGCAAGGGGAAAAGGCAGAAGAATGGGGTTGAAAGAGATAATAAATCAGACATGATGAAATGGTGTAACGGACTCGAATGACCTCATTCAGCTCTTACGTCTTATAGTCGACAGGATTACTGCTTTGTTGATGAATGCAAGGAACGATCTCTTGTATGGTTCGGTGGAAAAAGTCTTATCATGTGATACAGCCAATCTTATATTTACTTACCAGGTTTCTGAGGCAATACCAAGTCCTTGGCCTGGGCGGCCATGGAGCACGCATTGCCCTATGGAAGTTGTAGTCCCTCTTTTTTAATTTTTCTTTGCAGTCCAGATGACGGATCTCAACCCTAAATGTCAACAGTTTACTCTTTTCCATAGATGCTACCCAGCCTGCCGAGTTCCTCCGGCATTGTGTGTGTGTTGTTTATTGGTTTTGGTGCATTTGCTCAACCTGAGACTACAATTCCCAGTAGGCACCGTGACGAGCCTGTCTCTCCCGTCCCTCCACGTCGTTTCCCGGGTAACCAGCGCATCTTCGTCGCGCGGTGCTTGCTGGGATCTGTAGTCCAACCTCCCCCACGGCCCCTGCCGTTTCCGGCTAACAAACTACAAAGGCGGCGCCGCCCGCCTTGCGCAGACGCAGTTTGGAATATTATGGGGGAAGAAAACAGACGGCGTTGGCGGCAGCTCGCACACGATGAAGAGGCGGCTTTGCTGTCAGTGAGGTACCGGCTGGCGGCCAGGCTGTGAGCGCGGGCGGAGAATGGGGGACGGCGGGCAGGACATGAACGGAAACCCGCTGGGATGCGAGCCCCACGATGGAGACCAGGAGCTGGAGCGGGCGCTGTACCAGTGGCTACTCTGGGACCAGGTCCGTAGCTCTGCCCCGCACACATGTTTACCACAGAGCTCGGTCCCTCCCTTCTCTCCCCGCCTTTCGGCCCCGTCTCTGTTTACCTTCGTTATCAGCGCGGGTAGTCGCCATTCTGTTGGCACTGAAAAAGCGTTGCTATTGGTAACGGCGGGTGGCGGACTCCTTTAGGGTGGGAGCAGGAGGTGAAGATTGCCAGATGATAGGGTTGGAGTGGCTGGACACTGACAACCGTGATGGTCCTGTTGGCGTTTGAAGGGTTGAATGACCTGTGGGGTGGAGGGGCTTGGGCTAATGAGCCGTTTGTGATGCACCGGATGAGGTTAGAAGGGCAGTTGATGAAGGTCTGTCTGAGCCTGAAGGGACTGATGGTGATGATTCTGATGAGGCTGTAGGGGCTGGTGCAGCGGCCAGCTGTTGAGCGTCCAATTGGGCTTTGAGGGGCTGGGAATATCCAGTTAGTGATGGTCCTGATGGAGATACAGCGCTGATGAAATGAGCATCTCTTCAGACTCGTGAACAGTCAAATGCTCCTGCAGTGAGGACAGAATTGTTTTAAATATGTCACATGAACTTTAGCATTGAAATTGAATTGAGAGATTGTGAGGTCACCTTTGCAGAACAATCTGATTAAGTGAAAATTATCACTTGTTCTATTAAAATGAATTTAGTAACTACACTTGCAGGGACTGGAGCATAGATTCACCAGTGTAGTACCAGAGATGGTAGGTCTGTTGTAGGAGGTGAGATTGACTAAACTGAGCTTCTTGAGTAAGGAGGAGGAATAAGATGTGAAGATGCCCCCCCCCTCCCTTGGTTGAGGTGTGTCAATCAGAGAGGGGGTGAGTCACTCTCCCTGTGGTATGAATGTGTTCTTTTTAATGTAAGGTAACCAAAGTTGTGCACACTACTTGAAATTGAGCAACACCTCCTATTCCTTGGTAGCCTCCAACCTGTTGGCTTGAACATCGATTTGTCTGACTTTGGGTATCGACTTGCCCCTCTCCCGGTCTTTTTTTCATTCCATTCTCACCCCTTCTTCCTCTCCTCACCTGCCCATCACTTCCATCTGGAGACTTCTCCTTCCCTTTCTTTCATGGTCCACTGTCCTTTTGTATCTGATTCTTCCTCCTTCAGCCCTTTACCCCTTATACCTACCCTCTCTCAGCTTCTGACTTCTTCTCTCAGCCCCCCTTCCCCACCTACCCACCTTCACTCTCACCTGTCGCCTGCCAGCTTATACTCCTTCCCTTCCCCTGACACCTTATGCTGGCTTTTGCCCCTTTCCTTGCCAGCCCTAATAAAGAGTCTCAGCCTGAAACATTGTTTAATCCCCTCTATAGATGGTGCCCGGACTGCTGAGCTCCTTCAGCATTTTATGTTGCTTCTCACACACTGCTTCTGCTTACCTCCAATTATCTGTCCATCAATTTCTTCGAAATATGTATTCCTACTAATTTGAATCTGCTATTGATAGTTGGTGAAGTTAGTAATTTATCCTTGGAAACAGGCAATTCGTTATTGATCAACTCTCACAAAATCCCTGAAAGGTGCCTCACAGGTGGATAGGGTAGTTAAGAAAGCTTATGGGGTGTTAGCCTTCATAAGTCAAGGGATAGAGTTTAAGAGTCGCGATGTAATGATGCAGCTCTGTAAAACTCTGGTTAGGCTACACTTGGAGTACTGTGTCCAGTTCTGGTCGCCTCACTATAGGAAGGATGTGGAAGCATTGGAAAGGGTACAGAGGCGATTTACCAGGATGCTGCCTGGTTTAGAAAGTATGCATTATGATCAGAGATTAAAGGAGCTAGGGCTTTACTCTTTGGAGAGAAAGAGGATGAGAGGAGACATGATAGAGGTGTACAAGATGATAAGAGGAATAGATAGAGTGGATAGCCAGCGCCTCTTCCCCAGGGCACCACTGCTCAATACAAGAGGACATGGCTTTAAGGTAAGGGGTGGGAAGTTGAAGGGGGATATTAGAGGAAGGTTTTTTACTCAGAGAGTGGTTGGTGCGTGGAATGCACTGCCTGAGTCAGTGGTGGAGGCAGATACACTAATGAAGTTTAAGAGACTATTAGACAGGTTTATGGAGGAATTTAAGGTGGGGGTTATATGGGAGGCAGGGTTTAAGAGTTGGCACAACGTTGTGGGCTGAAGGGCCTGTACTGTGCTGTACTATTCTATTCTTCTATTCTTCTTCAAAATATGGCAGCATCTATTGAAATGAATAAACAATTGACATTTCGGGCTGAGACCCTTCATCAGGACTGGAAAGGAAGGGGAAAGATGCCAGAATAAGAAAGGGGAGGGGAAGAAGGATAAGCTGGCAAGTTATAGGTGAAGCTGGGGAGTGGGGGAGGAAGTAAGAAGCTGGGAGGTGATAGATGGAAAAGGCATAGGGCTGGAGAAGAAGGAATCTGATAGAGGAGAATGGACCATGGGAGGAAGGAAAGAAGGAGGAGGTCACTAGGGGGAGGTCAGTGTTATGTGCTTCACTGGAACTGGGCTGCACGAGGACATTCCCAATCAAAACTTCTCCATGGACGGCTTCCAGACCGTTCGGGCTGACCTGAAGTGCACTGAGAGCGGTAAGCGTAAAGGAGTTGGGTGCTTACTGTTCTGGTTAACAACAGATGATGCAATCCGGGTCATATTACGATCGAAGAACGTGTTTGTAGACCGGATATTGAACTTTTTACTGTTGGACTTCGGCCACATTCCACCGAGATACAACACTGGGTGGCACGGGAGGTCGTTCCTGCCTGTGGCCACCAATCTTGCAGCTCCTCCCGTGGAGGGTCAGACACCCTGAGCCAATAGACTGGTCCTGGACTTATCTTCCATCTGGCATAGTTTGCATTTTGTTGTTTGATTGTTTGTGGTTTTTGTATTGCTATATTTACGCTCTATTCTTGGTTGGTGCTTCTCACGAAACCCAATTTCCCTTGGGATTAATAAAGTATATCTATCTATATCTATCTATCTATCATAGACAAGTGAGAAGAGATAAGAGGCCAGAGTTGGGATTGTAGAAAGACGGAAGGTGCAGGGGAAATTAATTACCGGAAGGAGAAATTGATGTTCACACCATCAGGTTGGAGGCTACCCAGGCGCAATATGAGGTGTTGCTTCTCCACCGTGAGACTGGTCTCATTGTGGCAGAAGAGGAAGCCATGGACCAACATGTCGGAATGGGAAAGGGAATAGGAATTAAAATGATTGTCCCTGCGAAATGCTGCTTTTTGCAGATGGAGTGGCCATAATATCCTATTAATTAGACCTTGAGAAGGAAACTAGGTGAGCTTTTTCAGTGTAACTTGTGTCACTGCGCTATGGATAATCTTGAAGCTGGTGCTCTAGAGTTGAGGCTGGAAAGGAGTTGGAATCATGATAGTAATATCTGAGCAGACCTTGTACACGAGGCGCCACAGTGGTTAGTGCGACACTTTTACAGCACAGGGCATCGGAGTTCAAGTCTGATGCTGTCCCTCAGGAGTTTATATGTCCTCCCTCTGAACACGTTGGTTTTCTCCAGGTGCTCCTGTTTCCTCCCACAGTCCAAAGATCTACCAGTTTGTCGATTATCTGGTCACTGTAAATCGTCTGCAGTTGAGCTCGGGTTAAATAAGTGGGTTGCCAGGCTGAATGGGTCTGTTCGGCAATGTGTCTCTAAATAAAATAAAAATTTTTTTTAAAGTCTAGGGTGCTTGCATCCTATTCCAGGATAAAAAGAGATATGTACGTAAAGTGGGAGAGTATTTTCCATATAGTCAGACTGAAATCTATATTTGTGCATTTCTCTGTACTTGGGACGGAAGCGGGTTCATTATCACTGACATATGTTGAGAAATTTTTTGCTTTGTGGCTGCAGTACAGTTGAAGGCATAAAAAGTTACATAAATAATGCAAAAGATGAATTATGAGGTAGTGTTCATGGACCATTCAGAAATCTCATGGCAGAGGGAAAGAAGCTGCTCTTAAAGTGGAGAGTGTCAAGCAACACACACACAATGCTGGAGGAACTCAGTAGATCAGGAAGGATCTATGGAGATAAACAGTCAAGGTTTTGAGTCAAGACCCTTCACCAGCACTCCGATGAAGTTTCGGACTCAGTGTAGATCTTCAGGCTCCTATACCTCCTCCCGGTAGTAGTGTCACCTGTGTTGCAATTCTGTGCTACAATTTACAATGAAATGAATGGAATTTTTTTGCTATTGATCTGTTGCGGATATGAGATGCAGTTAACATAGTTAAGTTTGTAAATAGTGAAAGAACTCTGATCCATTTACCCAGTCATTAGAGAAGTTAACCAAAAGTTGTGGTTTAAGAAGTGTGTTAAAAAGAAGGAGGGAGGTTTCTGGAAACTTGGGGAAGCAATGGTTAATCAGCAGTGAAAACCATCCAGGAGGAAAGAAGAAAACTCTGAGTGTTGAGAGGCAAAAATGGTTAACAAGTAGGATTAAGGAAAACCCCGAGGTGTTGTACATGTACGTGGAGAACAGGAGGGTGATTGAGGGTAGGACAGATTGGGAATAAAAGAGGAGACATGTCTGGAGTCACAAAGTAGGGGAGGTTCTTAATTAATACCTTGTACATGAGACTAAGATATAGGAATGGAATTAGGCCATTCAGCCCAGTGAGTGCTCTGCCATCCCATCATGGATGATTTATTATCCCCCTCAGTCCCATTCTCGTGCAATCTTTGACGACCTTGTAATCAAGAATTTATCACTTCTGCTTTAAATGTACTAAATGATGGCCTCCACAGCCATCTGTGGAGGTGAATTTTATTGGTAATTCATTGTGGTAAAGAAACAGCTCTCAAACTTCTGGTAATGCCCCTCATTTCCCATCCCCTTTTCCCTCTCACCTTATCCCCTTGCCTGCCCATCACCTCCCTCTGGTGCTCCTTCCCCCTTTTTCTTTCTTCCATGTCCTTCTCTCTCTTTCACCAATCAACCTCCCAGCTCTTTACTTCATCTCTTTCCCTCCAGGTTTCACCCATCACCTGCTGGTTTTCTCTCCCCTCTCTCCGCCTTTTAAAATCTACTCCTCAGCCTTTTTTCTCCAGTACTGCCGAAGGGTTTTAGCCCGAAATGTCGACTGTACTTTTTCCATGAATGCTGCCTGGCCTGTTGAGTTCCTCCAGCATTGTGTGTGTGTTGCTCATATGTTAACCTCCTCGTTCCTGATATAATTTTCATGAAACTCTACCGGACCCTCTCTAATGCCACCATAGCCTTTATTTAATGGGGCCCAAAGCTGCTCACAATACTCCATGTGCAGTCTGACCAACACCTTGTAAAGTTTCAGCATTGCATCCTTGCTTTTATGTTCTCGTCCTCCCAAAATGAAGCTAACATTGCACTTGCGTTATTTGCCTCAAACTCAACCTGCAAGTTAACCTTTAGGGAATGTTGCATGAGGACCCCCAAGTCCCTTCTTCAAACCTCGGATTTTAAAGTTTTCTCCTGGTTTAGAAAATACTTTACACCTTATTCCTTCTACCTAAGTGCATGACGATATACTTCCCTAAGCTATATACCATCTGCCACTTCTTTGCCCATTCTCTGCCCTGGCACTCTGGTTCGTATTTCCCACTAAAGCCTCTCTCACAATTCTAGCAAATCTGTCCACAAGACAATTGGTCCTACTTAACTTCAGGTGAAACCCATTCTTTTTGTATAGGTCATAACCTTCCCCAGACAAGATCCCAATGATTCAGAAATCTGAAATCCTGCCCCTTGCACAAATGAGCCAAGCATTTATCTGCCAAATCATCCTTATTATTGCATATTGGTCAATTATTGTCTATATTATTACTGTACTTTATTAATATATTTATTATTTCTAAGTGTATTTTAAAATGTTGCTGCTTTAACAAAAAGATTTCCCACTCGGGATCAATAAAATACTTATTCTTGCCCTCAATGATTTGTGGCACAGGCAGCAATACAGAAATTTCTACCCTTGAGGTCTTGCTTTTCAGTTTTCTTCCTAACTCCATATTCTGTCTTCAGTATTCATTGTAAAATAGGCTGATGTACTGAAACATGTCTAGATTAAGAAAGAGGATGTGTTGGAACTTCTGAAAAACACTAGGGTATATAAATCTCCTGGGATGGATGTGATATGCCCCAACCCCAGAGACTTGTGGGAAGTGAGGGAAAGGATTACTCTGCCTTTGGCAATGATCTTTGCACCCTTACTGGCCACAGGAGTAGTACCAGAATATTGGAGGGTGGCAAATGGTATTCCTTTGTTCAATAAAGGTAATGGGGATAACCTTAGAAATTATAAACCAGTGAGGCTTACATCAGTGGTGCACAAATTATTGGAGCAGATTCTTAGAGACAGGATTTACAAGCATTTGGATTAGGGATAGCCAGCATGGCTTTTTTTTTTCCAAAGTTCAATGTAAATTTATATGTACTTTGATAATATGTCACCACATACAACACTGAGATTCATTTTCCTGTGGGCATACTCAGCAAATCTATAGAATAGTAGATCAGTGAAACTGTGCAAATGCAGTAGACAACAAACCATACAAATGCAAATATAAATAAATAGCAATAGATAATGACAGTATCTGATAATGAAAAGTCCTTAAAGTGAGATGATTGGTTTTAGGAACACTTCAATGATGGGGAAAGTGCATGTAGTTATCCCCTTCTATTCAAGAGCAGGTGAAGGACAGGTCATGCTTTACGAGCCTGTTTGATTTTTTTTCTGAGGAAGTGATGAAAGTAGAGCAGTGGATGTGGTGTGCACAGATCTTCGTAAGGTGTTTGACAAGGTTCATTCAGAAAGCCAGGAGGCTTGGGATCCGGGGAAACTTGGCTGTGGGGGTTCAGAATTGGCTTTTGCCCACAGAAGTCAGAGGGTAGTGGTAGATGGAGCTCATTCTGCTTGGAGGTCAGTGACCAGTAGTGTTCCACGAGGATCTGTTCTGGGACCCTTGAATGATGGAGCACACTCAATGGGCTGAATGGCCTAATTCTGCACGTATGTCTTCTGGTCCTATTGTCTAAACAGCTGATGTTCATTGTCTAAGAGTAGACGAGATGGTATTACATTGTCACACTCACCAGTGTTTCCAGGAGGGAAAGAAAAAAAAATCAGGTTCTCTAAAAAGACAACAGAACTTCAAGTTCATTGTCATTCAACCATACACATGTATACCGCCAAACGAAACAATGTTCCTCCAGACCAAGGTGCACAGCACAGTATATAACTCTCACACGTAACTCATAAAATAACATTACCACAAATAATAAGGTGCATGTGCGATACAAATTAAAATGTAAATAGTATAACGTCACTGGCAGTTCATACGTGATGAGAGTAAGAAGCTGTTTCCCACCCTCACAGATCTTGTCCTAACGCGATGGTACCTCCTACTTGATGGTAGGGGGTCAAAAAGATTGAGCAGGATTGTTGACAATGCTATGGGCACTGCTTATGCAGCGCTCCTGATATTTATCTGATTGGTGGAAGAGAGAACCCGATGGTCCTCTCAGCAGTCTTCGCAATCTTCTGTGGGGATTCGAGGTCAGATGCCTTGCAATTCCCATACCAGTTGTGCAGCTGGTCAGAACCTTGTCCTTGCTGAAATGGAAAGACAATTTAAAAGAAACCTTTAAACCAAATGTAGACTTTGGAATTAAAGGTGGATTCGAACTATGAGAACTATTTGCTTCAAATTGTGAAATGGAAGATATTTTATTTTAAGAACGAGATTCTGCAGATACTAGAAATCTTGAGCAACACACACAAAATACTGGAGGAACTCAGCAGATCACATTGCATCTACAGAGGAGAATAAACAGTCAACATTTCAGGCCAAGACCCTCTTGTCCGATAACAGGCTTCTGTCCCACGAGAGGGTGAATAGGGTCTTGTGGTTTATCCAATAAAAAGCTGAAATATAGTGCAAGGATCATCCTATCCATTTAATTCAAAAGTCCCATTTTTAACATTGCTACCTAGAAATATTGGTATTAGCTAAGCTAGATAAATAATTGAATATTTTGTGGATTAGAGAAGCCCTTCTTCACTCAGGAGCCCTGGGCTAGCTGGGATAAACAAGGGCGATTTCAAAAAAAGCACCAGCTACGCTCTTTAGCATCAGTGATAGAAAAGGTGTTGAAGCCATAGGACGTAAAGGAGATCAAAATCAGTTTTAATATCACTGCATATACTGTGAAGTTTGTTGGTTTTTTGGCAGCAGTATATAATAACTTTTATGTATAAAAAAAATGTAAATATAAATAACCAAAAAATAGTGAGGTGGTGTTCATGCATTCATTGTCCATACAGAAATCTGATGGTGGAGGGGAAGAAGCTGAGACATTGCGTGTGTGTTTTTAAGACTCCTGTACCACCTCCCTGATGGTAGCAAAAAGAAGCGGGTATGACCTGGGTGGTAGGGGAGTGGGCACTTCATGATGGATGCTGCCTTCCTGAGGCATCGCCTTTTGAAGGCGTCGTCAGTGCTGGAGAGGCTGGTGCCCATGATGGTGTTGGCTGAGTTTACAACTTTCTGTAGCATTTTCTGTTCCTGTGCAATGGCCCCTCCATACCAGATGATGATGATACCAGTTAAAAAGCTCTCCACGGTATACCTGTAGAAATTTGTCAGTGTTTGGTGACATACCAAGTCCCTTCAAACTCCAAATAAAAAATAGCCACTGTCGTGCCTTCTTTGTAATCACATCAAGATGTTGGACACATGATAGATCTTCAGAGATGTTGATACTCACGAATTTGAAACTGCTCACCCTTTTCACTGCTGATCCTCTGATGAGGATGGTGTATGTTTCCTCGACTTCCCCTTCCTGAAATCCTCAATTTCTTGGTCCTACTGACATTGAGTGCAAATTTGTCACTGCAGCACCACTTGACCAGCTGATCTGTCTCACTCCTATATGCCTCATCAGCATCTGAAATTCTGCCAACATTAGTTGTGTCATCAGAAAATTTATAGATGGTGTTTGAGCTGTATCTAACCACACGGTCATGGGTGCAGAGAGGGTAGAGCAGTGAGCTGAGCATGCATCCTTCAGGTATCACCGAGGAGGAGATGTTATTTCCAATCTGCACTGACTGTGGTCTACTGGTGAGGAAGTCAAGGGTCCAGTTGCAGAGGGAGGTACAGAGGCCAGGATTTGGAACTTGTTGATTAAAACTGAGGGTATGATTGTGTTGAACGCTGAGCTGTAGTCAATAAACAGCAGCCAGAGGTAGGTATTGCTGCTGTCCACATGACCCAAGGTCAAGCACAGGGATACGAAGGGTATGGAGGACTATGTTCCAGGTGTAGATCAATGGGACTAGGTAGAATAATAGTTTGGTGTGAAGGACTGTTTCTATACTGTAGTACTCTGCGACTCTGATGCGATGACAAGATTGTAAAGATAGAAAACAGAAACATTTTGCATGAGGCCAGGAACGTTGCAGGCTGTAAAGCTATAAATGCAGAATATCAGTTACTGATGAAATCACTGGTATATTGTGGCTAGGTTGGATGGCTGAAGATAAAGTTCCACAGGAGCTAAGTGGGTATACGAGGTGAGAGCTAAAAGAAGGATAAACACTAACATGGGTTCAAAAGTCTGTATCAATTATATTATTCTGTGATTTAACCTTCACCAAGGCATTGAATGATTGCAATGATCTGTACTACCTGCACACATACCTGTCCCACATATCTCCATTTAACTTGCCTCCTCTCACCTTAAATGCATGCTGTCTGGTATTTGACATTTCATTGCTGGGAAAGTCTGTCTACTGTCTGCCTCTCGTAATCTTATGAACTTCTAATGGATCTCACCTTGGTCTCCGCCATTCCAGAGAAAACAAACCAAGTTTATTCAACTTTTCGTTTTAGCACATGCCTTCTAATCTAGGCAACATCCTGGTAAACCTCTTCTGCACCCTCTCCAAAGTCTCAACATCCTTCCTAGAATGAGTTGACCAGAACTGTATGCAATACTCCTGATCCTGTTTTGGTTTTCAATTTCTTCCATGAAAAAATAGCCTACTGCAGTTAGTGGTTTAGGTTTTTGGAAGCAAGTTAATTACTTAATTGTGGAATTTTTGGGCCTCCGTAACTCTGGGAACATAAAATGCTCCATGAGTTATCTTGTGAGGACACAGGATTTTACAGGCAATGTTAAACCCATCTTACTGAACGTATCCTGATTTGCAAGTGACTTCTGATCTGGCTTGTAATATCGCAGAAATCAAGAGTCAAAATTCAAAGTAAAGCTTATTGTCCAAGTACAATTATGTTACCACGAGATTCATTTACAGGAAATAAAGAAATACAACAGAATTTATGGAAAAACAATACACAAAGATTGACTAATATGCAGAAGAAGATAAACTCTGCAAATAAAAAAACACTGAGAACATGAGTTGTAGTTGAGATGAGTGAAGTTATCCATGCTAGTTCAGGAGCCTGATTGTTGTAGGATAATAATTGTTCCTGAACCTGGTGTTGTGGGACCTAGGGATCCTGCGCCTGCTGCTCAATGGGAGCAGCAAGAAGACAGCATGACCTGGATGGTGGGGGTCAGTGATGATGGATGCTGCTTTCTTGTGGCAGTGTTCTGTGTAGATGTACTCAGCGGTGGGGAGGGGGTCTTTGCCTGTGATTGACTGGGCTGTATCCAACACTTCTGTAGATTTGAAGAAGCTTTGAAAATCAAATTAGAAAGGGAAAAAAAATGTCTTCAAATAAAAGCCAATCTGAGGAAGATTTAATTTTGATTTCTGTATTTTTCTCTCCTGTTGTGTGTTGACTCATTCTGCGGTTTGTTTTGAAGTATGTCCAGCTAAACGTACTGTGGACGGGTTCAGTGCCGTACAGGGTCTGTCTGTCAGCTAAACATACTGTGGATGGGTTGAACAGAGTTCACTGCTGAACTTCAGTCACAAGCATCTTTATCCTTTTAATGAGCCGTTGGCTTTTAAAGCCAATATTTGTCTTTGAAGATAAGCTTTTTAGGTGTTGTGCTGTGTCAGAAATTCTTCATCTGTTGTCACAAATTAATTTTTAAAAACGAGCATGCTAAAAAATGAGTTTTATGGTACCTTGATTTAATGCAGGGGTAGGCAACCTTAAGCACAAATAATTTTCTAGCATGCGTTATTCATTAATTTGAGGCAAAACATAACTAGGTGTATTTAAATGGATAATTCCCTTACTTAAAGTTTTTTATGCATTTATCTGGCCCACCATACACTCATTAAAACGCGGTCCGGCCCATAAAGGCAAAAAGTTTGCCGACCCCTGATTTAATGCTTACCCATTTTGGAATTATTCTAGCTGGATTGTTTGTTTTTTTAAAAAAAGACATATTGCACAGTAACAGACCCTTCTGGCCCAGTGAGGACATGCACCTAATCACCCCGATGTGACCAATTAACTACGAACCTGTACTAGTTTGGAACTTGGGGGCAAACTGTCCTGGCTCAACAAGCCGTGCTACCCAGCAACCCAGCTACTTAACCCTGGCCTGAACACAAGACGATTTACAATGACTGGTATGTCTTTGAACTGTGGGAAGAAACCAAAGCACCCAGAGGAAACCCATGTGTTCACAGGGAGAAAGTAGAAATGCCTTGCAGAACTGAACATTAGCTTGTAGTATTTTAATGCTTTAAGCAACGCCACCCACACACCCACACATGAAGGAACTCAGCAAACCTGGCAGCATCCATGGAGGGGAATAAATGGTCAACTTAGGAGGAATTGGGAGCTGGGACTTTCTCGACCAGATTTGTGTTTTTACTCCAGATTCCAGCATCTGTGGTGTCTTATGTTTCTGTTATGTCCCCCCTGCCCCACCAATCCTTAATGCACTTGAGCCTCACTCAAAATTGTTAAACCATCGTACAGTTCTCATGTTTTACAACATTGAATCACAGTGGATTTAATTTGGCTTTTTTGGATACTGATCAACAGAAAAAGACACTTTCATGTCAAAGTGAAAACAAACCTCTACAGAGTGATCTAAATTAATGACAAATATAAAACACAAAATAATTGATTGCATAAGTATTCACCCCCTTTAATGTGACACACCAAATCATCACTGGTGCAGCCAATTGGTTTTCAGAAGTCACATAATTAGTTAAATGGAGATGACTGTGTGCCGTGAAGGTGTTTCAATTGATTGTAGTAAAAATACACCTGTATCTGGAAGGTCTAATTACTGGTGAGTAAAATCCTGGCAAAATCTACACAATGAAGACAAAAGAACACTCCAAGCAACTCTGTGAAAAGGTTATTGAAAAGCACAAGTCAGGAGATGGATACAAGGAAATTTCCAAGTCACTGAATATCCCTTGGAGTACTGTTAAGTCAATCATCAAGAAATTGAAAGAATATGGCACAGCTGTAAATCTGACTAGAGTAGGCTGTCCTCAAAAACTGAGTGCCTGTACAAAAGGGGACTGATAGGGTAGGCTACTTAGAGATCTTTGACAACTCTGGAGGAGTTGCAAGCTTCAGTGGCTGAGATGAGAGAGGCTTGACTTAGAACGACTGTTGCCTGTGCTTCACCAGTCACAGCTTTATGGGAGAGTGGCAAAGAGAAAGCCACTTTTCTAGTGTCGGGGAGGGAGGAGGAGAAAAACTCAGATGAAATCTCAGCTAGAGTTTGCCAGAAGGCATGTAGGAGACTCTGAAGACAGCTGGAAGAAGGTTCTATGTTCTGAAACCAAAATTGAGCTTTTTGGCCATCAGACTAAATGTTATGTTTGGCGTAAGCAGCAGGCAATGGAGGCTTGTGAAGGTAGAAGGTAAAATGAATGCAGGAAAATACAGAGAAATCCTGGTGCAGTCTGCAAGAGAACTGCAATTTGTGAGAAGGTTTGCTTTCCAGCAAGACAATGACCCCAAGCATAAATCCAAAACTACCCAGGAATGGCTTAAAAACAACAAAGTTAATGTCCTGGAGTGGCCAAGTCACAGTCCAGACCTCAATCTAATTGAGAATTTGTGGCTGAGCTTTAAAAGGCTGTTCACCCATGATTCCCATGCAATCTGACAGAGCTTGTGCAGTTTTGTAATACATGATAAATATGGAAAAAAATAAATCAATTACAGTAAGTGTGTGTTTGTGTATATATAGAAATTTCTGTACACGTATATTAAATAGTTAAATTATTAGTGCAAAAACAGAAATAATGTTTTTAAAAAGGAGAACACGAGGAAATCTGCAGATGCTGGAAATCCAAGCAACACACAAAATGCTGGTGAACGCAGCAGGCCAGGCAGCATCTATAGGAAAGAGGTACAGTCGACGTTTCAGGCCGAGACCCTTCGTCAGGAAAAATACTTTTTTAAAAAAGGAGGTAGTGTTTGTGGGTTCATGTCCATTCAACAGTCTAATGTAAAAGTCTTTACTGTCCAGATGCTCCAGAGATGAGTGTAGGGCCAGGGAGATGGCACCTGCCATAGATCTGTTTCCATGATGGGCAGATTGCAGTGGGATGAAGTTGCCTCGAAGGCTGGCATTAATGTGCCATGATCAACCTCCTGAATCAGAATCGGGTTTAATAATACTGGCATATACGTGAAATTTGTTGTTTTGTGGTAGCAGTACATTGCCATACATGATTTTTTAAAAAAACTATGAATTAAAACATCTAAGTAGTGCAAAAAGAGCAAAAGGAAAAAAAAAAGTGAGGTCATGCTCGAGTTCATTGACCACTCAGAAATCTAATGGTGGTGAGTAAGAAACTGTTCCTAAAACATGTGCGTCTTCAAGCTCCTGTACCTCCTCCCTGATGGTAGCAATGAGAAGAGGGCATGTCCTTGGTGATGGAGGATCCTTAATGTTGGATGTCACCTACTTGAGGCGTCGCCTTGAGAAAATCTCCTCAGTGCAGGGGAGGCTAGTGCCCATGATGGAGCCGGCTGTGTTTACAACTCTCCACAGCTTTTTCTGATCCTGTGCCGTGGTCCCTCCATATCAGATGGTGATGCAACCAGGCAGAATGTTGTCCACAGTACTATCATGAAGCACTTCATTATGGTGGATGTCAGAGCCACAATAACACAATAACTTGTCATTAACACAGCAGTCATCACTTTGTTTGTCTTTGGTATTAGGTTTTTAGGTATTTGTTTCGAAGACCTCCTTATCTGGGTGATAGCCACAGGTTGAAGCAGGGGTTGAATCCTAAGAACTTTCTACAGGGGTATAATTGAGAGCATCCTGACTGACTGGCTGCATCACTGCCTGGTATGGATTATGGTACCACAGCATAAAAGCCAGGATGAACTGGCTCCAGGACAGCTTCTTCCACTAGGCCATCAGACTGATTAATTCATGCCGATACAATTGTATTTCTATATTATATTGACTGTCCTGTTGTACATACTATTTATTACAAATTGCTATGAATAGCACATGGCACATTTAGATGGAGACATAATGTAAAGAGTTTTACTCATGTATGTGAAGGATGTAAGTAATAAAGTCAATTCAATATACTCTCTGCCATACGTCGATAAAAGTTTGTCAAAGTTTTGGATGTCATGCCAAGTCTTTGCAAACTTCTAAGAAAGTAGAGGCGCTGCCGTGCTTTCTTTGTGATGGCACTTCTGCGCTGGACCCAGGACAGATCTTCTAAAATAACACCAAGGAATTTAAAGTTGCTGAACCTCTCCACCTCTGATCCCCCAATGAGGATTGGTTCATGGACTTCTGGTTTCCACCTCCTGAAGTTAATGGTCATCTCCTTGGTCTTGCTGACATTGACTGCGAGTTTATTACCTACTCTAAAACCAATCTATTTTCTGGACATTTTTTTGGTTACTTATAATTGTTAATCTCCAAGTTAAAAATACCTAAACCAAATTAAACTATTTGAAGATATCCTTGTGTTTTTTTTAGTAAACAAACTATCAACAAGCTTCTCATGCTTACAATGTGGACTTGTGGACATCACAGTATTGTGGTGGATAACAACACTTTATAGCGCCAGAAATTAGGGATTCATTCCCACCACTGTCTGTAAAGGAGTTTGTACGGTCTCCCCATGACCACGTGGGTTTCCTCTGGGTGCTCTGGTTTCTTCAATCCCTCCTGTCTTTCCAACAATCTCTTTGACTTCCTACCGTCAGGCAGGACATACAGACATATTAGGACGAGAACTGTTGGGATGGGCAACAGCTTCTTTCCTCAGGCTGTAAGATGACTGAACTCCCTGCTGTCACCCAGGCCTCCTCACATATGAGCGCCAGGAGTGTTATACTGTTTACATTTTTAACTTGTGTCATAAATGTACCTTATTATTTGTGGTATTATTACTTTGTGTGTTATGTGTGTGTGAGTTGTATGTATTGTGATGTGCTCCTTGGTTTGGAGAAATGTTTCATTTGGTGGTATTCGTGGTTGAATGACAAACTAAACTTGAAGATGTACATTTAGGGTTAGTGAGTTATGGGCATGCTGTGTTTGTGTTGGAAGTGTAGCAATACTTGCAGACTGCCCTAGCACATCCTCCAACTGTGGTTGTTGATGCAAACAACATATTTCACTGTATGTTGCAATATACATGTGACAAAAAGCTAATCTTTAGTGCTGCTTAGACAAAGGATTTAATTTATTGATTGCAAGTTGGGCAGGAGAGATGATTTTTGCCAAACACTGTATGACGTGTTTCATTATTCTTTAATCAGTTATTTCATTGTTTGCAGAACCCCAAGACAAAAGCGGAGATTGAGAAGCTGCAGCATGATGGGAAGAAGAAAGAGCTGCGAGATCGCCTATGTTACAGAATGACGTTTGGCACTGCGGGGCTGCGATCGGCAATGGGTGCAGGCTTTTCTTGCATCAATGACCTGACAATCATACAGTCCACACAGGTAGGTGAAGCCAAACTTCAGACCTTGTAGATCCATGCTCATGAGGAACATGTAGGAGAATATCACACCATTCAAGGTCTCAGCCCAAATCATTGGCTTTTTACTCTTTTCCATAGATGCTGCCTGACCAGCTGAGTTCCTGTAGCATTTTGTGTGTTGCTTTGGATTTCCAGCATCTGCAGAATCTGTTGTTAATGTTTATCAATAACAGTTTAGCTGTTAGGCTATTGGGTGGGAGCAACATCACAGATGTGTATAATCTCATTCTTGCCTGATACTGCTGTGTATCTTCTGTTGAGTCCAAGAAGCAGACATTGCTATTTTATGACCATAAGGCATAGGAGAAGAGTAAGGCCATTTGGCCCAATGAGTTGTGGCTGATTTATTATCTCTCCCCTCATCCCCATTCTCCTGCCTTCTCCCTGTAACGTTTGACATGAAGAGTCAGAGTGACACTTATTAACCTCACTTTAAATATACGCAATGACTTGGCTTACACAACCATGTGTGACACAGACTTAAGATTCAAAGTACATTTATTATTAAGGTATGTATGCAGTATACAACCCTGAGATTTGTCTTCCCACAGACAACCACAAAACAAAGAAACCACGAAACCCAATCAAAGGAACATCTCAGTCTCACAATGCGCAAAAAAAACAAATTGTGCAAATGGCAAAAAAAAAGAAAAACTGAGAATAGAAAATATCAAACCACAAAGTCATCAAAACAGTTAGAAGAACCATTGAACCATAGAACACTACAGCACAGTACAGGCCCTTTAGTCCTCGATGTTGCGCCAACCCATATAATCCTTAAAAAAAA
This sequence comes from Mobula hypostoma, assembly GCF_963921235.1. Lineage (NCBI taxonomy): Eukaryota > Metazoa > Chordata > Chondrichthyes > Myliobatiformes > Myliobatidae > Mobula > Mobula hypostoma. The sequence goes on from NC_086103.1 coordinate 185,830,956, forward strand.
AAAGTACTAAACCCACACTACCCCGTAACCCTCTATTTTTCTTTCATCCATGTGCCTGTCCAGGAGGCTCTTAAATACTCCTAATGTTTTAGCCTCCACCACCATCCCTGGCAAGTTATTCCAGGCACCCACAACCCTCTGTGCAAATAAATAAATAAATAAAAATTTGAGGGGAAAAAACCAACTTACCCCGATGTCTCCCCCTAAACTTCCCTCCCTTAACTTTGTACATATGCCCTCTGGTGTTTGCTATTTGTGCCCTGGGAAACAGGTAGTGGCTATCCACCCCTCTTATAATCTTGTAGATCTCTATCAAGTCCACTCTAATTCTTCTACACTCCAAAGAGAAAAGTCCCAGCTCTGCTAACCTTGGCTCGTAAGACTTGTTTTCCAATCCAGGCAACATCCTGGTAAATCTCCTCTGCACCCTCTCTATAGCTTCCACATCCTTCCTATAATGAGGTGACCAGAACTGAACACAATACTCTAAGTGTGGTCTCACCAGAGATTAGTAGAGTTGCAACATGACCTCTCTACTCTTGAACTCAATCCCCCATTAATGAAGCCTAGCATCCCATGGGCCTTCTTAACTATCCTATCAACCTGTGCAGCGACCTTGAGGGATGTATGGATTTGAACTCCAAGGTTCCTCTGTTCGTCCACACTCTTAAGTAACCGACCATTAACCCTGTACTCAGCCTTCTGGTTTGTCCTTCCAAAATATATCACCTCAGATTGAACTCCATCTGCCACTTTTCTGCCCAACTCTGCATCCTGTCTATATCGTCTTGTAACCTTCAACAACCTACAGCTCCATCCACAACTCCTCCAATCTTCGTGTCATCCACAAACTTACTCACCCATCCTTCCACCTCTTCATCCAGGTCATTTATAAAAATCACAAATAGCAGGGGTCCCAGGACAGATCCCTGCGGCAATCCACTAGTCACTGACCTCCAGGCAGAATACTTTCCTTCGACAACTACCCTCTGCTTTCTTCCTGTGAGGTGATAGAGAGGAGCTGTAGGCAAGTAGTCACACTGGAGCCTTGGGAGACAGACAAGTGGGTAACAGTCAGGAGAGGAAAGGGCAAGGGTCAGATACTAGAGAGTACTCCTGTGGCTATCACCCTTAACAATAAGTACTCCTGTTTGAGTACTGTCGTGGGGGAATGGCCTACCTGGGGGAAGCAACAGTGGCCGAGCCTCTGGCATAGAGTCTGGCCCTGTGGCTCAGCAGGGTAGGGAAAGGAAGAGGATGGCAGCAGTGATAAGGGACTTTATTTAGTTAGGGGGTCAGACAGGCAATTCTGTGGATGCAGGAGAGAAACGTGGATGGTAGTTTGCCTCCCATGTGCCAGGGTCTGGGATGTTTTTGATCGCGTCCACGATATCCTGAAGTGGGAAGGTGAACAGCCAGAGGTCGTGGTACATATTGGTACCAACAACATAGGTAGGAAAAGGGAGGAGGTCCTGAAAACAGACTACAGGGAGTTAGGAAGGAAGGAAAAGAAGCAGGATCTCAAAGGTTGTAACCTCGGGACAGTGAGTATAGGAATAGAGTGAGGTGGAGGATAAATATGTGGCTGAGGGATTAGAGCAGAGGGCAGGGATTCAGATTTCTGGATCATTGAGATCTCTTTATAGGCAGGCGTGCCCTGTACAAAAAGGATGGGTTGCACTTGAATCCCAGGGGGAACAATATCCTGGCGGGGAAGTTTGCTAAGGCTATTGGGGAGAGTTTAAACTAGAATTGCTGGGGGGTGGGAACTGAACTGAAGAGACAGAGGAAGGGGCAGTTGGCTCACAAATAGAGAAAGCTTGAAGACAGTGTGGGAGGGAGGATAAGCAGCTGATAGAGAAGGGATGCATTCAGACCAATGGTTTGAGATGTCTATTTTAGTGCAATGAAGCATAATGAACAAAGCGGATGAGCTTTGAGCGTGGATCAGTACTTGGAGATATGATGTGGTGGCCATTACAGAAACTTGGATAGCTCAGGGGCAGGAATGGTTACTTCGAGTGCCAGGCTTTATATGTTTCAGAAAGGACAGGGAGGGAGGCAAAAGAGGTGGGGGCATGGCACTGCTGATCAGAGATAGTGTCACAGCTGCAGAAAAGGTGGATGCCATGGAGGGATTGTCTATTGAGTCTCTGTGGGTGGAAGTTAGAAACAGGAAGGGGTGTTTTTTTTTATGTAGACCACCCAACAGTGACAGGGACATAGAGGAGCAGATAGGCAGACAGATTCTTGAAAGATGTAATTGTCATGGTGGGAGATTTTAATTTCTGAAATATTGATTGGCATCTCCCTAGAGCATGAGGTTTAGATGGGGTGGAGTTTGTTAGGTGTGTTCAGGAAGGTTTCCTGACACAATATGTAGATAAGCCTACAAGAGGAGAGGCTGTACTTGACCTGGTATTGGGAAATGAACCTGGTTAGGTGTCAGGTCTCTCAGTGGGAGAGCATTTTGGAGATAGAATTGTGATCACTATCTCCTTTACCATAACATTGGAGGGAGATAGGAACAGACAAGTTAGGAAAGTGTTTAGTTGGAGTAAAGGGAAATATGAGGCTATCAGACAGGAACTTGGAAGCATAAATTGAGAACAGATGTTCTCAGGGAAATGTATGGAAGAAATGTGGCAAATGTTCAGGGGATATTTGCGTGTGGATCTGCATAGGTACATTCCAATGAGATGGAAAGGATGGTAGGGTATAGGAACCAGGGTGTACAAAGGCTGTTGAAAATCTAGTCAAGAAGAAAAGGAAAGCTTACAAAAGGTTCAAAACACTAGGTAGAGATAGAGATCTAGAGGATTATAAGGCTAGCAGGAAGGAACTTAAGAATGAAATTAGGAGAGCCAGAAGGGGCCATGAGAAGGCTTTGGCGAGCAAGATTAAGGAAAACCCCAAGGCATTCTGCAAGTATGTGAAGAACAAGAGGATACGACGTGAGAGAATAGGACCAATCAAGTGTGATAGTGGAAAAGTGTGTATGGAACTGGAGGAGGTAGCAGAGGTGCTTAATAAATACTTTGCTTCAGTATTCACTACGGAAAAGGATCTTGGTGATTGTAGGGATGACTTGCAGTGGATTGAAAAGCTTGATCGTATAGACATTAAGAAAGCGGATGTGCAGGAGCTTTTGGAAAGCATCAAGTTGGATAAGTCACCGGGACTGGACAAGATGTACCCCAGGCTACCGTGGGAGGAGATTGCTGAGCCTCTGGCAATGATCTTTGCATCATCAGTGAGGATGGGAGAGGTTCTGGAGGATTAGAAGGTTGCAGATGTTGTTCACTTATTCAAGAAAGGGAGTAGGGATAGCCCAGGAAATTATGGTCCAGTGAGTCTTACTTCAGTGGTTGGTAAGTTGATGGAGAAGATCCTGAGAGGCAGGATTTATGAACATTTGGAGAGGCATAATATGATTAGGAATAGTCAACATGGTTTTGTCAAAGGTAGGTCAAGCCTGATTGAATTTTTTGAGGATGTGACTAAACACATTGATGAAGGTAGAGCCCATAGATGTAGTGTATATGGATTTTAGCAAGGCATTTGATAAGGTACCCCATGCAAGGCTAATTGAGAGAATAAGGAGGCATGGGATCCAAGGGGACATTGCTTTGTGGATCCAGAACTGGCTTGCCCACAGAAGGCAAAGGGTGGTTGTAGACGGGTCATATTCTGCATGGAGATCGGTGACCAGTGGTGTGCCTCTGATCTGTTCTAGGACCCCTTCTCTTTGTGATTTTTTTTTTAATATAAATGACCTGGATTAGGAAGTGGAGGGATGGGTTAGTAAATTTGCTGTTGGGGGTGTTGTGGATAGTGTGGAGACTGTCAGGGGTTACAGTGGTTCATCAATAGGATGCAAAACTGGGCTGAGAAGTGGCAGATGGAGTTCAACCCAGATAAGTGTGAGGTGGTTCATTTTGGTAGATCAAATATGATGGCAGAATATAGTATTAATGGTAAGACTCTTGGGAGTGTGGAGGATCAGAGGGATCTTGGAGTCCGAGTCCATAGGACACTCAAAGCTGCTGCGCAGGTTGACTCTGTGGTGAAGAAGGCATATGGTTCATTGGCCTTCATCAACCGTGGGATTGAGTTGAGAGGTAATATTACAGCTATATAGGACCCTGGTCAGACCCCACTTGGAGTACTGTGCTCTGTTCTGGTCACCTCACTACAGAAAGGATGTAGAAATTTGGCCTTTTCTCCTAGGAGCAGTGGAAGATGAGAGGTACCCTGATAGAGGTGTACAAGGTAATGAGAGGCATTGATCATGTGGATAGTCAGAGGCTTTTTCTCAGGGCTGAGATGGCTAGCATGAGAGGGCACAGTTTTAACGAGCTTGGAAGTAGGTACAGAGGAGATGTCAAGGTTAAGTTTTTCACACAGAGTGGTGAGGGCGTGGAATGGGCTGTCGGCGACAGTGGTAGAGGCAGGTACAATAGGGTCTTTTAAAAGACTCCTGGATAGGTACATGGAGCTTAGAAAAATAGAGGGCCATGGATAACCCTAGGTAATTTCTAAAGTAAGAACATGTTTGGCACAGCTTTGTGGGTGGAAGGGCCTCTATTGTGCTGTAGGTTTTCTATGTTTCTGTTGCCTCTCGTCCTTCTGAGCTCCAGCAAGTACAATCCCAGAGCCGTCAAACGCTTCTCTAATGTTCACCCTTTCATTCTTAGGATCATTCTGTTAAACCTTTTCTTGACCCTCATGACATCCTTGTTTAGATAAGGGGTCCAAATTGCTCAAATACGCTGAGTGTGGTCTGACCAATGCCATATAAAGCCTCAGCATTACATCCTTGCTTTTATATTCTAGCCCTCGAAATGCTATCAGTGCTTCCTTGTGCAATTGGATTTTGGATTTCCTCACTTGTAGACCCTAGACAGTTCAGACTGTCAGTACATTTCCTCCACATTCTCCATAAGCACAGGTTCACCACAGGGCTGTGTACTTAGCCCCCTGCTTTACTGCTTTACTCTTATGACTGTGTGGCCAAGCACTGCTCCAATGCCATTTTTAAGTTTGCTGACAGCACCACTGTTGTTGGCCAAATCAAAGGTGGTGATGAATCAGCATATAGGAGGGAGACTGAAAATCTGACTGAGTGGTGCCAAAACAACCTCTTAATGTCAGGAAGACCAAGGAGGTAATTATTGACTTCAGGAGGAGGAAAGGGGAGGTCCTTGAGTCAGTCCTCATCAGGGGTTCAGAGGTGGAGGTAGTCAGAAACTTTAAATTCCTCTTTTATTATTTTAGAGGAACTGTCCTGGGCCCAGCATGTAAGTACAATTATGAAGAAAGCACGGCAGTGTGCTGCTTTAGGGGTTTGTGTAGATTTGGCATGGTAGTTAAAACTTTGACCAATTTCCATAGATGTGTTATGGAGAGTATAGTCATTGGCTACATTACAGCTAGGTATAGAAATACCAATGCCTTTGTACAGAAAATGCTACAAAAAGTAGTCCCTACACAAGATCATTATTGTGGGAAAGCAGGGCTCCCAGCACCCAGGACATGCTCTCTTCAGTCTTTCATTGATTTTATTGTGGTTATTGGATTTATTGAGTATGCTCATGAGAAAATGAATCTCAGGGTTGTGTATGGTGACTTGTACTGTGTGTACTTTGGTAATAAACTTACTTTGGACTTCCTTACCGATGTCTCAACTTGCAAGTTAACCTTCAGGGAGTTTGGGAGTCAGGGACTTTGAATGAACAGAAGATTGTGAAGGAGTTCCTTTCACAGAAGATTGTGAAGGGATACGAATTGACAATAAACTGGACTGCTCAAAGAACACTGAGGCTGTCTACAAGAAGGGTCAGAGCCGTCTCTATTTCCTGAGGAGACTGAGGTCCTTTAACATCTGCCAGACGATGCTGAGGATGTTCTACGAGTCTGTGGTGGCCAGTGCTATCATGTTTGCTGTTGTGTGCTGGGGCAGCAGGCTGAGGGTAGCAGACACCAACAGAATCAACAAACTCATTCGTAAGGCCAGTGATGTTGTGGGGATGGAACTGGACTCTCTGACGGTGGTGTCTGAAAAGAGGATGCTGTCCAAGTTGCATGCCATCTTGGACAATGTCTCCCATCCACTACATAATGTACTGGTTGGGCACAGGAGTACATTCAGCCAGAGACTCATTCCACCGAGATGTAACACAGAGCATCATAGGAAGTCATTCCTGCCTGTGGCCATCAAACTTTACAACTCCTCCCTTGGAGGGTCAGACACCCTGACCCAATAGGCTGGTCCTGGACCTATTTCCTGGCATAATTTACATATTACTATTTAACTATTTATGGTTTTATTACTACTTAATTATTTATGGTGCAACTGTAACGAAAACCAATTTCCCCCGGGATCAATAAAGTATGACTATGACTTTGAATGTACAAAGGCAGACTGCTGGAGGAACTCAGTGGGTCAGACAGATCTGTAGAGGGACAGTCAGTGTTTCAGTTTGAGATCCTGTATCAAGGCTGGCTTAAAAGTCATCAACTTTAACTTAAAACCAGCATGTTTAGAAACATAGAAAACCTACAGCACAATACAGGCCCTTCGGCCCACAATGCTGTGCCAAACATGTACCTACTTTAGAAAGTTTCTATGATTCAAATAATAAAATGGAGATGTAATAAACTGCAGATGCTGGAATCTAGTGCAAAAAAACAAGCTGATGGAGGAACCTAGCAAGTCAGACAGCATATGGAAGGGACTGGAATTCAACCTTTTGAGTTGAATGTCCCAGAGTACAGGCTCTGGGCCTGTACTCACTGGAATTCAGAAACATAGAAAATAGGTGCAGGAGTAGGCCATTCGGCCCTTCGAGCCTGCACCGCCATTTATTATGATCATGGCTGATCATCCAACTCAGAACCCTGTACCAGCCTTCCCTCCATACCCCCTGACCCCCGTAGCCACAAGGGCCATTTCTAACTCCCTCTTAAATATAGCCAATGAACTGGCCTCAACTGTTCCCTGTGGCAGAGAATTCCACAGATTCACCACTCTGTGTGAAAAAGTTTTTCCTAATCTCGGTCCTAAAAGGCTTCCCATTTATCCTCAAACTGTGACCCCTTGTTCTGGACTTTCCCAACATCGGGAACAATCTTCCTGCATCTTACAGTCTTATGGGTTCCGATGCTTCAACCATGCAGATGAATGCTTTCAACCTGAAATATCGACTGTCTAATTCCCTCCACACGTGACCTGCCTGTTTCCATCAGCAGTTCATTGTTTTTTTACTCTATGTTCAGCTGCTTCACAAGTATATTGAGAACGTGTGTTCTTGTAAGCTTCAAACAAGTCATTGAGTTGTACAGCTTGCGAACAGCTGGCCAAGTTCATCATCTGACTGTACATGTATATAACCAAACGAAGCAATGTTACTCCAGATCCCAGTGCACTCACAATACGTGGATCACACACAACACAAAACAAAATTATACTATAAATAAGTTAATGAATATCATTCACTATGCATGCAACACAGATAAACGGCTTGCAATCCTAGTGACGAGACCTTGATGGTAGCAAGGTATTCATTAGTCTCACAACCCGAGGAAAGAAGCTGTTATCTAGTCTGGCAGTCCTAGTCTGATGTTTTTGTACCTCCTGAAATTGTGGGATGAATGATAGGGATCCTCAATAATGCTTTGGGTCTTTTGTCTGCAACGTTCCTGGTAAGTATCACAAATAGAGGGGAGGGAGATTTTACTGTCCTTTGTCAGGTTTTGTGCTCTGATGCCTTGCAGCTTCTGTACCACACAATAATGCAGCCAGACGGGACACTCTTGATGGTACTCCTGTAGAAGGTTGTTAGGATGGGGTCGGGGAGCCTTGCATGCCTTAATTGCCGCAAAGCGTAGACACTGCTTTGCTTTCTTGACTTTGAAGATGTGTTATGGGTTCAGGTTAGATTGTCTGTTTTGTGCACACCAAAAAATTTCATGCTCTTCAGTCTCTCCACAGAATATACAATGGAGAATGGTCGACCTATGCCTTTCTGAAGTCCACAATCATCTCTTTTGTCTTGTCCACATTGAGGCTCTGGTTGTTGTTCTCGCACCATTTGACAAGCCTCTCTACCTCCCCTCTGTATGCTGTTGAGTGCAACCATTGTAGTAGCATCAGTGAACTTGATGTTTATCCAAGCTCATTCCACCTGCCTGAATTTGGCCAATATCTCTCCAAACTAGGGGTTCCCAACCTTTTTTATACCATGCAGTTTTACCATTAACCAAGGGGTCCGTGGACCTGTCCATAAACCTGTCCAAATGACTTTAAACGTTATGATTATACCAACCTCCAGAGTTTCTCATTGTTCAATGTATTCAACACTCTCTGTGTGCAGGAAAGAGTTGCCCCTCGGGTCTTGCCCCTCTCACTGTAAAACTGCCCTCTAAGTGCAAAGTCTGTTTTTACACATTGCCTGATGCCAACAGCTGAATAAATTTGCATGTCCCAGCAGATCATTTATAAGCATGTTAGTACATAAATATGCCAAAACTGCATTAAGCAATGTTTTGTGCAGGTTGGTACATGTGTAGTGCAGATCCTAAGTCATAGTCATACTTTATTAATCCCGGGGGAAATTGGTTTTCATTACAGTTGCGCCATAAATAATAAATAGTAATAGAAATAGTAATAGTAATATTACTATTAGTAACTAGTAATAGTCATAGAAATTCATTGGCCATTGGCAATTCATTTTTGTTGGCCCTGCATTGACTACATTGAATAGTAATTATAAAACCATAAGACATGGGGGCAGAATTGGGCCTTTCAGCCCATTGTGTTTGCTCCACCATTGCTTACTTATTATCCCTCTCCACCCTTTTCCCCTGCCTTCTCCCTGTAACCTTTGACATCCTGACTAATCAAGAGCCTATCAGCCTCCACTTTAAGTATACCCAATGACTTGGCCTCCACAGCCATTGGTGGCAATGTAAGTATTTTTGCATAGAAAGTGATGGGTGTATGGAACATGCTGCCAGGAGCGGTGGTAGAGGCAGAGTATTTAAGAAACTCTTAGATAGGCACGTGTCTGAAAGAAATGGAGGACCATGTGGGAGGGAAAGGTTAGACTGATCTTGGAATAAGCTTAAAAAGTCAGCACAACATTGTGGGCTCAAGGGTCTGTGCTGTGTTGCACCGTCGTACACTCTGGCCACTTTATTAGGTACCTCCTGTACTTTATAAAGAAGCCACTGAGTGTATGTTTGTAGCCCATCCATTTCAAGGTTCAATGTGTTGTGCATTCAGAGATGCTCTTCTGGTTGAGTCTGATGAGGAAGGCAAATGTGATTTTAGCATTCATTTCAAGAGATCTAGAGTATAAAATCAAGGATGTGATGCTGGGGCATTGGTGAGGCCTCACTTGGAGTATTACGATCTGTTTTGGGCCCCTTATTTAAGAAAGGATGTGCCTTCGTTGGAGAGAATTCAAAGGAGATTCACAAAAATAATTTCAGGAATGGAAGGCTTGTTGCATGAAAAGCATTTGATAGCTCTGGGCCTGTACTCAACTGTATTCAATGAAGGTGGATCTGATTGAAACCTATCGAATGTTGAAAGGCCTGGATAGAGTGGATGGGAGATGATGTTTCATCCGTGGGATAGTCTAGAATGAGAGAGCACACCCCTAGAATATAGGGATATCTATTTAAACAGCAATGAGGAGGAATTTCTTTAGCCAGAGGTGAATTTGTGGAATTCATTGCCATAGGTGGTTGTTGAGAGGCAAAGATCACAAGATATAGGAGCAGAAATAGGCTCTCAGCTCCGATTTCTTGCCTTCTCCCCATATCCCTTCAGGCCCTGACCAATCAGAATCTATCAAACTCTGCCTTAACTATGCATATTGACTTGGCTTCCAAAGTCCCCTGTGGCAACGAATGCCACCAATTCACCACTCTCTGGCTAAAGAAATTCCTCATCTCTGTACTAAAAGGACACTTCTCTGTTCTGAGGCTGTGTCTTCTAGTCCTAGGTACGATAGGAAACATCAGAATCAGGTTTATTATCACCAGCATATTTTGTGAAATTTGTTAAAGCAGCAGTACAATCCAATACATGGTAGTATAGAAAGAAAAAATAGCTAAGTCAATTACAGTAGTTAAATTAAAAATAGTGCAAAACAGAAAATTTTTAAAAAGTGAGATAATGTTCATGGGTGCAATGTCCATTTAGGAACTGGATGGCAGAGGGGAAAAAGCTGTTCCTGAATCACTGAGTGTGTGTCTTCAGGCTTCTGTACCTCCTTCCTGATGGTAACAGTGAGAAGAGGGCATGTCCTGGGTGAAAGGGGTACTTTAATAACAGATGTCACCTTTCTGAGGCACCGTTCCTTGAAGATATCTTGGATACTACAGAGGCTGGTACCCAAGATGGAACTGACTAATTTTACAAATTTCTGCAGCTTCTTTCAGTGCTGTGCAGTAGTCCTCCAGACCAGAGAGTGATGCAGCCTGTCAGAATGCTCTCCACAGAACCTCTATAGAAATTTTCGAGTGTTTTAGGTGACAAACTAAATCTTTCCGAAATCCTGATGAAAAATGGCTACTGCCTTTCTGCCTTTATATGCCATTGATATGTTGGAACCAGGTTAGATCCTCAGGGATCTTGACACCCCAGGAACTTGAAATTGTTCACTCTCTCTGCTTCCAATCCCTCTGAGGATCAGTTTGTTTTCCCTCATCTTACCCTTTCTGAAGTCCACAATCATTTTTACTGCCATTGAGTGCAAGGCTGTTGCTGCGACAGCACTCAACTACCTGGTATATCTCCCTGCTGTGTGCCCTCATCTCCATCTGAGACTCTACCAGCACTCAACTACCTGGTATATCTCCCTGCTGTGTGCCCTCATCTCCATCTGAGACTCTACCAGCACTCAACTACCTGGTATATCTCCCTGCTGTGTGCCCTCATCTCCATCTGACCTGGTACATCTCCCTGCTGTGTGCCCTCATCTCCATCTGAGATTCTACCAGCACTCAACTATCTGGTATATCTCCCTGCTGTGTGCCCTCATCTCCATCTGAGACTCTACCAGCACTCAACTACCTGGTATATCTCCCTGCTGTGTGCCCTCATCTCCATCTGACCTGGTATGTCTCCCTGCTGTGTGCCCTCATCTCCATCTGAGACTCTACCAGCACTCAACTACCTGGTATATCTCCCTGCTGTGTGCCCTCATCTCCATCTGACCTGGTACATCTCCCTGCTGTGTGCCCTCATCTCCATCTGAGACTCTACCAGCACTCAACTATCTGGTATATCTCCCTGCTGTGTGCCCTCATCTCCATCTGAGACTCTACCAGCACTCAACTACCTGGTATATCTCCCTGCTGTGTGCCCTCATCTCCATCTGAGACTCTACCAGCACTCAACTACCTGGTATGTCTCCCTGCTGTGTGCCCTCATCTCCATCTGAGACTCTACCAGCACTCAACTACCTGGTATGTCTCCCTGCTGTGTGCCCTCATCTCCATCTGAGACTCTACCAGCACTCAACTACCTGGTACATCTCCCTGCTGTGTGCCCTCATCTCCATCTGACCTGGTACATCTCCCTGCTGTGTGCCCTCATCTCCATCTGAGACTCTACCAGCACTCAACTACCTGGTATATCTCCCTGCTGTGTGCCCTCATCTCCATCTGAGACTCTACCAGCACTCAACTACCCGGTATATCTCCCTGCTGTGTGCCCTCATCTCCATCTGAGACTCTACCAGCACTCAACTACCTGGTACATCTCCCTGCTGTGTGCCCTCATCTCCATCTGAGACTCTACCAGCACTCAACTACCCGGTATGTCTCCCTGCTGTGTGCCCTCATCTCCATCTGAGACTCTACCAGCACTCAACTACCTGGTATGTCTCCCTGCTGTGTGCCCTCATCTCCATCTGAGACTCTACCAGCACTCAACTGCCTGGTATATCTCCCTGCTGTGTGCCCTCATCTCCATCTGACCTGGTACATCTCCCTGCTGTGTGCCCTCATCTCCATCTGAGACTCTACCAGCACTACCTGGTATGTCTCCCTGCTGTGTGCCCTCATCTCCATCTGACCTGGTACATCTCCCTGCTGTGTGCCCTCATCTCCATCTGAGACTCTACCAGCACTCAACTACCTGGTATGTCTCCCTGCTGTGTGCCCTCATCTCCATCTGAGACTCTACCAGCACTCAACTACCCGGTATATCTCCCTGCTGTGTGCCCTCATCTCCATCTGAGACTCTACCAGCACTCAACTACCTGGTATGTCTCCCTGCTGTGTGCCCTCATCTCCATCTGAGACTCTACCAACACTCAACTACCTGGTATATCTCCCTGCTGTGTGCCCTCATCTCCATCTGAGACTCTACCAGCACTCAACTACCCGGTATGTCTCCCTGCTGTATGCCCTCATCTCCATCTGAGACTCTACCAACAATCGTCAACAAATACTGTCAGCAAGTTTATAGATAGCATTTGAGCTATACCTAGCCACATGTTCATGGGTACAGAGAGAGTAGAGCAGTGGGCTAAGCGCACGCCCCTGAGGTGTGCCAGTGTTGATCGTCAGTGAGGAGAAGATATTATTAGCTATCCGCACAGATTGTAGTCTTCTGGTTAGGAAGTTGAGGATCCAATTGTAGAGGGAGGTATGGAGGCCCAGGTTCTGTAGCTTTTTGATCAGGACTGGAAATGACGGTGTTAAACGCTGAGCTATAGTCACCGAACAGTATCCTGTCATGGGTGTTTACATTGTCCAGGTAATCCAAGGCCATGTGAAGAGCCATTGAGATTGTGTCTGCTGTAGACCTATTGTGGCGATAGACAAATTGCAGTGTGTCCAGATCCTTGCTGAGGCAGGACTTCATTCTAGCCATGACCAACCTCTCAAAGTATTTCATCACCTTAGCTGTGAGTACTACTGGGCGATAGATTAAGGCAACCCACACTATTTTTCAGCAATGGTGTAATTGTTGCCTTTTTGAAGAAATTGGGAATTTCCAACTGTAGCAGTGAGATGTATTACAAGTGATTTGTTGATGGTAATTATTTAGTTGCTTTTCAAGCTGGCCCGATTTAAAGTCCCCCAAAATGATGGTGAAGGTGTCAGAGTGTGCTGTTTCGTGCATGTTGATCCTTTGGTCAGATCATCCAGAGCCTGTTTGACATTTGGCCTGAGGTGGAATGTACACCACTACCAAAATGATCATGGAAATCTCCTGTGGCAGGTAAAATGGATGGCATTTAATTGTAAGATATTCCAGGTCTAGTGAGCAGAATTGCATCTCTCCACATCTACTCTATTGAGACCCTTCAGCTTTTGATAGGTTCAGCCATTATCAAGTAGTGGAGCAGACATTATGGGTTGAAGTAGCAGACTATGGTCTTGTGTCATCATTTACTATCCTGAAATTCGTTTTCTTTTGGGCACTCACATAAACACAAAGAAACACAGTAGAATCAATGAAAAACTGCACACAACAAAGACCTACAAACAACCAACATGTATAAAAGACAACAAATTGAAGTGTGAATGAGCCCTGTCCTGTTGATGTACGTGTGCTCGGTACATTACTGGCTACGATAAGTGCTGACGTATTGTACCTGCCTCTACAGCTTCCTCTGGCAGCTTATTCCAAAGACCCACTACACTCTGTGGGAAAAGTTACCTCTCAGGTCCCTTTTAAATCTTTCTCCTCTCATCTTAAAACTGCATTTTAAGTGTGAAGTTTGTCTTTGCACACTGCCTGACACTGGCCAAATAAATTGACACGTGGCAGCTTTGCGGATCATGTTTAGCATGTGCCTTTGAGTGTATATGCTGAAGGTGGATTTTCTCCCAAAAGTTTAATCTTACCCCTTAGGAGGAGGAAGAAGAAGAACAGCCCTTAACTCGGCAGTGGAGTTATCGGGGCACTGTCATGACGGTGTTTCCTTAGCGAGCTATTCTTGTTCTTACGAGGCCGAGTTGCTAGCTCGACACCCAACCCGACTTGCATTCGAACTCGGGAACCTTCGCTCCGGAGTCCGGTGCTGATATTATTGCGCCACCAAGCAGGAAGTCCCTTTAGAAAATTCAATGTTTTTTTATTTATCTGCTTCTCTCTCCGTCACTTGCTCTGTAGACACTTTAAATCACTTTTTGTAATGCTGCTAACATTGTTAATTTTATTCCATATTTGTTGTTTAAACTCCAATTTATTAGTTTTTGTATGTAATTGTTATCTTACATGGAGCACAGAAATCTACAGCACATTACAGGACCTTCAGCCCACAATGTTGTGCTGACCATGTAACCTACTCTTTAAAAACTGCTTTGAATTTTCCTACCGCAGAGCCCGCTATTTTTCTAAGCTCCATGCACCTATCTAACAGTCTCTTAAAAGACCCCATTGTTACTGCCTTCACCACTGGCGGTGCATTCCACGCACCCACCACTCTCTGTGTGGAAAAACTTGCCCCTGACATCCCCCTTGTACCTATTTCCAAGCAGCTCTAAACTATGCCCCCCACCCCCATGTTCGACATTTCAGCACTGGGGAAAAAGCTTCTGGCTATTCACACGATCAATGCCTCTCATCATCTTATACAGCTCTATCAGGTCACCTCTCATCTTTCATCGCTCCAAGGAGAAAGTTCACTCAACCTGTTTTCATAAGGCATGCTCTCCAATCCGGGCAACATCCTTGTAAATCTCCTCTGCACTCTCTCTATAGTATCCACATCATTCCTGTAGTGAGGTGACCAGAACTGAACACAATACTCCAACTGGGGTTTAACTAAGGTCTTGTATAGCTGTAACATTACCTCACAGCTCTTGACTCAATACCATGGTTGATAAAGGCCATCACACCATATGCCTCCTTAACAACACTGTCAACCTGCGCAGCAACTTTGAGTGTCCTATGGATATGGACCCCAAGATCCCTCTGATCCTCCACACTGCCAAGAGTCTTGCCATTAATATTATATTCTGTCTTCGAATTGGACCTACCAAAATGAACCACTTCACACTTATCTGGATTGAATGCTATTTGCCACTTCTCAGCCCAGTTCTACATCCTATCAATATCCCACTGTAACCTCTGACAACCCAACAGACTATCCACAACACCCCCAACTTTTGTGTCATCAGCAAACTTACTAACCCTGCCTCCTACTTCCTCATCCAGGTCATTTATAAAAATCACAAAGAGGAGGGGTCCCAGAACAGATCCCTATGGAACACCACTGGTCATCGTCCTCCATGCAGAATACGAACCATCCACAACCACCCTTTGCCTTCTGTGGGCAAGCCAGTTCTGGATCCACAAAGCAAGGTCTCCTTGGATCCATGCCTCCTTGCTTTCCAAATGAGCCTCGTATGGGGAACTTTATCAAATGCCTTACTGAAATCCATATACACCATATCCACTGCTCTACCTTTATCAATGTGTTTTACATTCTTTCAGAATTCAGTCAGGCTTATAAGGCATGACCTGCCCCCAGCAAAGCCATGCCAACTATCCCTAATCAGATTGTCTTTCCAAATGCTCATAAATCCTGCCTGTCGGGATCTTCTCCAACAACTTACCCACCACTGAATTAACACTCACTGGTTTATAATTTCCTGGGTTATCTCTACTCCCTTCCTTGAACAAGGGAACATCATTTGCAACCTTCCAATCCTCTGGTACTTCTCCCATCCCTATTGATGATGCAAAGGTCATCACGAGAGGCTCAGCAATCTTCTTCGCTTCCCACAGTAGCTAGGGGTATATCTGGTCCAGTCCTGGCGACTTGTCTAACTTAATACCTTTTCAAGAACTCCAGCACATCCTCTTTCTTAATGTCTATATGCTCAAGCATTTCAGTCTGCTGTAAGTCATCCCCACAAATGCCAAGGTCCTTTTCACTGGTGAATACTGAAGCAAAGTATTCATTAAATACCTCCACTACCTCTTCCGACTCCATGCACACATTTTCACTATCACACCTGAGTGGTCCTTTTCTCACACAGCTCATGCTCTTTGTATTCTTACAGACCTTGGGGTTTTCCTTAATCCTGCTCACCAAGGCCTTCTCATGGCCCCTTCAAGCTCTCCTAATTTCATTCTTGAGCTCCTTCCTGGCACCCTTGTAATTTTCTAGAGCTCTAACAGTACCTAGTTTCTTGAACCTTTTGTCAGCTTTTCTTCTTAACTAGATTTTCTGCATCCTTTGTATGCCATGGCTCTTTTACCCTACCATGCTTTCCCTGCTTCAGTGGAATGTATCTATTTGCCACATTTCTGTCGTGCATTTCCCTGAGAACATCTGCTCCCAATTTATGTTCCCAAGTTCCTGCCTAACCCAATTAAATGTTTTCCCAAATTGTCTGTTCCTATCCCTCTCCAGCATTTTGGTATAGGAGATAGAGGTGTGATCACTACCTCCAAAATGCTCTCCCACCGAGAAATCTGACAACTAACCAGGTTAGGTATTTCCCAATACCAGATCAAGTACAGCCTCTCCTCTTGTAGGCTTATCCACATATTGCGTCAGGAAACCTTCCTGAACTCGCCTACCAAACTGCACCCCATCTAAACCCCTTGCTCTAAGGAGATGCCAATCAATATTAGGAAAGTTAAAATCTCCCATCACAACAACCCTATTATTATCACACCGTTGCAGAATCTGCTCCCCTATCTGCTCCTCGATATCCCTGTTACTATTGGGGGTCTATTTTTTTAAAAAAAACACCCAATAGAGTTATTGTCCCCTTCCTGTTTCTGATTTCCATCCACAATGACTCAGTAGACAATCCCTACATGACTTCCTCCTTTTCTGCAGCCACAATGCCACTCCTCCACCTCTTTTTGCCTCCCTCCCTGTCCTTTTTGAAACATCTAAAGCCCGGCACACTCAGCAGCCATTCCTGCCTGAGACATCCAAGTCTCAGTAATGGCCACATTGTCATAGTTCCATGTATTGACTCACGCTCTAAATTTATAAACAAGGCGGATAATACTCCTTGTATTAAAATAAACACATCTCAAACCACCTGGTTGAGTGTATCTTTGTTCTATCATCTGCTTATCCTTCCTCAAAACCTCCCTACAAGCTGTCTCTACTAGTGCGCCAACTGCCCCATCCTCTGCCTCTTCATTTCAGTTCCCACCCCCTGCAAATTTAATTTAAATCCTCCTCAATAGCATTAGTAAACTTTCCTCCCAGTATATTGGTTCCCTTCATTTCAGGTACAACCTGTCCCACGTATACAGGTCACCCCTTCCTCAGAAAAGGTTCCAATGAGTCAAGAACTTGAAACCCTGCCCCCTGCACCATCTCCTCAGCCACTCGTTCATCTGCACTATCTTCCTGTTCTGACCTTCCCTGCTCATGGCACTGGGAGTAATCCGGAGATTACCACCTTGGAGGTCCTGCCCTTCAGCCCCCTTCCCAACTCCCTGAACCTACTGTGCACAGGACCTCTACCTTCTCCAGCCTATGTCACTGGTACCAACATGTACCACGACCTCCGGCTGCTCACCCTCCCCTTCAAGAATATTCTGTAACCGCATGGGACATCCTGGAACCTAGCACCTGGGAGGCAACACATTATCGTGGCGTCTCATTTGCTGCTGTAGAATCTCCTATCTGTCTCCCTAACTATCAAGTCCTCTATGACTATTGCTCCACCTGACTTCACCCAACCCTTCTGAGGCTCTGAGCTGACCACAATGCTATTGGTCTGGCTGCTGCTGCCTTGCTCAGATAGGTCATCCCCCTCAGCAGTATCCAAAGGGTACCTGTTGCTGAGGGGAATGGCCTCAGGGGGACTCTGCACTGACTTCTTTCTCCCTTTACCTCTCTCGGTGTTCACTCATCTACTACCCAAATTTCTGGGTGTAACTACCTGCTCAAAAGTCTTGTTTATCAATTGCTCTGCCTTCTGGTTGATCCTTAGTTCATCCAACTCCAGCTCCAGCTCCTTAATACGGTCTTTCAGGAGCTGGAGTTGGCTGTGCTTCTTGCAGGTGTAATCATCAGGGAGACCATCAGGTTCCATGAATTCCACATCCTACAGGAGGAGCTTTCCACTGCCATATCTGCCATCCTACCTACGCTGTACAATGGACAACCAAGACCAAATCAGCAATCACGAAAGGAAAAACTAATCCTAATCTGTTTCTTTGGCCTCAGCCTCTTATCTTTGAAGCCCCTTGAGTCAAAGTTTGACGCTCCTACTCTCACTGCTGGCCTACTCCCAACATTGCCCGCCCCGCTTGTCCCTTCTGTATTATATAATTCAAAGTGCTCTGCTCCCGCAGCTGATTGGGCCTCTGGAATTTCTGAACCCCTGGAAGTTCTCCTTTTATACAAGCTTCGCCAACCTGTGAGTAACCTTGTTGCACAGCTCTGCTCCCGCCACTGTGATTCATTCACTTTCATGTAATTCATCTTTATAATTGTTGAATGTAATTTTTTTTTTTGCATGTTGTACTCTGACCAACACACCACAGCAAATTCCTAATGCGTGCAAATGTATATCTTGAATGAAGTTGATCTATGATCCTAGTGTCTACATTGGCTGATTCCTCACTCATTGAGCATATTCAAGTTTGAGGTTGAGAGATTGATACCAACCATTGTTGGTAGAATCTCAGGTGGTGACGAGAGGGTGTACAGGAGTGAGATATGCCAACTAGTGGAATGGTGCTGCAGCAACAACCTGGCACTCAACGTCAGTAAGACAAAAGAGCTGATTGTGGACTTTGGGAAGGGTAAGTCGAAGGATCACATACCAATCCTCATAGAGGGATCAGAAGTGGAGAGAGGGAGCAGCTTCAAGTTCCTGGGTGTCAAAATCTCTGAGGATCTAACCTGGTCCCAACATATCGATTGTAGTTATAAAGAAGGCAAGATAGCGGCTATACTTTATTAGGAGCTTGAAGAGATTTGGCATTTCACCAAATACACTCAAGCTCCTATACTGCAGTTGTACTATGGAGAGCATTCTGACAGGCTGCATCACTGTCTGGTATGGAGGGGCTACTGCACAGGACCGAAAGAAGCTGCAGAAGGTTGTAAATCTCGTCAGCTCCATCTTGGGTACTAGCCTACAAAGTACTCAGGACATCTTCAGGGAGCGGTGTCTCAGAAAGGCCGTGTCCATTATTAAGGACCTCCAGCACCCTGGACATGCCCTTTTCTCACTGTTACCATCAGGGAGGAGGTACAGAAGCCTGAAGGCACACACTCAGCGATTCAGGAACAGCTTCTTCACCTTCTGCCATCTGATTCCTCTTTAATATTTTTATTAATATTATATAAATTACATGAATACAAATACAAAATTTATAAGGATACAAGTAATATGAATTCATTACATTTGAATCAGTAATATGATCACAGTATCCCATATTCCAAATCAATCATGTAGAAAAAAAGATTGAATTATGAAATGAAATAACATAAAATAATTGTATTTTATTTTTAAAAGAATCTACTCCCGCTACCAAAGTGAGCTGGTTAGTTTAAAAAAAAGAGGAGGAAAAAAATACCTTACCATATAATATAATAATAATGACTCAGATCCATACTTTTAATAACAGTTCAAAGATTATGAAAATAACTCAGAAAGGGTCCCCGTAACATTAGAAAATCATGTTTAGAATCAGAAATCGAACAACGAATCTTCTCTAGATCAAGGCACAACATAACATCAGATAGCCATTGAACATGAGTGGGTGGGGCGGCCTCCTTCCACTTGAGCAAGATCATCCTCCTGGCCATAAGAGACATAAAGGCCAATACCCACAAATTAGATGGCTTCAATTTTGTAGTACTATCTTCAACGATACCAAACATGGCAGTCAAAAGATTGGGCTTAAAACTAACATTGAAAAGTACAGAAAAAATTAAAAATACATCTTTCCAAAAATTTTCTATGCTCGGACATGTCCAAAACATATGAATTAGTGTGGCCACTCCATTAGTACATCTATCACAGTAAGGAGAAATATCTGCGTAGAAACGAGAGAGCTTGTCTTTAGACATATAAACTCTGTGTACCACTTTGAATTGTAATAAAGAATGACGAGCAGATAATGATGAAGAATTAATCAATTTTAAAATAATCTTCCAGCTCTCTTCAGATATGAAAATCTGTAAATCCTTTTCCCAGGCTCCTTTAATTTTATCTAAAGAGGCCTTTTTCAATCCCAACAGCAGACTGTAAATGTAAGCTATTGAACCGTTGTCAAAGGGTTTCAGATTAAAAATTGTATCTATTATATTCTTATCTGGACTTGTAGGAAATGTATGTAATTGGGATCTTAAAAAAAAAATCTCTTAAGTATCAAAAAAAAATGGGTATTGGAAAGGTTAAATTTCGTTGAAAGTTGCTCAAAAGAAGAGAGATTCCCATCATCAAACAAATCCTGAAATCGTTTAATACCCAACCTATCCCATTCTTTAAAAGATAGGTCAATTAAAGATGGTTTTAAAAAGCAATTAGAAAAGATGGGACTCGAGAGGGAGAATCTCAATAAACCAAAATGTTTTCTAAACCGTAACCAAATCCTCAAAGTATGTTTGACCACCACATTGTCAGTTAGTTTATTTAAAGATAAAGGAAGCGAGGATGAAGTAAAGAAATAATGGAAAATTTCATAACAGATTTGACTTCCAAAGAAACCCACAAAGGGCAATTCAATAATGTAATATATCCAGAATGTAATATTTCGTATATTAACTGCCCAGTAATATAATCTAAAATTGGGTAAGGCAAAGCCTCCATTCTGTTTCTGAGTCCTGACGAAGGGTTCCAGCCCGAAACGTCAACCAATCTTTTCCATGGATGCTGCCCGACCTGCTGAGTTCCTCCAGCGTGTTGTGAGTGTTGCTTTGACCCCAGCATCTGCAGATTATTTTGTGTTCTCCATTCTGTTTGGTTTTTTGAAGGTGAGCTTTGTTTATTTGGGGTTTTTTTATTCTTCCATATATAGGAGGAAAGAATTGAATCCAAAAAGTCAAAAAAAGATTTGGGAATAAAAACAGGCACAGCTTGAAAAAGGTATATAAATTTAGGTAAGATATTCATTTTAAAAGAATTAATTCGACCAATCAGTGATAAGGAAAGAGGTGACCAATTAGAAAGTGTTTTTTTTAACATAGTTCATTAAAGTTAAAAAATTTTCCTTAAATAAATCTTTATAATTCTTAGTAATTGTTACTCCTAAATACGTAAATTGTTTTCTTAAAATTTTAAAAGGAAGGTTAGTATCAGTTGGTATTAAATTGTTTAAAGGAAACAGTTCACTCTTATGCAAATTTAATTTATATCCTGAGAACTGACTAAAATTAGTCAGTAAACAGAACATAAATGGTAAAGAGGTTATAACATTAGATATAAAAAGCAACAAGTTCAATAAGTCATCAGCATAGAGTGACACTTTATGAATAGTACCTCTCCTTAAAATACCAGTAATCTCTTGAGACTCTCGAAAAGCAATTGCTGAGGGTTCTAATACCAAATCAAAAAGCAGAGGGCTCAAAGGACAATCTTGTCTAGTTCCACGTTGGAGTTTAAAGGGTTTAGAATTCTGAAGATTAGTAAGAACCCGAGCGGAGAGAAATAAATAAAGTAATTTAATCCAATGAATAATATTAGGTCCAAAATTAAATTTTTCTAAGGATGTAAAAAGATAATTCCATTCAACTCTGTCAAAGGCCTTCTCCAAATCCAAAGATATTTCCAATATTTCCTTAGATGGAGAATGCATAACATTTAACAAACGCTGTATATTAAAATCGGAATATCGATTTTTTAAAAAATAAAACCTGTCTGATCATCCGAAACTATAGAAGATATAATATTTTCAAGTCTGCAAGCCAACACTTTAGATGAAATTTTAGTATCAAAATTGAGTAAAGAGATAAGTCTATACGAAGAGCATTCAGTAGGATTCTTATTCTTTTTGAGAATAAGCGAAATGGAAGCTTCGTAAAAAGACCGCGGTAATCGTCCTACCTTAAAGGAATCTATGAGGGTAGAACATAAATGTGGTATAAGCAAGGAGGAAAAAGCCTTATAAAACTCCAGAGAATCCATCGGGTCCTGGCGATTTCCCAGAATGCAATTCTCAAGTAGCCGGCGCAATTTCCATCTGGGAAATGGGTTGATTCAATTGCCTATGATCATCCATCGAAAGCTGGGAATATTTAATTGATCTAAAAAATTATTCATTGCAATATTATCATTAACAGAGTCAGAACTATACAATTTGGAATAAAATCCCCTAAAAGTGTGATTAATTTCAAAGTGGCCAGTTGTCATATCCCCATTAGTTTTACATATTTCTTTAATTTGCCGCTTGGCTATAAATGGCTTCAGTTGATTAGCCAGTAGCTTACCAGTTTTATCTCCGTGAATATAAAATTGACTTCTATCTTTTAAAAGTTGGCTTTCCATTGGATACGTTAAAAGAAGATCATATTTAGTTTTGGTTTCAATACATCTCTTATATGTTTCAGGATCTGGTACCGAAGCGTATTTATGGTCCAGTTGTTTTAACTGATTAGCTAGTTCATTTCTCTCTTTGTTAGCTTTTTAAATGATGTTTGCAGTATAAGAAATAATTTGACCTCGGATATATTCTTTAAAAGTATCCCATATAGTAAGACTGGATGTCTCTTCCAATGCATTTTCTTCAAAAAAAAGAGTAATTTGATTCTTCATAAATTTTAAAAGTCCTCATCAGATAACAGAGTTAAATTAAATCGCCAAAATCTACTCATAGGGATAGAACCAGGAAGGTTTAGAGATAGAAGTACAGGAGAGTGGTCAGAAATAGCAATCTCTTTATATTCGATCGATCGAACCAATGGAATCATTCGACTGTCAATAAAAAAAAATCAATCATTTTGGATCTCCCCCTCCCCCTCCCACTTTCATATCCCTTACTCACTCTTCCTTCAGTTAGTCCTGACGGAGGGTCTCGGCCAGAAACATCGACTGTATCTCTTCCTAGTGATGCTGCCTGGCCTGCTGCGTTCACCAGCAACTTTGATGTGTGTTGCTTGAATTTCCAGCATCTGCAGAATTCCTGTTGTCTGGTATAAGAATGATGGACATGAGAGAAAAAAGAATACTCCCTGTCCATCGAATGAAGAAAATGCCAAGCATCAACTATTCCACATTTAGTTAGAAAGGATTGAATAAACAAAGCTGATTTATTAAGTGTGGCTGGTTTGACAGATGAGCGATCTAATACTGGATCTAACCAGCAGTTAAAATCTCCACCCATCACAAGAGAGTAAGTACACAAATCTGGCAAAAATGAAAATAGATGTTCAAAAAATCTTGGATCGTCTACATTGGGGGCATATACATTTGCAAAAACAATCAATTTACTGTCTAAACTTCCTGATACAATAACAAATCGACCATTAGGATCCAAAACAACTTTATGCCGAACAAAGGAAACTGCATTATCTTCAAAAATCGAAACTCCACGTGGTTTTGCATTAAATGAAGAGTGGAATTGTATACCCTTCCACCAAGTAAAAAAATGTAAGCTATCACAGCTGTGTATGTGTGTTTCTTGTATGAAAATAATGGGTGCTTTTCATTTTTTAATATAAGCAAACACTGTTCCGTTTAACGGGGTGATTCAGCCCTTTCACATTCAAACTAAATAAGTTAATATTTCGAACCATTTTAAATACAAATAATCATGTAATTAAAAGATCTGGCCATAAGTTATTAAAACTAGAAAGCAAACTGTAAGGTAAGGTCAAACAGGTGATCATATAATCAACCCAACGCAGCTCCCAGAGAGAGAAAGACCCTAGCCCCTCCCCCACCCAAAGCCAGAAAACTGACCAATAGGCAGTCAGTGAGCTAAGAACTAAGTTCCCTCCCCAAAAAATCCTGTTGACAGAAACTCCGGTCCTCCAAGGTCACTTGTGGCCCCTCCCAAGACACAACATAAAAAGAAAAATAACTCAGTATTCAAAAATATAAAAGGATCAATTTAAACAAATTCAAAGAAAAGTATATTAAAATAAAGCCTCACAAAGGGATATAATAAAAAAATATCAAAAACTATAACATAAGAGTATATGAACAGGCAAAACGTAAGCTTATTGAAACCTTATTTCAAATTAATATTAACAGAAGAAAAAATTGATCAAATAAATATAAGTTTTAGACCAGCCTTCAGAAATTCTTTGCGTCTTCAACCGACTTTATTATTCTTTGCAATCCATTCTTCAAAACAATACTCAGGACGGGCGGGAAACCAAAGGGATGGTTTAAATCCTTTATTGTAAAGTTCCGACATAATTTTTTTATATTTCATACGATCAGCCATAACTTCGGGCGAACAGTCTTCCATAAACCTGACCTTGTAACCATGGAAATCGATCATTCCTAGTCGGCAGGTGTGGTGAATTAAAAGGTCCTTAATACAAAATTCATGAAAGCTTTGAATGACCAACCTGGGTCTCGCTGCTGATGACAAAGGCTTCGAAGTCGGCGAGCGATATGCTCAATCAAGCTTCGGCTCAGAAGTGTTTCAGAAAGTTTGCAAAGAACTTCGCAGGTTCGGTGCCTTCAATTGATTCTTCAAGACCCAATATTGGCAAATTATTTCTCTTATTCTATTTTCTAGACTGATAATCCTTTTCATCATTTTCCCATTGGATAAGGATAACTCTTTGCAGAGTTTAATTGTATCTTCAACATCCTCTTCAAGTGTCACCAGCTTTGCAGTATTTTCCTGAATTCGGTTCTCCTGCTCAGTTAAAGTTTGTTGGATTGTATCCAATGTGCTATTAAGTCGTTGAAACTCCTCAGAAAATTCCGATTTTTGCCGTTTAAGGAAGTCACTGATTGAATCCATAGTGACTGGGGATTAATCTTCTATTTCTCTTTCTTTTGCAGAAACTTTTGTTCTTTTCCCAGCCATAGTGGAGCAGTATTAAAGTATTATAATAAGGTTACAAAAAAAAACTGGTAGGAGACAATAAAGTAAATAGGGTAGGAGCAATCTAAAACGATGTTACTCCAGCAGCTACCAACAGGGCTCTGATCATCTGATTCCTAAAAGGACAATTTTTAAATATATCGTATTTTTTTGCACGTTTTTTAAAATCTATTTAATATATGTAATTGATTTACTTGTTTATTTATTATTATTATTTTTTCTCTCTACTAGATTATGTATTGCATTGAACTGCTGCTAAGTTAACAAATTTCACGTCCCATGCCGGTGATAATAAACCTGATTCTGAGAAGGAAGTAGATAGGGCACGTGGTACTGGGAGGGTGGAGCCGTGTGGCTTGTTTTGTATTCTTAAACTCTATCAGAACTTTCTGTGTCTACTACTCAATTATTTGGGTTTTTAAAAAAACCCTATTGTGTTCCTTGAAAACAATGTACAAAATGGTGGTGGAAGTCAGCAGGTCAGGCAGCAGTTATGGACAGGAATAAACAGTCAACATTTTAGGCTGAGGCCATCCTAATGAAGGTTTCCAGCCCGAAATGTCGACCGATCGTTTCCACGGATGCTGCCTGACCTGCTGAGTTCCTCCAGCGTGTCGTGAGTGTTGAGGAAAAGAGCCGGGCACTGAATTCCTTACTGGATTTTTAAATGACAGTCTTGTAGTTTACTTTTGGGCTTCTACACTTGGAAATGTCTTCTCCATCTGCCCAAAATCCCTGAGTTTAAAGATTTGTATCAGTTAATTTCTTAGTCACCTCTTCTCTGGAAAACATTTCCCAGGCTGGTAATGTGATTGTTTACACCATTAGAGGAGTTATTATAACATGGAAGGTAGAAGACAAGCAAGATGGATCTGGGTGGCGTTTCTCTTTGATAAGAATAATACATTTGGGCTTTATTTCAAATTGGCACATCATTAGATAAGAATAATTTAATTTTGTATCTTGTTACTTGGTGTAACACTGACTGGTATGGAGGTTCCAATGCACAGGTTCAAAGAAAGCTACGTAGGGTTGTAAACTTAGCCAGCTCAATCATGGGCACTAACCTCCCCACCACTGAGGACATCTTCAAGAAGTTGTGCTCCTAGAAAGTGACATCCATCATGAAGGACTCTCATAGGCCACCCCCTCTTCTCATTACTAACAACGTGGAGGAGGTACAGGAGCCGGAAGACACATGTTCAACTTTTAGGAACGGTTTCGTTCTCTCTGTCATCATTTCTAAATGGGTCATGAATTTTGAACACTTCCTCACTGTTTTACTCTTTTTTTGCACTGTTTTATACTATATATTTCTTATTGTAATTTGCAGTAGCCTTTTGTGTTTTGCACTGTACTGCAGTCACAAAAAAAATTACACGTCAGTGATAATAAACTTGATTCTGTTTATTTTAATTTGTTTTTAACCAATTTTGCAGGGATTATTGAAGTATCTGGAGAAGTGCTTCTCAGACCTGAAACAGAGGGGCGTTGTGATTGGATATGATACTCGAGGACAAGAGAAGAGCAGGTGTAGCAGTATGAGGTGGGTGCTGTTGAGCAGTGTTGGAATGTGCTATGTCTTTCCTTTTCATTCAGCCCAGCAGTGGAAAAGCAAATCAAACATCTCGAAACATTAGAGATTCTCCTGATGCTGGACATCCAGATGCTGGAGGAACTCAGCAGGTCAGGCATTAATAATCAGTCGATATTTTGGGCCAAGGGTTGCTTGGCCTGATGAAGAGTCTTAACCTGAAACTTCAACTGTTTATTCCCCTCTTTAAATGCTGCCTGACCTGTTGAGTTCCTCCAGCATCTCAAACATCTCTAAGCTATTGTCCACCCTGAGCCCAAAGCCAGTGGGATAAGCTGTCTTTGTTTGCTTGCAAGAGTAGTCTGTGCTGTGCTGTCCATAGTATGTAAACGATTACCTGAAGACTGTTGTCTGCAGTGTGTGGACTATTCTACTTTGCAATGCAAAGGTGACTGCACCACAAATGTTTAGCATTGGCTATAATGAGGCCTCGTGGTTATGATTTCAGAAATGTCTTGCTGGGTCTCAATACCTCCCTCTGCAACTGGATACTGGACTTCTTAACAATAAGGTAACAGTCAGTCCATGTGGGCAGCGACACCTCTACTCTGATTACACTGAGCACTGGTGCTCCCCAAGGCTCCCTGCTCAGCCTGCTGCTGTTCACACTGCTGACGCATGACTGTGTCATAGGATTCAGCTCAAACCATGTCGTCAGGTTTTGCAGATGACACACCAGTGCTTGGCTTCATCAAGAGCGATGATGAGATGGAGTATAGAGAGGAAGTGGAGCAGCTGGTGGACTGGTGTGAGAAGACTAACCTAAGCCAGAATGTGAAGAGAACAAAGGAAATCACTGTGGACTTCAGGAAGCTGCAAACGAACCATTCCCTCCGCGAATACCTGGCTCCTCCGTAGAGACAGTTAAGTGCACAGGAAGTTTACATCATGGGTGACCCTCACCTGGTCCCTTAATATCACCTCCCTGAACAAGAAGGCACAGCAGCGCCTCCACTTCCTCAGGAGATTGAGGAAAGCAAGGCTGTCCCCCCCCCCACCCCCACTTCCCATCTTAATTGCGTTTTACAGGAGCACCATTTGAGAGCATCCTGACAAGCCGCATCTCCATCAGGCATGACAGCAGCCAAGCAGCCAACCAAAAGTCCCTACAAAGGACTGTTTTGAACAGTTGACAGGATCATAGGGGTCTCCCTACCATCCATCTGGTACATTTATCAGGAGCGCTGCATACGCAGGGCCCTTAGTTTTATTAAGGATGCCATCCATCCATCTTTGAATTTCTACCATCAAACAGGAGACTACAATGTATAAAAACAAGAATGGTCAGGATGGGAAACAGTTATTTCCCTCAGGCCACTAGGCTTCTGAACTCCCTGCTGCATCATATTCGAAGGGTCACTGGTTAATCTGTTCTGTACCTTACAATATTTAATTTATGTGCTTTAGTTTGTTATTTGTGCGAGATTCATCTGTAGATTTTATCCTGGCCTTCATAAATTGTAGTGTGTAATGTGTGTTATGTGCTTTACTGTGCTTTACACCCTGGTTCAGAGAAACATGGTCTTGTTTCAATATATATTATATGGTTATATAAGTGTATGTAGTTAAATGACAATAAACTTGACTTGAAATGGTTAATGTATGAGGAGTGTTTGATGGTTCTAGACCTGTACTCACTAGAGTTTAGAAGGATGGGGGAGGGGAGGAATCTCATTAAGAGATATTGAATATTATAAGGCCTAGATGGAGTGGATGTGGAGATGATGTTTCCTTTAGTAGAGGAAACCAAGGAAGCTGCAGAATAGAAGGATGGCTGTTTAGAGCAGAGGTGGAGGAATTTCGTTAGCCAGCGGGTGGTGAGTCAGTGGAATTCATTGCCACAGATGGCTGTGGAGGCCAAATCATTGATTATACTTAAAGCAAAAGGTTGATAGGTTTATGATTAGTCAGTGTGTCAATAGTTACAAGAAGGCAGGAGATTGAGTTTGAGAGGGATAATAAATCAGCCATGATGGAATGGTGAGCAACTTGACAGGCCAAATGTCCTACTTCTGTTCCAATGTCTTATGGTATGCAAGGCTTTTATTTTAATTTTATTCCATAGTGACGAGCTGATTTTTTTAAAATATTGGATATTGTAAAGATTAGTTCTGACACTTCCATTAAGCACACTCAGGAGTCAGATTACTTGTTCAGTAAGATCTGGCCTTCTGTGATGTACCTAGAATGTGCATCTTTCAGTGAATATTAGCAGGCTGCCCTGCTGTGTGACTGAATCAATATCTTAGGGGCCAGTAATCAAAATATGATAAAAATTCACTCTGCAATTTGAGAAGGAGAAATTAAAATCTGATGTATCAGTAATACGGTGGAGTAACTGGAATTACAGAGGCATGAGAGGAGTTTTCCAAAACTGGAAAAGAATATTAACAGGGATGACGGCGGAACAGCAATGGCTGGAATTTTTGGAAGCAATTTGGAAGACATAGGATGTATAAATCCCAAAGAGGAAGAAGTATGCTAAAAGCAGGATGACATAACTGGTTGACAAGGGAAGTCAAAGCCAATATAAGGGCATAAAATAGAGCAAATATTAGCAGGAAGTTAAAGGATTGGGAAGCTTTTAAAGACCAACAGAAAGCAACTAAAAAAGCCTTAAAGAAGGAACATGAAGATAACCTAGCCAATAATACTAAAGACGATACCAAAAGGGTATCAGAGGGTCATGAGAGTGTAGGATGAGCTGCCAGCACAGGTGGGTGCATGTGAGCTCGATTTCAATGTTTAAGAGGAGTTTGGATAGGTACATGGATGGTTGGGGTATAGAGGGCTGTGTTCCTGGTGCAGGCCGATGGGAGTAGGCAGTTTAAATGGTTTCTACATGGACTAGATGGGCCAAAGGACCTGCTTCTGTGCAGGACTTCTCTATGACTCTAAAACTTTCTTCAGATATAGAAAGTGTAAAAGAGGCAAGAATGGTTATCGGACTGCTGGAGAGGTAATAATGGGGGACAAGGAAGTGACAGGTAAACTGAATAAATATTTTTGTATCAATCTTCACTGTGGAAGACATTGGCAATATGCCAGACATTTGAGAGAGGCAGGGAGTAGCATTGTGTGAAGTTGCCATTATTGGGGAGAATTTATTGGAAAACTGAAATGTCTGAAGGTAGATAAGTCACCTGGGCCAGATGGTGTACACCCCAGGGTTCTGAAAGAGGTGGCGGAAGAGACTGTAGAGGCATTAGTAATGATCTTTCAAGAATCAATTTTTTCTGGTGTGGTTCCAGAAGACTGGAAAATTGCAAATGTCACTGCACTCTTCAAGAAGTGAGTGAGACAAAAGAAAGGAAGTTAGAGACCAGTTAGTCTAACCTCAGTGGTTGGGCAGTTGTGGGAGTCAATTATTAAGGATTTTGGTTTCGGGGTACTTGGAGGCATATGATAGTGTGTAGTCAGCATGGTTTCCTGAAGGGAAAATCTTACCTGACAAATCTGTTGGAATTGTTTGAAGAAATAACAAGCACGATAGACAAAGGAGAATCGTTGGAGGTTGCATACTTAGATTTTCAGAAGGCCTTTGACAAGGCGCCACACAGGCTGCTTAACACTTTTAAGAGCCCATAACATTACAAGAAAGGTACTAGGCTAATTGGCAGGAGGCAAAGATTTGGAATCAAAGGAGCCTTTTCGGGTTGGCTGTCAGTGACTAGGGGTATTTCACGGGGGTCTGTGTTGGGACCGCTTATTTTTGTTATATGTCAATGATTTGGATGATGGAATTGATGGCTTTGTGGCCAAGTTTGCGGATGATACGAAGATAGTAGGAGGGGCAGGTAGTTTTGAGGAAGTAGAGAGGCTACAGAAGGACTTAAATTAGAAGAATGGGCAAAGTAGCAGATAGAATGCAGTGTTGGGAAGTGTAGGATCATGCACTCTGGTAGAAGAAATGAAAATATAAACTATTTTATAAATGGTGAGAGAATTCAAAATTCTGAGGTGCAGAGGGACTTGGGAGTCCTTTTGTAGGATTCCCTAAAGGTTAATTTGCAGGTTGACTTGGTGGTGAGGAAGGCAAATGTAATGTTTGATTAATACAATGCATTCATTTCGAGAGGACCAAATTATAAAAGCAAGGACCAAAATATATAAGCAAGGGTGTAATATTGAGGCTTTATAAAGCACTGGTGAGGCCTCACTTGGAGTATTGTGAGCAGGTTTGAGCCCCTTATCTTAGAAAAGATGTGCTGAAATTGGTGAGGGTTCAAAGGAAGCTCATGAAAATGATTCAGAGAGTGAAAGGCTTATTAAATGAGGAGCGTTTAATAGCTATGGACCTGTACTCACTGGAATTCAGAAGAATGAGTGGTGACCCCATTGAAACCTATCAGATGTTGAAAGGCCTTGATAGGAGTGGATGTGGTGAGGTTGTATCCTGTGGTGGGAGAGTCTAAGGCCAGAGGGAACAGCCTCAGAATTGAGGGGCATCCTTATAGAGTGGAGGACCTGTGGAATTCGTCGTCGCAGGTGGTTGTGGAGGCCAACTCATTGGGTATATTTAAAGTGGCGGTTGAAAGGTCAATCACAAGCAAGAGAAAATATGCAGATACTGGAAATCCAAGCAACACTCACGGGTTCTTGATTAGGCAGGGTGTCAAAGGTTACAGGGAGAAGGCAGGAGAATGGATGCCACAGTTGCATAATGGTTAGTGCAATCTATTTTATCTCGGGTATTCAGGAGTTCAGAGTTAATTCTGTCAGGAGTTTGCATGTTCCCCCTATCAACTGTGTGGGTTTCTTTCGGGTACTCCAGTTTCCTCCTACAGTCCAAAGACATACTGATTAATAGGTTAATTGGTCATTGCAAAGTGTCCTGTGATTGGGCTAATGTTAAATAGGTGGGTTGCTGGATGGTGCAGCTCATTAGGCTGGAAGGGCCTATTCCACGCTGTATTTCTTTTTTTTTTATTTTATTTTTATTTGGATAAGGAATTCACAATTATCATGTACTTTTTTCACACATATAACCTTTTCCATTTTTTTATATGTATAAAACTACAATTATTTATACATTCTTAAGTACACATTGAGATGATATAAAAGGAAAATAAACATTTAAATAGATAATTATGTACTGTGGTAAATCTAACCTATTAGGCTAAGTAATGAAATTAGTTGTTAAGAAAAATGGTAATAATAGTTTCCATACAACCCTTCTGGACTATTTCCACTGGTCCAAAATGTTGCATACAAGCCTATATACCAACCATTGTAGGTGTTTATATCCCAATTTGTTCGTGCTTGTTCCTGCCCGCAGACATAATTATCCAATCCCTATGTACTTATTTACTTAATTTTTTCATTTTTTTTATCCCTTTCCCAAATCTTTCCCTTTACTTGTGTTAATTCTCTATTTTCCAAAACAAAAACAAACATTTAGACTAGGGGTGCTTACGTTAGCAATATTACTGTGTTGATGAGAAGAACAATATAAATCATTAGGAGAGTCATCTAAAGTCTGCTCTCATTGGGGTTATATATTCAATCCATTTATTCCAGATTTGATAAAATGTTTCTTTTTGAGTTCTCAGGGAGTAAGTCAACTTTTCCATTTTAAATATTTCCAAGATAATTTCGTATCAATCTTCTAATGTAGGTGGTATTGGATTTAGCCATTTTCTAGTGATTGATTTCTTACTTGCCGCTAAGAGGGCCTGCAGCAACTTTATATCTTCCTTCTGTTCAAGGAACAATACATGCCCCAAATAGAGCGTCTCAAAGTTCAGAGGTATCTGGGACCTAAGTACCTTAACTAATGTTCTATGAATACCTTCCCAAAATAGACTTAATTTAGGGCAATCCCAGAAAATATGAAAATTATTTGCCTCCTTGGAGCCGCACCTTCTCCAACACATCACATTTGTATCTTTATATTTTTCCTGATATGGGGTCTTGAAGTATCTTATAATGTTTTTCCAACAATGTTCTCTCCAAGTCAAAGAATTAGTCGAGGACCATTGAAAGCTGCAGATTTTCCCCCAAGCCTCCTCTGAAAGTACCAACCCCGCTTCTTTCTCCCACTTCTCTTTAATATACAGTGTATTTACATTTTTAGCATGGGAGAGTGCATTATATAGGCGAGAAACTGATTTACTAGGTATTGAACTGCAAGCCGAATTCAGAATCTTGAAAAATTCTAATTCTACTGTTGATAGGTCTGTATATCTACAACTCTGGTTAACATAGTTTCGTATTTGAAGGTACCTAAAAAAGTCATTATGTTTCCACGCTGTATTTCTAAACAGAAAATGTGTTTGAGAGGGATAATAAATTAGCTAAGATGAAATTAGCTAAGATAAATTAGCTAAGATGGCAGCACAGACTCAATGGACCAAATGGCCTAATTCTGTTCCAATGGCTTATGGATTTTTTTATAAGGCTCTTGTATAGGACAAATGTCAAGAAAGATTTAAGGGAATGCATTTTAGAGCTTAGGGCTTGTGCAGATGATTGCACAACCATCAAGTATGGAGTAGGTAAGATAAGATGAATATGTGATATTTATCTAGGAGTGGTTGGAAAACAGACATCGAGATAGAGGAGCAGACTGTGAGAGTATGTGCAACATGACTCAGCGCGTTCTTCTCTTCCTGACGTGCAAACAGTACAATCCAAAGTGGACAAATAGGTCTGCTTACCAATACGAGTTTCTTCCAATAATTTGGAGAAACTTGTGTACCAAAAATTGTAAATATGACTTGTTAATAAATGGTATTAGTTGATTCACAGTTCCTCAAAGCTTACTTTATTCTGGTAACCATTATGTTATCTAATAAATAGTGACATAAATTTTGTTTTAACTGTTTACTACTGCAGACTTGCCCAGCTGACAGCTGCTGTGTTTCTCAGTCAGGACGTACCTGTGTATTTATTTTCTACGTATGTGCCAACACCATTTGTGGTAAGAATGGTTTGTGATTACAGCAAATATATCTACATTTGATATTTCCAGGTCTGGATTTGTTATAAAAAGCAATTATTAGAAATCTAAGAGATCAGAATTAAAAACTTGGAGTTTGTGGGAGTCAAAGCTGTTGGGCATCATTGGTGGGACCTAAATTCAAGTGTTCATGTCAATGGGAAGGTCGTCTGCAACCTCTGGTACACTTTGGGAGTGTACCCATTATCATGAAGCATAATTTGTTACTGATTAACATTTGACCAGCGGTCTCGCTCAGGGTACTTGACCTTGAATGTGGAAAATTACACATGGACATTGTTCTGCAGCCAAAGCATTTATTGGAGTAATGTAACACGGAGAATGCTGGAGGAACTCAGCAGGTCAGGCAGCATCTACACATTGACTCTTTGTGTTTATTAGATTGTAGCTTGGAATGTGCTACCCAGCGGTGGTAGTCGAGGCAAATAGAATAGGTGTTCAGGAGACTCTTGCATAGGCATGTGAATATGCAGGAAATGCAAGAATATGAATCAGAATCAGGTTTATTATCACCGGCATGCGTCACGAAATTTGTTATAGTAACAGTATAGGCAAAAGGGATTAGTTTGGTGGGGCATTTGATCACTAATTTTATTGGTTTGGCACAACATCATGGGCTGAAGGGCCTGTACTGTACTGTTGTACATTCTAGGGTAACCTTACGAGCTAAATGTATCCAGCTAGAACTCAGTTGGTCAAGTAGTTGTGCGGGTGGGTGGGGTTCATCGGAGAGGAATTATCAACATTTCAATTGTGAGTGTCCTTTTTATCTGTTTATTTCCAACGTCTGTTCCTAATTTTGATTTTTCAAAATGCCTTTAGTAAATCAGCAAACCACTTGTTGTTCCCTAGAGTGTAGGAGAATGAGGATAGCGGAGTGGTTAGCACATATCCCATTGCTGTGTGCAAGGAGTTTTACATTCTCCCTGTGAACATGTGGATTTCCTCCAGGTGCTCTGATTTCCTCCCACAGTCCAGACATGATGATTAGTAGGTTAATTAGTCTTTGTAAATTGGCTAGGATTAAATCGGGGGTTGCTGGGAGGCGTGACTCGAAGGGCCTGTTCCGCATTGTATCTCAAAGAAAATAAAATTTGATAGAGGTATACAAAATTGAGAAATATAGACGGGGTAAACACAAATAATTTTTTTTTCCACTGAGGTTGGGTGAGACTAGAACCAGAGGTCATGGGTTAAGGGTGAAAGGTGAAATCTTCAAGGGGAACATGAGGGGGAACCTCGTCACTCAGAGGGTGGTGAGAGTGTGGAAAGAGTTGCCAGCAGAAGTGGCAGGTGCAGGGTCGATTTCAACATCTAAGATAAACTTGGGTAGGTACACAGATTGTAGGGCTATGGTCCAGATGCAGGCAGATGGGGCTGTGCAGATTAATAGTTCAGCATAGACTAGGTGGGCTGAAGGGCCTGTTTCTGTGCTGTAGTGCTCTATGACTCTAACTGCATTGTTTCTTTCTCCCTTTCAGCCCTATGCTGTGAGGCAGCTTCATGTTACAGCTGGGGTGATGATTACTGCATCGCATAACCCCAAACAAGACAATGGATACAAGGTACAGTGTGTTACAGGGCTGATTGGTCTGTGAGTGTCTTGTTATAAGCACCATACTTTACCTTTGAAACACCTTCTGTCAGAATGTATAAAAAGGCAAGTTCAAGTTTGCTTATTATCATCTGACTATACATGTCTACAACAAAACGAACCAACATACTTACGGACCACGACGTACCGACAAAACATATATCTCACAAAGGTCATAAATTAACAAACTAATTGAAAATGCATCTAGTATGCAACACTGGTAAATAAGGACGTACTGTCCTTGTGATGAGACCTCGAGCAAGATATTCATCAGTCTCACGGTCTGAGGAAAGAAGTTGTTACCCCATCTGGCAGTTAGAGTCCTGATGTTCCTGTGCCTCAAAGTGGAATAGTCAGATCTTGCTTCAGTGAAATGTGTGGTTGTGATAAAAAAGAAGGGATGATGGTTTTAGTCTGGTTGTCCAATTCTTTACAGGCATGCGTGAAAGCCAATCATAAACGTATGATAAAACGTTAACTGTTTATTCCCCTCCATAGATGCTGCCTAAGGTGCTGAGTTCCTCCAGCATTTTGTGTGTGTTGCTCAGAAACTCAAGATTGTGCTGATGCTGGATATATTGTGCAAAGTCAGGTTTGTTCCTCAAACCTGACTTTGACCTCATCATGGCAGCAGAGGAGGCTGTATCATATCAGATTGATTGTGAGAATGTGACCAGTGCACATGTGATCAATCGATTGCATGGTGAATCGATTGGGCCTCCTACATCTGGGAGGCACTCTTTTGGGTGCAGACTTTGGAGTGCATATATTTTCGTTTTGACTGGCTCTGTTCATGGCTCCTACACTGCACGTTGTCCAGTGTATACCATTACTAACATGACTCAGTAAAAATATTGAGCGTACTACTCCATTGCAATTCTTATTCTGAGCATACATAACAAAGGCTATGAACGGGTATGTCAGAATGGGAATGTGATGGAAAGTCGAATTGAAAAGTGGTATCCACTGGGAAATTCTTCTATTTAAATTAGACAAACTTTTAACAGACTTGAGCTGTTTTCTCTACTTCTTCCCATATCCTCTCCCACTGATCAGACAAATGTTTTAACAGTGTTGATGAACAGAAGGATCTTGGGGTCCAAGTTCATAGCTCCATGAAAGTGGCTACGCAGGTTGATAGGATGGTTAAGAAGGCATATGGCATGCTTGTCTCTATTAGTCAAGGCACTGAGTTCTGGTCACCCCATTATAGGAAGGATGATGCAGAAGTGGTTTACCAGATGCTGACTGGATTAGCGGGCATGTGCTTTAACAAGAGGTTGGACAAACTTGGGTTGTTTTCCCCAAGTGGCAGAGGCTCAGGGGAGATCTGATAGAGGGTTTTAAGATTGAGAGGCATAGATAGAGTAGACAGACAGTAAATTTTTCCAGGGGTTGAAATGCCCTATGGTATTAGACATGTATTTAAGGTGAGGGGGGTAACTTCAAAAGAGATGAGAGGGACAAGTTTCTTTTTAAACAGTGTGTTGGGTGCCTGGAATGCGCTACCTGGAGTATTGGTGGAGGCAGCTACATCAGAGACTTTTTAGATGAATGTGATGGAAACGGGGGGATATGGACATTGTGCAGGCAGAGGAGATTAGTTGGCCATTGATTAATTTGTTAAGTTCAGCACAACATTGTGAGCCAAATGGCCTGTTTCTGTTCTGTGTTCTTTGTTTAAACTATATAGCCAAAAGAGAACAAGAAATTTCAAATTGCAGTAAGTTTAACGATGTCAGTATTTTCAGTTTTGTCAAAGATTTTGATGCATTCTACGTCACTAAACAGGATTTCTGGGCTTTAGACTGCACTTTCAATCTCAGTTTTCACTAAGTAATTTCTATTTGGTGCACGTTCAGAATTTCCCTATTTATGAAGTTTAGGATATATATAGTTGTGGTATAATTGCACCTTTTAAGTCTTTAGGAATACTTGCCATGAGAATGAAAACATGGGCTGTATGCCTTTAGAATTCAATCAGTAGATTTATTTGAACCTGTTAATCTTTTTATGACCTGAAAGAGAACTTCAAGCTGATTTGTTCCACATTCTGTCAAAACTGATCTCTTTGAGCTCCAGAGTAAAGAAAATGAGGCTAATACCATGGCTGCCCTGCTTGGGTGTTTACAAATAACAGTTACTTGGAGTTGTTTGATCCTAATCCACTCGTGTATGTCCAGTCTTCCCTAATTTCCTTCCTGAAAAACTGCAGGAAATCCTGTAGAGAAAGGGCTGTATTTACTTTGAATTCCAGTGAAAGAAACACATGAGATGAGAATTGGGACTGTTATTCTGAAACCTGGAATTGGAGAATCAAATTTATGATCAGGTTGGCTATAAAATGTTGTAATGATTAAAATGTAATATTTAATGTTTTTTATTTTATCTTTCTCAAAGTTAATTACTATAATTTAGAAACTGCCAAAATTTTTAGTATGTAACAGTATGTAAGCTGTTGGTGGACCTCGAACGGCAGCTGAAGTTCCCCAACCATATCGTAGCCACCACCCTGCGACCAGACATTGTCCTAGTGTCTGAGTCTACTAAGCAAGTGGTGCTGCTGGAGCTGACAGTCCCATGGGGAGATAGCTTGGAAGAGGCCTTTGAAAGGAAGCTCTCCAAGTACGCAGGACTGGTCAGCAACTATCAGCAGGCTGGATGGAGAGCGAGGTGTCTCCCAGTGGAGGTTGGTTGTAGGGGATTCACAACCCGTTCCTTAGTTGCCTTCAGCATTTTGGGCATCGAGGGAGAGAGGAAGAGGAGAGCCATCCGCAGTACCACCGATGCAGCAGAGAGTGCCTCAAGATGGCTGTGGCTCAGAAGAGGGGAGCCATGGAGTCATAAGTAGCTAGCCATCTGGACACAAGCCGGGGTCTGATCAGCCCTGGCTGGGTCACCTGGAGGAGGTTGTAGGATGTTGAAAGACCCGAAACACCCGATGATTCCAGGAACATCATTGAAGATGTGTCCAGAAGCATCAGTAGATGTATGTACACAGCAGAACCCAACTTTCTGAATTCAGTCCTTGATATGATCTGTCTGCTTCATGTGTGGTCTTCCCCTTTTCCTGAAGGAGGAAGAAAAATTGCCTTTCACAAGGGAGAAGGTGTCACTGAAAGCAAGCATGCAGGTACAGCAGGCAGTGAAGAAAGCTAATGGCATGTTGGCCTTCATAACAAGGGGAGTTGAGTATAGGAGCAAAGAGGTCCTTCTGCAGTTGTACAGGGCCCTGGTGAGACCACACCTGGAATATTGTGTACAGTTTTGGTCTCCAAATTTGAGGAAGGACATTCTAGCTATTGAGGGAGTGCAGCGTAGGTTCACGAGGTCAATTCCCG
Source organism: Mobula hypostoma (assembly GCF_963921235.1). Taxonomy (NCBI): domain Eukaryota; kingdom Metazoa; phylum Chordata; class Chondrichthyes; order Myliobatiformes; family Myliobatidae; genus Mobula; species Mobula hypostoma. The sequence continues at coordinate 185,869,419 of NC_086103.1, forward strand.
GGATGGCGGGGCTGTCATATGTTGAAAGATTGGAGCGACTGGGCTTGTATACTCTGGAATTTAGAAGGATGACAGGGGATCTGATTGAAACATATAAGATTATTAAGGAATTGAACACGCTGGAGGCAGGAAACATGTTCTCGATGTTGGGGGAGTCCAGAACCAGAGGCCACAGTTTAAGAATAAGGAGTAGACAATTTAGAACGGAGTTGAGGAAAAACTTTTTCACACAGAGGGTTGTGGTTCAGTGGAATGCTCTGCCTCAGAAGGCAGTGGAGGCCAATTCTCTGGATTCTTTCAAGAAAGAGTTAAATAGAGCTCTTAAAGATAGCGGAGTGAAGGGATATGGGGAGAAGGCAGGAAAAGGGTACTGAGTGTGGATGATCAGCCATGATCACAGTGAATGGTGGTGCTGGCTCGAAGGGCTGAATGGCCTACTCCTGCACCTATTGTCTATTATCTTGTCTTCTCCTGTCCACAAACTGTTGGGAAACAAATTGGTGTCTTAGTGGTTAGTGTAATGCTGCAACAGCGCCAGCCCGAACTCAGTTCCACATCTGCCCATTAGAAGTTTGTACCTTCTTCCCCGTCAGTACGTAGGTTTCATCAGGGTGCTCCAGTTTCTTCCCACATTCCAAAAACATATGCATTAGCAGGTTAATTGGTCATATGGGTGTATTTGGGCAGCACAGGCTTGTTGGGCCAGAAGGGGCAATGAACTGCATCTCTAAAAAAATAAATTTTCTAACATTGATGTTAACCAGGCTTTCTGAATTGAAACAATACATTATGTTCCTGTTTCACAGGTTTATTGGGAAAATGGAGCTCAGATTGGTTCCCCTCATGATAAGAAAATTTTACAGTGTATTGAAGAAAGCTTGGAACCTTGGCAGGAGTCATGGAATGAGAACTTGTCAAACATCAGCCCGTTGCGGCAGGACCCTCTGAATGAAATCTGTGCACTTTACATGGAGGATCTGAAAAAATTGTGTTTTCACAGGTTAGAGCTTGTAATTGCTTGTCCCTTTTAATGGAGGACGTAATTTGGACAAAAACTGTTCTAATACTGAATAGCAACACACATCAAAGTTGCTGGTGAACGCAGCAGGCCAGGCAGCATCTCTAGGAAGAGGTACTATAGTCCTGACGAAGGGTCTCGGCCCAAAACGTCGACTGTACCTCTTCCCAGAGGAGAAGGTACTGCTGCGTTCACCAGCAACTTTGTGTGTTGCTTGAATTTCCAGCATCTGCAGATTTCCTCGTGTTTGCGTAATACTGAATAGAGTCATTTATTTTATTTTGTTTGGTGATACAGCATGGAACAGGCCCTTCCAGCCCAATGAGCCATGCCACCCAGCAACCCACCTATTTATCCCTACCCTAATTACACAACAATTTACAATGACCAATCCATCTACTAACTGGTACATCTTTGTACTGTGGGAAAGCCGGATTTCCGGCACCACCAGATCCACCTGATCACGGGGAGAACGTAGAAACTCCTACAAACATTGCCAGAATTGAACTCTAGAAAACCCGAGCTGTAATAGCATTGCTCTAACCGCTACGCTACTGTAGTGCCTGTGAGTCATAAAACACTACAGCACAGGACCAAATCCTTTGGCCTGTCTAATCCATGCCTAGTCCCATCGACCCACACCCAGACCATAACCCCACCTACCCCTCCCAGCCATGTCCTTATCCAGACATCTCTTAAATGTTGTAATCAAACCTGCATCCATCACTTTCACGAGCAGCTTGTTCCACACATCAGATTAGATTAGATTATGAGGACACGCAGTCCTCTTTTATTGTCATTTAGTAATGCATGCATTAAGAAATGATACAATATTCCTCCGGTGTGATATCACGGAAACACAGGACAGACCAAGACTGAAAAACTAACAAAACCACATAATTATAACATATAGTTACAACAGTGCAACAATACCATAACTTGATGAAGAACAGGCCATGGCACAGTAAAGAAGTTCAAAGTCTCTCGGATGTCCCACATCTCACGCAGACGGGAGAAGGAAGAAAACTCTCCCTGCCATGCCCGACCACAGTCCGACTCTGAGTCGTCCGAAAACTTCGAGCCTCCGATCAGCCCTCCGACACCATGTATTGAGCACCATCTCTATCCGAATGCTTCGACCGCAGCCTTGGTCGCCAGCAGTAGGCAAAGCCAGGGATTTTGGGGCCTTCCCTCCGGAAGATTCTCCATCGCGCAGTAACAATGGCAGCGAACCAGCATTTCAGAAATTTCTCCAGGTGTTCCTCTGTGCTTTCACGTCTGTCTCCATCAGATCAGAATTGTCCACGGCCCCTATTTAACAGATACGATATCATTTCACCGGCGAGCTGTGCGTGCCGCGTCGCACTGCCATTGTCTCCTCCCTCCACTCTTACATACACCACTCTCTAAGAGAAGAATCTACCCCTTGGGTTCCCTGTAAATATTTCACCTTTCACCCTTTACCCTTAATCTATGACCTGTAGTTCTAGTCACATTCAACCTCCAGGGAATAAAGTCATAACCAATGTTCCCTCTAATTGGTAATGACCAGTGTGCGCAAAAAATCTTGTGATGTGCAATTTTTTGCTAGTGACAAGAACACGTGCGCACTGAATAATTTTTTATAAATAACCTAGTTCTAAAACCTGTGGACAGATCATCACCTTATCAACACAGTCTGCATCAGAAACTGGAAAAGGAAATGTGATTGAATACAATCATGTAATATACTTAACATGCCAAAGAGGTAGAGGGTGACATCCTTTTGTGCGCAGTTTAAGTTAGTAGCAAAAGATGTGTGTGTGCGCATACCTTAGAGTGAACATTGGTCCTAACCTATTCATCCTTGCCCCATAATTCAGTCACGGAAACATCCTTGTAAATTTTGTTAATTCTGGGTAGCATTCGCTGAATAACGAAACTTATTTAAAGTCAAACAATGGAAATCTTGTGAGCCCGTCCTATTTCTCCTTTTAATTTAATTTCTTCCGCCCCTGGTAGCAGCAGGAGTGGTTACGATTTCATTTGCTCAACAGCTGTTCTGTACCAGCTCAGAGGCTGATGTAAATTAAGCCTTTGATGTTTTGTTTGGTAGGTAAGCGCTCCCACCGTTGTATTGTGTTCCATTAAATGAAGGAAATATAAAGCTTTTTCGCGGAGTTAATTGTATTGAGATTGAGTGGAAAAAATTGTCTTGCATATTGTCCATACAGATCAATTCATTACACTGTACACTGAGGTAGCACAAGGTAAAAGAATTACAGAATAAATGGTAACAGTTACAGGGAAAGTACATTGGAGGTAGACAATAAGGTGCCGTGTCATAAGGAGTTAGATGGTGAGGTCAAGAGTCCATCTTATTGTATTTCAGGTTCATTTGGCGGGGTGGGGGGGGAGGGAATGTCTGGGGTAAGTGAGATCTTTGATATTGCTGGCTGCTTTACAAGACAGTGAGAAGTGTAGACAGTTGATGGCGGCTGGTTTCCATGACGTGCTGAGCTGTGTCCACAACTCACTGCAGAGACTCTTGCAGTCCTGGATAGAGCAGTTGTTGTAGTGAGCTGTGATGCACCTGGCTAGGATGCATTCCATGGTACATTAATTAAAAAGTGGTGAGGGTCAAGGGGAATGTGCTGAATTGCTTTAGCCCCCTGAGGAAGTAGAGAAGCTGGTGAGTTTTCTTTGCTATGTTAAAGAACAGGCTATAGATCATTAGCCAGAGTTGTACCTTTGCTTCCACACCCCTGCACATTGGGTTACAGGAGACTTAATGGGAACTGGTGGTGCTGCTTTGATTCCACTATTATACCTTGCTGGCAGAACATCACCGTCTTCAGTCTGCTCTTCTGGAGAACTCTTGCAATATGTGTGTACAGGAGTGAGATATGCCAACTAGTGGAGTGGTGTTGCAGCAACAACCTGGCACTCAACATCAGTAAGATGAAAGAGCTGATTATGGACTTCAGGAAAGGTAAGATGAAGGAACACATACCAATCCTCATAGAGGGATCAGAAGTGGAGAGAGTGAGCAGTTTCAAGTTCCTGGGTGTCAAGATCTCTGAGGATCTAACCTGGTCCCAACATATCGATGCAGTTATAAAAAAGGCAAGATAGCAACTATACTTCATTAGGAGTTTTGAAGAGATTTGTCATGTCAAGAAATACACTCAAAAACTCCTATAGCTATACTGTGGAGAGCATTCTGACAGACTGCATCACTGTCTGATATTGGGGACGGGGGCTACTGCACAAGACTGAAAGAAGCTGCAGAGGGTTGTAAATTTAGACTGCTCCATCTTGGGTACCAGCCTACAAAGTACCCAGGACATCTTCAAGGAGCTGTGTCTCAGAAAGGGAGCGTCCATTATTAAGGACCTCCAGGGCATGCCCTTTTCTCACTGTAACCATCAGGTAGGAGGTACAGAAGCCTGAAGGCACACACTCAGTGATTCAGGAACAGCTTCTTCCCCTCTGCTATCTGATTCCTAAATGGACATTCAACCTGTGAACACTACCTCACTTTGTAAAATATTATTTCTGCTTTTGCATGATTTTTAATCTATTCAATATATGTGTACTGTAATTGATTTACTTATATTATTTTTTCTTCTTTATTATGCATTGCATTGAACTGCTGCTGTTAAGTTAACAAATTTCATGACACATGCCGGTGATAATAAATCTGATTAATACTAGTTACATCTGGAACTTGACCTTCCATACGATTCCACCAGTTCTTTCAAGTTTATTGTCATCTGACTGTACAATAAAATGAAGCAACATTCCTCGGGACCACAGTACATGTATCATACACAGCACATAAAACAATATTACCATAAGTGAGTTAATAAAATATCATTAAAAATGGCTAAAGAGTAAACAGCTTGCTGTCCCAGTGATGAGATCTTGGTGGTAGGGTATTCATTGGTCTCACAGCCTAAGGGAAGAAGCTGAAACATGAGGAATTCTGCAGATGCTGGAAATTCAAGCAACACACATTTAATTAGTTAAAGGGAAGAAGCTGTTCTTTCTCTTCCTCTTGCCTCCTAGTTCTACTTCATTGCTCATACTCACTATTTTCCTCATTCTTTTCAGCCGTTTTTCCTTTCTTACCACCTCCTCATATTCCATGTCCTGAGTTCCTTCCTGTTTTTACTCAATCAAACCTCCATGACGAATCGTTGCATATTTTGTCTTGTAAATGTACCCATTGGTCCATAATTTGGATTGAGATACTGTTAGACTCGTAAAGGAATGCCTTGTTTTTGTAGAACCAATAGAAAAGTACACACTCAGTAGCCACTTTATCAGGCAGAGGAGTAGAACCCGGCATGGTCTTCTGCTTCTGCAGCCCATCCACTTCAAGGTTCAACGTGTTGTACGTTCAGAGATGCTCTCCTTCAGTTTGAGTTACCATTAACGTCCTGTAAGTTGGATCCAGTCTGGCCATTCTCATCTGACCCTTCTCATTAACGGGGCATTTTTGCCCACAGAACTGCTGCTCACTGGATGTTTTTGTTTCTCACATCATTTTCTGTAAACTCTAGAGACTGTTGTGCTTGAAAATCTCAGGAGATCAGCAGTTTCAGATCGCCCCATCTGGCATCAACAATTATTCCACAAAGTTGCTTAGATCACATTTCTTCCCTATTCTGAGGTTTGGTCTGAACAACAGTTGAACTCTTGACCATATCTGTATGCTTTTTTGCATTGAGTTGCTGCCACATGATTGACTGATAAGATATTTACATTAATGAGCAGGTGTATCTAATAAAGTGGCCACTAAATGTGTTATTCATTGCAAACAGCTGTCTTACTCCATCAAAATTATCATGGTCCAAAGATGGTGGGAATTGATAGTGGATGAGAATTATTTCCAATAACGAGGAGCCCACAACAAGGGGGAGCAGGCGCATGCTGTTAAATTAGTTCTGGGCCTTTCAGAGTGTTGCCAGGAAATACCAATACACACCAGTCAGAGAGCAGGAACTGTCTTCCTTAAAAGCTGTTGAAGCTCAGTGCACACTGAAAATTTCAAAACTGTGAGTAGGATTTTAAACTTTGATAAAACTTCCTGTTTCTGAAACAAATCTGATGATAGTGTTCAGCTGCAGATAGCAATACTGTATAATTAAGCAGGTTTGAGGAGCTGAACGATGATCTACTGTTCCAATAGTCAAATGACAATTCACCTCTAATTTGTTTAGTGGATTAAGTAAATGATTCAGTTTTTCTTCATTTTCTTAAGCCCATTACCCCCACTGGTGCATAGGTCGCTGACAGCAGCTCGTCAGAATCCTCTATGCTGGGCCTGTCTTTCAAGGTCACTTCAGGTGAAGCCTCTCTTGTAGATCCTTCCTGTACCAGGGATGAGGTCTTTAATGCTTCTGTTGGCATTTCTTCTCATTGTTACCATCAGGAAGGAGGTACAGAAGCCTGAAAACCCACAGTCAGAGATGTGGGAACAGTTTCTTCCCCCTCTGCTATATGGTATGTGTGTGTGTGTGTGTGTGTGTGTGTGTGTGTGTGTATGTATATGTGTGTATATCATCATCATCATCATCAGGTGCCGTGCCCAGTTTGAGCTTTGACTGCCATGACCCACACAGTCTTGTTTCGGGTCAAGTGGATCAATTCATTGGTATTCATTTCCAGTTCTCTGGCTGCTGTCTCCATCATCATTTGTCTTTCTCTTCCTCTTGTTTTCTTCCCTTCAATCTTTCTCATAATTACCGTGCATTCTAACTCCTCTTTCCCAATCACATGTCCAATGAAGTTACATTGCCTTTTCATGATCTCGTACATTATTTCTCTTTTTGTGTTTGCTCTGTTCATGATGTCCTCGTTAGATATCTGTTTTGTCCATGACATTCTTTCTATCCTCCTCAAAAACCATATCTCTGCTGCTTCAATTTGTTTCCTTATGTTACTGGATATTTATATATACTGTATAATTTTTGAACCATTTTAATCTTATATAATTACTGTAATTTATTTATTTTTCCATATATTATGTATTGTATTGTACGGCTGCTGCTAAGTTAACAAGTTTCACGACATATGCCGGTGATAATAAACCTGATTCTAATTCTGATTTCAGTAGTTCTGGACTTCTATGGGATGGTGTTGCTAGGCCCATACCCAACCTTCCTTTTGCAGCTGAGCATTGGACTGTCCAATGTGGAGTTTTCAATTGTTCAGTGAGATTGAAATTTGTATCTTTAGGTGCAGTAAGCTGTGTTACAGCTATAGCTCATCGTTCTGGACTTTGTAAAATCTGTTAGTATCTTTGTGCACTGCTCTATGAGAATGAACAATCAATTATTTTGAAATGATTGTCAGAAGTGCCTCTGGCAAATACTGATTACCAGTGCAAGCAACGAAGGTAAATTTGTTATCAAAGTTGTATGTGGGTGGAGGGGAGGGAGGCAAGCAACAAAATGAGCCCCTTGCTGTTCTGCTGGTCATTGTGGTTATTCTACACTGGTGCTGGAAATGTGGCAGCACTTGCAGAGATCCCTAGGTTCAAAGCAGGTTTATTATCAAAGTACATGTCTGTCACCATAAACCACCCTGAGATTCATTGTCTTGCGGGTATTCACAGTAAATTCAGAGAAACGCAGTAAAATCAATGAAAGTATGCACATAATTAGGCCATTCAGCACATCGAGCATGCTCCACAATTGCCCCCCCAACCCCATTCTCCTTCCTTCTCCCCATAACCTTTGACGCCCTGATTAATCAAGAACTTATTGACCTCTTTCTTAAATATACCCAATGATCTGGCCTGCACACCCACCTGTGGCAATGAATTTCACAGATTTACTACCTTCTGGCTAAAGAAAATTTTCCTCATCTGTTCAAAATGCACGTCCCTCGATTCTGAAGCTGTCTCCTTTAGTCCTAGATTCCCCCACTATAGGAAACATCCTCTCCACATCCTCTCTATCTAGGCCTTTCAATATCAATGGGTTTTAATGAGATTCCCCCTCATTCTTCTGAACTCCAGCGAGCATAGGCCCGTGCTGTCAAACTCTCCTCATACGTTAACCCTTTCATTCCTGTGATTATTCGCATGAACCTTCTCTGGGTTATCTCCAATGGCAGCATATCTTTTCTTGGATACAGAGCCCAGAACTGTTCACAATATTCCATGTGCAATCTGACTTGTGCCTTGTAAAGCTTCAGTGTTACATCCTTGCTTTTGTATTCTAGTCCTCTCAAAATGAATGCTAACATTGCAGTTGCCTTCCTTACCACTAACTTAACCTGGAAGTTAAATTTTAGGGAATCCTTAGAACATAGAATAGTACAGCACAGTACAGGCCCTTCGGCCCACAATGTTGTGCCGACCCTCAAACCCTACCTCCCATATAAGCCCCCACCTTAGATTCCTCCATATACCTGTCTAGTAGTCTCTTAAACTTCACTAGTGTATCTGCCTCCACCACTGACTCAGGCAGTGCATTCCATGCACCAACCACTATTTTGAATCCTACATGATAACTCCCAAGTCCCTTCGCATCTCAGAGTTTAGAATTTTCTCCCCATTTAGAAAGCATTCCACGCCTTTATTTCTAGCAAATTACGTTCCATACACTTCCCTATGCTATATTTTATCTGCCACTACTTGTTTTGCCCATTTCCCCAATCTAAGTCCTTCTGCAGGCACACTGCTTCCACAACACTACCTGCCTCTCCACCTATCTGTATTGTCTCTAAACTTGGCCACAAAGCCATCAATTCTGTCATCTAAATCACTGATATATAATGTGAAAAGAAGCTATCCCAACACCAACCCCTGTGGCACAAAACTAGTCACTGGCAGCCAACCAGAAAAGGTCCCATTTATTCCCATTCTTTGCCTCCTGCCAGTTAACCAACCAATCTTCTATCCACGTTGTTGGTGCAGCGCCACCAGTACACAAGCTAGGCGGTAGAATATGGAGAGCAAGCTGTTGCCCATGCAGCAAGCTCTCCCTCTCCACCCAGCTGATAAATACAAAAGTATGGCAGAAACAGATACAGTTTTGCACCTGTGGTATCGCAGGAGCTGCCAGTCAACGTTGAACTTAATGTGGGACTTCCTTAAAGACTCAAGCTTTGAATATTTCCTCAGGGGTTTACTCCCAAAACTTTTTTCATGAGTGGGTGTTGCCACAAGGCACTGGAAGTTTGAGATCAGAGTTTTTCTTCTCTGAAATGAGCTGTCAACTACGGCTAACCAGCCCCATCTGCTTCAACATGGAGTATAAGGGTTAATATTTTATTTCTCTTCCTACTTGCATGTTGTTCTGCATGCTAAGTTTGTGTTTCACGTGCAAAGACCGCCAAGCTCCATTGCGTCATCAGTGAATTTGGTAACAGTACTCTTCATCTCCATATCCAAGTCATAGTTGAATACCCAAACCAGTCCCACTTGTTACTGATTAGCAATCCAAAAACTGACCCCTTTATCCCATTCATAAACACTAGAGATTCTGCATTTGCTGAAAGTGCGTTGAGGAGTGATAACTTCCTAAACTTGGCAATGTGGGACCTGAGACTTCTGTATCTCTGTTCTGATGGTGTGTTGGTTGTTAATGCAGCTGATTAAATGCTGGAGGAACTTAGCAGATCAGCAGGATCTATGAAGGGGACTAACAGTCGACCTTTTCAGCCAAGGCATTTCATCAGGACTGGAAAAGAAGAGGGCAGAGACCATTTATCATGATTCCATTTGCTGTCAGGCACTCCACTATCTTGAACAATATTTTTCTCAATATTGTATAGTCTTGTGCAGTGGTCTTTAACACGGCACCTTTATGAAATAGAGTGGATTCCGGTTAATTGGGTGGAGGGAGGAGAAGATGGCGCGACGCAGCGCGCATGGCCGTTCCGAATGATATTGTATCTGTGAAGTAGGATGCCATGCACAATCCTGATTTGATGGAGACAGACATGAAGAGGCACTGAGGAACATCTGGAGTAACTTCTGAAATGCCTGCTTCGCTGCCGCTGTTACTGTGCGATCGAGAATCTCCGGAGGGGAAGGCCCCAAATCCTCGGCCTTGCTATTGCCTGTTGCTGGGGCCAGGGTTGAAATGCTTGGTAGAGATGGTGCTCGGTGCTTGGTGTCGGAGAGCTGGTTGGAGGCTTGGAGTTTTCGGACAGACTTGGAGTCGGACTGTGGTCAGATGCTTCCAGGATGCTGCATCAGCAAGTTTGCGGCGCTGGAGGTTCACCGTCTGCGTGAGATGATGAGACTTTCGAGAGACTTTGAGACTTTTACCGTGCCATGGTCTGTTCTTATCAAATTACAGTATTGCTTTACACTGTTGTAACTATATGTTATAATTATGTGGTTTTTGTCAGTTTTTCAGTCTTGGTTTGTCATGTGTTTCTGTGATATCATTCTGGAAAAACATTGTATCATTTCTTAATGCATGCATTACTAAATGACAATAAAAGAAGACTGCGTGTCCTCATAATCTAATCAGCTACTTGGGGCAACTGCTTATTAGTGACAACTCTTAAAGAGCAAAACAGATTGAGACTATAGCCAGGAATGGAACCAATTTATCTGAGACACTCTGACACTTGGGACAGGAGACTGTTGTTGAACAGTTTCCAACTACCATGAGTCAAGTATACTCGGTGTGGCCATTAGGCACGACACTGGGATTGGAGCAAACAGTTTCTAAATAGCATGTTTTGCACGTGCTTGTGTAATGTTATCCCTTGAAGGCTGACGAATGCCGATTCAAAAAGCAGCGATATTTGATCATTTGTTTTTTATTTTGTCTTTAAAAATTACAGATCCTTGTCAACATGCCACAAAAGGATTTGACACTAGCCAAAAAAAATGACCCTACACGGCAGTGTAACTATTGGGAACTAATATGGTTATAGTACTGTAGTAGTGTTGGTAGTGTTCTAATTTGTTCTGTACATTTAAATACAGAATTTGTTAGAGTCAAATGGTAGTTTGTCTTGTTTATACCTTTTTAATTATTTCCATGAAACCTTGGCTAATTGGGGAAGCTGCTTAACGTGCTGATTGAGATGTGCCCCAATTAATCAGAATCCACTGTACTGGAAATCCAAATGCATAATATCTCTTGAAATAAAGAAAAATACTGGAAAAGTTCAGGTCAGGCACCATCTGTGGAAAAGGGAACAGTTAAGTGTTTCATCAGAGCTTAACATCCACTGGTTCCCCTTTCTCCTCTGAAGTGTAGTAAACTTGTCAAACTTGACTTCCCTTTTATAGAACCATGTTGACTCTGCTCGGCTAGCATAAGATTTTCTAAATAACTTGCTATTGCCACCATAATAAAGGATTCTAGTATTTTCCCAGTGGCAGATGGTAAACCTACAAGTTCTTACTTTCTGCTTTTCTCTTTTCTTGAATACTGCTGTTATATACACACTGGCCACTGTATTAGATACCTCCTGGACATAATATAGGGGCCACTGAGCATATGTTTGTGCTCTTCTGCACACCACTGTTGTAACACATGGTTACTTGAGTTGCTGTCATCTTCCTGTCAGCTTGAGCCAGTCTGGCCATCCTCCTCTGACCTCTCTCATTATTAAGCCATTTTTGCTGACTGAACTATTACTCACTGAATGTTTTTGTTTGTTTTTCACATAATTTTCTGTAAGCTCCAGAGACTTGAGCATGGAAAATCAGAATAAGGTTTATTATCATTGGCCTGTGTCGTGAAATTTGTTAACTTAGCAGCAGCAGTTCAATGCAATACATAATATAGAAGAAGGAAAAATAATAGTAAATAAATCAATGACAGTATACATCTATTGAATAGATTAAAAATCGAGCAAAAAAAACCCCAAAGTAACATATTTAAAAAGTGAGGTAGTGTTCACGGGTTCAATGCCCATTTAGGAATCGGATGGCAGAGGGGAAGAAGCTGTTCCTGAATCACTGAGTGTGTGCTTCAGGCTTCTGGACCTCCTACCTGATGGAAACAGTGAGAAAAGAGCATGTCCTGGGTGCTGGAGGTCCTTAATAATGGATGCTGCCTTTCTGGGACACCGCTCCTTGAAGATGTCCTGGGTCCTTTGTAGGCCAGTACCCAAGATGGAGCTGACTAATTTACAACCCTCTGCAGGTTTTTTCGGTCCTGTGCAGTAGCCCCCCCCCCCCCCGCCGCCGCCATACCAGACAGTGATGCAGCCTGTCAGAATACTGTCCACAGTACATCTATAGAAGTTTTTGAGTGTATTTGTTGACATACCAAATCTCTTCAAACTCCTAGTGAAGTATAGTTGTTGTCTTGTCTTCTTTATAGTTGCATCGGTATGTTGGGACCAGGTTACATCCTCAGAGATTTGACACTCAGGAACCTAAATCTGCTCATTTTGTCCACTTTTGATCCCTCTGAGGATTGTTATGTGTTCCTTTGTCTTGCCCTCCCTGAAGTCCACAATCATCTCTTTTATCTTACTGACATTGAGTGCCAGGTTGTTGCTGTGACACCATTCCACTAGTTGGCATATCTCTCTCCTGTACGCCCTCCCGTCTCCATCTGAGATTCTACCAACAATGGTTGTATCATCAGCAAATTTATAGATGGCATTTGAGCTATGCCTAGCCCCACAGTCATGGGTATAGAGAGAGTAGAGCAGTGGGCTAAGCCCACACCCCTGAGGTTCACCAGTGTTGATAGTCAGCAAGGAGGAGATGTTATCACCAATCCGCACAGATTGTGATCTTCTGGTTAGGAAGCTGCAAATCCAATTGCAGAGGGAGGTACAGAGGCTCAGGTTCTGTCACTACTTAATCAGGATTGTGGGAATGATGGTGTTAAATGCTGAGCTGTAGTCGATGAACAGCATCCTGACATAGGTGTTTGTATTGTCCAGGTGGTCTAACTCTCGAGTTCAGCAGTTTATCGCCCGCCTATCACTTCTGCCTTGTGCCTGTCTTCCTTCGAAAACATAAAATAATCTGCAGATGCTGGGGTCAAACCAACACTCACAACACGCTGGAGGAACTCAGCAGGTCGGGCAGCATCCGTGGAAACGTCGACTGATTGTTTTCATGGATGCTGCCTGACTCGCTGAGTTCCTCCAGTGTGTTGTGAATGTTGGCTCTCTTCCTTCCATTTGTGCCATAGTCCCCTCTCCTTTCCTATCAGATTCCTTCCTCTCCAGCTATTTACCTTTTCCACCTATTAGCTTTCGGCTTCTCACTTCATCTCCCCGCTCTCCCCAACCACCTGACTTCACCTATCACCTCTAGCTTGTCCACTTCCCCTCCCCACCTTTTTATTCTGGTATCTTTCCCTTTGCTTTCCAGTCCTGATGAAGGTTCTAGGCCCAAAATGTTGACTGCTAATTCATTTCCATAGATGCTGCCTGATCTGCTGAGTTCCTCCAGCATTATGTGTGTTGCTCTTAGCTTTATGAATTGGATTTAATTTGCCTAATACCTTTTAGTGGATGTTTTAAATTTCTCCTACATATAGCTTCTCATTGATTATTCTTTTAGTGCTTTCTCCCTGAAGACCAATTCAAGATAATCATTTACAATTGTACAATGTTATTTTTAAATTCATTATCGATCCTGTTTTGTCTTCTGAGGGACAATATTTCCATAAGACACAGGAGCAGAATTAGGCCATTTGGCCCATCGAGTCTGCTCCACCAATTCATCATGACTGATCCATATTTCCTCTCAGTCCCAATCTTCTACCTTCCCCTGTATCTCTTCATGCCTGGACCAATCAAGAATCTATCAACCTCTGCCTTAAATATACATAAAGACTTGGTCTCCACAGCTACCTGTGGCAATGAATTCCACAGATTCACCGCTCTTTGGCTAAAGAACTTCCTCCTCATCTCCTTTCTAAAAAGACACCCCTCTAATCTGAGGCTGTGTCCCCTGGTCTTAGACTGTCCCACCATGGGAAACATCGTGTCCACATCCAATCTATCAAGGCCTTTCACCATTCCTTAGGTTTCAATGAGATCACCCCTCATTCTTCTCAATACCGGTAAAGACAGGCCCAGACCCATATAATGCTCTTCAAATGATAAGCTGTTTAAATGTGAATTTGTTTTTGTGATCTTCCTTTGAACCCTCTCCAGTTTCAGCACATCCTTTCTAAGATAAGGGGCTCAAAACTGCTTACAATACACCAGGTGAGGCTCACCAGTGCTTTATAAAGTCTAAACATTACATCCTTGCTTTTATATTCTAATCCTCTTGAAATGAATGCCAACATCACATTTGCTTTCCTCACCACAAACTTGACCTGTAAATTAACCGTTAGCGAATCCTGCACAAGAACTTGCAAGTCCCTTTGAGCCTGCTTTTTTGTATTTTCTCTCCATTTAGAAAACAGTTAACCCTTTCATTTCTTCTACCAAAGTGCATGACTGAATACTTCCTGGCACTCTCTTCCATCTGCCACTTCATTACCCATTCTCCTAACCTAAGTCCTTCTGTAATCCCTCTTCCTCAAAACTAACTGTCCCTCCACCTATTTTTGTGTTGGCTGCAAACTTTGCATTAAAGCCATCAATTCTGTCATCCAGATCATTAAAATATATTGTAAAAAGAATCCATCCCAACAGACCTCTGTGGAAATGACTAGTCACCAGCAGCCAACCAGAAAAGGCTCCCATTATTATCACACTTTGCCTCCTGCCAGTCAGCCACTGGTTTATCCATGCTAGAATCTTTCCTGTAATATCATGGGCTTGTGGCTTGTTAAGCAGCCTCATGTGTTGCACCTTGTCAAGGCCTGCCGAAAATACAAATACACAACATCAACCAATTTGCCTTTGTCTACCTTGCTTGTTATCTCTTCAAAGAATTCAAACAGATTTTGTCAGGCAAGATTTTCTCTTGAATAAACCATGCTGACTATGGCCTATTTTATCATGTCCCTCCAAGCACTCTGAGACCTCATCCTTACCAATCAACTCCAATATCTTCCCAACCACTGAGGTCAGACTAATTGGACTATAGTTTCCTTTCTTCTGTCTCCCTCCCTTCTTGAACAGTGGGGTGACTTTTGCAGTTTTCCAGTCTTCTGGAACCATTTCAGAATCACTAGAATCTTGAAAGCTCATTACTAATGCTTCCAGAATCTCTTCAGCCACTTTTTTCAGAACCCTGGAGTGCATACCATCTGATCCAGGTGGCTTATCTATCTTCAGACCTCTATTCCCCAAGAAACTTCTCAGTAATGGTAACTTCACATGCTTCATGACCCCTGACACCTGGAATTTCCACCATACTGCTGGTGACTAATGCAACATATTTACAATTCGTCTGCCATCTCATTACCCCCCATTACTACATCTCCAGTGGTCTGATATCCACTCTCCTTTACGCTTTATGTATCTGAAGAAACTTTTGGTGTCCTCTTTAATACTATTGGCTGGCTAGCTCTCATATTTCATCTTTACCGTATCTTACTGACTTTTTTAGTTGCCTTCTGGTGGTTTTTAAAAGCTTTCAAATTCTCTAACTTCCCATTAATTTTTGCTCTATTATATGCCCTCTCTTTGGCATTTATGATGGCTTTGACTTTTCCTGTTAACTATGGTTGCATCATCTTGCCCTTAGAATATCTCTACCTCTTTGTGATGTGTATATCCTGTGCCTTCCTGAAATTCCAGCCGTTGCTGCTCTGCCATCATCCCTGCCAGTGTTCTTTTCCCATCAATTCTGGCCAAGCCCCCTCTCATGCCTCTGTAATTCCTTTTACTCCAGTGTAATACTGATTATAGCTGACTTTAGCTCTTCTTTCTCAAATTTTAGGGTAAATTCAATCATATTATGATCACTTGCCCCTAAGGATACTTTTACCTTAGGTTCTCTAATCAATTCTGGTTCACCGCACAACACCCAATCCAGAATAGCTGATTCCCTAATGCTGATCTTTTAGTTGCTCTAAAAAGCCATCTCACAGGCATTCTAGAAATTCCCCCTTTTGGAATCCAACACCAACCTGATTTTCCCAATCTACCTGCATATTGAAAACCCCATGACTATTGTAACCTTGCCCATTTGGCATACATTTTTTATATCTCATTGTAATTTGAGGACCACATCCTTGCTACTGTTTCAGGGTCTGTATATAACTCTCATCAATGTCTTTTTACCCTGTTCCTTAGCTCTATCCACAATGATTCAACACCTACTGATCCTATGTCACCTCTTTTTAATGACTTGATTTCATTTTTTACCAACAGAGCAACGCCACCCCCTCTGCCTTCCTGCCTATCCTTTCAATACAATGTGTATCCTTGGACATTAAGCTCCCAGCTGTAATCTTCTTTAGCCATAATTCCTTTAGCTGTTTTTTTTCCTTTTTATTTATATATCTGTATTGGCTCTTACTGGTGGCAAGATAGCATTGTAGTCAGTGCAATGCTTTACAGCTTTCGTAATCAGCAATTGGGGCTCAATTCCTGCTGCTGTCTGTAAAGAGTTTCTACGTTCTCCCTGTGACTGCGTAGATTTCCTCCGGGTGCTCCATTTTTCTCACCCATTCCATGGTGTTGGGGGGGGGGGTTGATTTCAATGAGATGTGAGGAGCAATTTTTTTAAACACAGAGTGGTGGGTGCCTGGAATGTGCTGCCTGGGGTGCTGATACAGGCACATACATCAGGGACTTTTATGAGACATTTGGATAAGCACATGAATGTGAGGGAAATGGAAGGATATGGACATTGTGTCGGTAGAAGAGGTTAGTTTAGTTGGCCATTTAGTAATTTATTTTGTTCTGCGAGCATTGTGGACCGACAGGCCTGTTCCTGTGTTGTACTGGTCTATGTTTTAAAGACATATGGGTTAGGGATAGTAATTTTTGGGCATGCTATTTTGGTACTGGAAGCATGGCAACGCTACTGACTGCCCCTGGCATATTGTTGGACTGTGTTGGTCATCAACACAAACGATGCAGTTCACTACATATTTTAATGTACCTGAGACAAATAATGCTGATCAGCCGCGTTTAATATCCCTGGCATATGTTATGAGATATGTTGGTTTCTGGCAGCAGTACAATGCAAAACATAAAAAAACTATAAATTACAATAAGAAATGTATGAAAAATTAGTACAAAAAGGAAAAAAAGTAGTGGGGTAATGTACAGGTGTTCATTGTCCATTCAGAAACCTGATGGAGGGGAAGAAGCTGTTTTATTATACAATGATTCAGTCTCATACTTTATTGCTCTTTGTCCAGGGTTTCGGATGGCTCTCACCTTGACTTGCACTAGCTTGTTTTTGACAGCACCTACTGCAGCAACCGTGTGCCAGTGATAGAGGCAATGAATATTTAATATTAATAATCAGATTGGATGAACTCACCCAGACAATTGAAGATATTCTATCACTCCTGCTGCATATTTAACCTGATGGAAAAGCTTGCAGAGTGGTATTGGCTTGTATTTTATTACAACAGTGTTAACTGTAATTCAGCCCATCAAGCCTCTGCTAACTTTTAAATGCAAAATTCCATATCCCTCTTAGGTGTGCCCATTAATGACCTCTAATGTAAACCATAGGAGCATAATTAAACCACTTGGCCCATTGAGTCTGCTTCACGATATTATCGCCATCAACATTAAGAGCAATTTCAGGAAATAAATGATTTGCCATCTGTCAAGTACCTTCACTCCATCCACCACTAAAAAAGGGATGTCCGTATGGCCACCCACTTCAATTGGGCTTCCCATTTCTAGTCCAACATATCGGCCCATGGCCTCCTCTAGTGCCACGATGAGGGTACTGTCAGGTTGGAGGAGTGACGCCTCATATTCCATCTAGCTAGCCTCCAACCTGATGGCATGAACGTATATTTCTCAAACTTCAGGTTATTTCTGCCCCCTTCCCTTCCGTACTCTTTCCCTTTCTCCCACCCACCTTATTCTGGCTTCTGGCTTCTGCTCCTTTCCTTTCCAGTTGTGATGAAGGGAAAAGATTGTAAGGGATAAGATTTATGTTGATTTGTTACATGTACATTGAAATAGACAATGAAAAGCATTGCTTTAATATCAACTGAGGTGCTAGGTTAGCACGATCCTATTACAGGTTGGGATGTCAGAGCTCAGAGTTCAACCCCAGCAACCTCTAAGGAGTTTGTATGTCCTCCCCATGAAATTGGTGGGTTTTGTCTGGGTACCCCATTTTCCTCCCACGGTCCAAAGACTTACCGATTAGTAGGTTAATTGGTCATTGTAAATTGTCCCATGATGAGGCTGGGGTTGAATCGGGGGCTGCTGGGTGGCACCGCTCAAAGAGCCTATTGCACGCCGTAACTCTAAATTAAAAATATAAAATAAAGCAGCCACCATTCCTGAGGGAATGGGTAAAAATTTGACTCGTGGGAAGAAAACGGAAGTCGTGACGGCACGGTAGCATAGCAGTGAGCGTAGCACTATTACATCTCTTGCAACCCAGGTACGATTCTGCCGCTGCCTGTAAGGTGTTTGTACCTTCTCCCCATGACCGCATGGGTTTCCTCCAGTTGCTCCGTCTTCCTTCCACAGCCCAAGAATCTGCAGTTTAGTGGGCTAATGGTCGCACAGGCGCTGGGCCTTAAGGGCTTGTTGCTATGATGTACCCCTACATGACAGATTTACAGCTGAGTGCAGGGAACAGTGTTGTTTTTAACATTTATTAGTGACTCAAACATGAGTTTGCAAGATAACATTTCCAAATTTGTGCATGATATGAAATTTGGAAATGCTTTTAACAATGAAGAAGATAACATTTCCTACAAGTGGATCTATTGAGTGTAATGTCTTCCCAGTTTTTAGATGTAATGTTGAATAACTTCAGGCTGGTTTTGATGTTATCTTTGAAGTGTTTCCTTTGCACATTGGGAGCTTTCAGACCTTCTTTCAACTGGGAGTAAAGGATCTGTTTTAGGGAGATGTGGGTTGGGTATCTAGATGACATGACCTATAAATCAGCATTGGTGTTGTTTTATTTTGGTAGAGATGCTGTTCATGTTTGCCTTCTCCAGTGCGCTGTTGTTAGTGTGCTTGTCATTCTGGCTGGATCTCAATCTTTCTGTGCCACAGAGAACAAGCAGCAGCTGTCTATGGAGACACTGAACAACAAAAGACCCAACCGTTAACCAGAGCACTTGCTTGTGTCAACAGTGCACCAGAATATGTGAATCCTGTATTGTCCTCTATAGCCACCGGAGAGCACACAACCCTTTAGGAGAACATCAAGTGCTACTTAAGGCAGATAATAATAGACAAAGATGGTGGTGCAACCTGTGAAATGGGCAGGCCAGTGGCAGGTGCAGGTGCAATTTAATGGGAGAAGTGCTGGCAGGAAGTGTGTGCAAAGACAATGATTCCCAATGTCGTCATTCTAAAAATAA
This sequence comes from Mobula hypostoma, assembly GCF_963921235.1. Classification (NCBI taxonomy): domain Eukaryota; kingdom Metazoa; phylum Chordata; class Chondrichthyes; order Myliobatiformes; family Myliobatidae; genus Mobula; species Mobula hypostoma. Next base: position 185,888,802 of record NC_086103.1, read on the forward strand.
GACCATAAGACATAGGAGCAGAAGTAGACCATTTAGCTCTTCAACTCTGCTCTGCCATTCCAGCATGGCTGATATATTAGCTATCTCAATCCCATTCTCCTACCTTCTTCCCTTAAGTAATCAAGAACCTATCAACCTCCATTTTAAATATACCCAGTGACTTGGCCTCCACAACCATCTGTGGCAATGAATTCTACAGATTCATCACCCTCTGGCTAAAGAAATTCCTCCTCGTTTCTGTTCTAAATGGATGCCCTACTATTCTGAAGCTGTGCCCTCTGGTCCTAGACTACCCCTGCCATAGGAAACACCCTCTCGACGTCCACTCTATCTAGGCTTTTCAATATTCAATAGGTCTCAGTGAGATCCCCCAGCCCCCATTCTATAAACTCCATCGAGCGTCGAGCCATCAAATGCTCCTCGAACGTTAAATCTTCAAATGCATAAATCACTTTGCTGCAATGATAGAAAGGCAGAGTAGTTTTTTAAATGGGAAGCAGTTGAAAGGTGCTGGTGTTTAAAACTACTTTGTCTCTTTAGAGAAGTCTCTGAAGGTTAACGTGCATCAGGCAATTAGGAGGGAAACCACTATATTGGTTCTTTTTGCAGGAGGATTTGATGAAAGGTTCCCAATGGACATTGGTCGGGTGTTATATGGGAGGCAGGGTTTGAGGGTCGGCACAACATTGTGGGCCGAAGGGCCTGTAATGTGCTGTACTATTTTATGTTCCACTCTTGGGCCAGTGTGAAAATGAATACCTTGGTTTTAAATTTCCAAAATTCCCTGGATTCTGGCGAGGTTTTGTTAGATTCATATTTATTTATCACACATACATTGAAACATATAATGAAATGCATCGTTTGTGTTAACAGCCACACTAAGGGTGTGCAGCTCAAGTCTAGCCACACACTCCATTGCAAACATAGCATGCCCACAATGTTCTTCAGAGCATAGGACATACAGCAGGGGTACAGGCCCTTTGCACAATAATGTGCTGAACCAGTTAAATTAAAAGTTCAAAGCAGAGTACATGTATGTCACCACATACAACCCTGAGATTCTTTTTCTGTGGGCATACTTATCAAATCTGTAAAATAGTAACTGTAAACAGGGTCAATGGACAACAAACTGCAAATGCAGATATAAATAAATAGCAATAAGTAATAAGCAAGAAATAACAATATAACAGTCCTTAAATGAGTATAGTTATCCTCTTTTGTTCAAAAGCCTGATGGTTGAGGGGTAATAACTGTTCTTGAACCTGGTGATGCAAGTCCTGAGGCACCAGTACCTTGTACCCGATGGCAGCAGTGAGAAAAGTGCATGCCTGAGTGGTGAGAGTCTTTGATGGATGCTGCTTTTCTACAGCAATGTTTCATGTACAGTAGATGGGCTTCAGTGGTTGGGAGGGTTTTTACCTGTAATGTACTAGGCCGAATCCACTACCTTTTGTAGGATTTTACACTCAAAGGCATTGGTGATCCTTTTCGTTTTCTTTCTTTTTCAATCTTTTTATTAGTACCATAATGATAAACATAACATAGTATTAATACAAAGTTATTGGGATCACATTGTTATAATTAACATATATAAATATGAACCCAGTTGGCACAGGGGTATTAAACTTCCCAATGGTACAAGATACAAATATACAAAAAAAATTAACATGAAAAAGGAAAAGAAAAAAAAATACCCCAAAAGAAAAACTATTCTAAATAATGCTAACCAACTAAACTAAAGAAAGAAAAAGACATGGGCTGTTGTGTAAGGTCAAAAAAAAAAGAACCATTAGTGTCGTTGACTCCGCTCTTCTCAACATATAAAAAAGAAATAGAATAGGTTTGGAAAAGGTCAAATTACATCATATGGAAGTGTTGAATAAATGGCCTCCAAGTCTTTTCGAATTTAATAGAGGGATCATAAATAACACTTCTAATTTTTTCTAAGTTTAAACACAACATAGTTTGAGAGAACCAATGAAATGTGGTGGGGGGGGATTGATCTCTTTCCAATTCAGCAAAATGGATCTTCTGGCCATTAGTGTAAGAAATGCAATCATCCAACGAGCTGAAGAGGTTAAGTGATTTAGTTCTATCATTGGTAACCCAAAAATTGCGGTAATAGGGTGAGGTTGTAAATCAATACTCAGAACAGTTGAAATAATATCAAAAATATCTTTCCAATATTTTTTCAAAAAAGGACATGACCAAAACATATGAGTTAAAGAAGCTATCTCAGAGTGGCATCTATCACATACAGGATTTATATGAGAGTAATAATGAGCTAATTTATCCTTGGACATATGAGCCCCGTGCACTACTTTAAACTGTATCAACGCATGTTTAGCACATATAGAGGATGAGTTAACTAATTGCAGAATTTTTTCCCATTTTTCAATAGTTAAAGTAATCTTAAGTTCCCTTTCCTAATCAGTCTTAACTTTATTAGATACGTCTGGACGTATTTTCATAATTATATTGTAAATGGTTGCTATTACACCTTTCTGAAAAGGATTTAAATCTAAAATTTTTTCCAAATTATCCATTGAATATAAATTCGGGAAGGTAGGAATAACAGTATTTAAAAAGTTTCTAATCTGTAAATATCTAAAGAAATGGGATCTAGGCAAGTTTTATGTATTAGATAATTGTTCAAAGAACATGAAACAATTATCCAAAAATAGATCACAAAATCGTAATATACCTTTAGTTTTCCAAGCCAGATAGACTTGATCCATGATAGAGGGTTGAAAAAAAATTGGGTATAATAGGACTTGCTAGAATAAATTGATTCAACCCAAAAAATTTTTGAAATTGAAACCATATTCGTAAAGTATATTTTACTATTGGGTTATCCATTTGTTTATGCAATTTAGAAAGAATAAAGGGAAGCAAAGTCCCTAAAATAGAACCCAATGAAAACCCTTGTAAAGACTTACATTCAAGATTTACCCAATGTGGACTTGAAGTCCCATGACCAAAATGTTAAATATCGAATATTAATTGCCCAATAATAAAATCTAAAATTCGGCATTGACAGCCCCCGCTCCTTTTAGATTTCTGTAAGCATCTTCTACCGAACCTAGGATTTTTACTCTGCCATATATAGGAAGAAATTTTGGAATCAACATGATCAAAAAAGGATTTCGGAATAAAAATTGGCACTGTTTGAAATAAATATAAGAATTTAGGTGAAATAATCATCTTGATAGCATTGAGCCGACCTATCAATGACAGAGACATTGGTGACCATTTAGTAAACAAATGTTTAATCTGATCAATTAAAGGTTAAAAAAAATTAGCCTTAAATAAATCCTTGTGCTTTTTTGTAATTTTAACCCCTAAATATGTAAAAAAGTCAGTAACCAATCTAAATGGTAAACATCCATAAATTGGAACCTGCATACTTAGGGGTAATAGTTCACTCTTATTAAGGTTCAATTTATAACCAGAAAAATTACAACTGAGCCAACAAGGATAAAACAGCGGGAATGGATTTCTCAGGATTAGAAATATATAATAACAAATCATCTGCATATAATGATAACTTGTGTATCTCATTCCCAAGGGTAGGTGTTCCAACACCAGGCTGTAATGCAGCCACCCGGCACATTTCCCACCACACATATGCAGTATGTGTTTGCCAAGGTCTTTGATGACATGCTGAATCTCTGCAGACTCCAGGAGAAATAGAGCTGCTGCAGTGATCAAAGGGCCAACTAAACTAATCTCTTCTGACTACGCAGTCTGTATCCCTCAATTTTCCTCACATTCACATGCCTATCTAAATGTCTCTTAAAAGTCCCGAATGTTTCTGCCTCTACTACCAACCCAGACAGCATATTCCAGGCACCCACTGCTCTTACAATAAAAATAAAACAACTTTCCCCTCACATTTCATTTGAAATTACCATGTCATCTTAAATGCATGCCCTCTGATATTAGACATTTCAACCCTGTGTAAAAGCTATTGTCTGTCTACTCTCTCTATGTCTCTCATAATCTTATAAACCTCTATCAGATCTCCCCTCAGCATCTGCTGCTCCAAAGAAAATAAGACTTATTGGCCCAACCTCTTTTCATAGCACATGTCCTCTCATCCAGGCAGCATCATGGTAAACCTCTTCTGCACCCTTTCCAAAGCCTCAATATCCTTCCCATAATGAGGTGATCAGAACTGTATGCAATATTGCAGATGCGGCCTAACTAGAATTTTATAAAGCTACGACACAACTTCCAGACTTTTGAACTCAGTGCCTCGACTAATTGACAAGCATGCGATATGCCGTCTTAACCAACCTATCAACCTGTGTAACCACTTACGAGGAGCTGTGAACTAGGACACCAAGATTCTTCTGCTCATGTCCTGTCTCTTTATATCTGAAACACAAACAGCAGCAAAACAAAGCCCCTTTATATACACACCAACGCGCACACCCACAGGCACAAACACCTCCAAACCTACAATGGGCCGCCTCCAGCTTCCAGTCTGCAGATATTAGATTGGAAAGTAGCAATTGCAGCTCCTTTATTCACAAAGGGAGGGAGACAGAAAGCAGGAATGTACAGGCCAGGTAGCTTAACATAGAAGCTGGAAGCCATTTTGGAGCTGTATGCGGGCACTTGGCAACATTGAAGATAATCAATCAAAGTAAAAATGGTTTTGCAAAAGGGGGAATTATAGTTTACCAATTTATTGGAATTGTTTGTAGAATTAACATGCACTTAGCGTAAAGTGGAACTGGTGTTTGTACTATATTTACATTTCCAAAAGCTCTTCACTAAAGTGCAGCAACAAAAGCTTGTGCTGTAGGAGGTGGCATACCTCCCCCCACCTTTTTATTCTGGTGTCTTTCCCCCTTCCTTCTTCAGGACTGAAAAGGAAGGGTCTCATCCCAAAACATCGACTATTTATTCCTTTCCATAGATGCTGCCTGACCTGAGTTCCTCCAGCTTTTTGTGTGTGTTGAGTAGGAGACTGACTGACCATCAGGAAATGGAGTGTAGGTACATCTGGTTGGCAAGATGTAACGAGTGTTGTTAAAGAGTCAAAAAGACCCACAGAAACACGCCTTTCATCCCATCTAGTCAGAGTCATAGAGGAGTACAGCACAGAAACGGGCCCTTTGGCCCGTCTAGTTGGGCCGAATCATATAAACTGCCTACTTCCATTGACCTGCTCTTGGACTGTAGCTCACTATACCCCTGTCATTCATGTACCTATCCAAACTGCTCTTAAGCTTTGAAATCAAGCTTGCAAGTTTGCACTGGCAGTTTGTTCCACAATCTTATGAACCTGAGTGAAGAAATTTCCCCTCATGTTCCCCTTAAACATTTCACCTTTCACCCTTAACCCATGACCTCTGGTTGTTCCACCCAATCTCGGCCTGCTTGCATTTACCCTATCTATTCTCCTCTTAATTTTTTATTCCTCTATCTAGTTCGTGCTGAGATATTAATCTGCCTGCTCCCATTGACCTGCACCCAGACCATAGCCCTCTATACTTCTCCTAACATCTCTTAAATGTTGAAATTGAACACACATCTACCACTTCCACTGGTACCTCATTCCACACTCTCACTACCCTGTGACTGAAGAAGTTCCCCCTGAAGTTCCATTGAAACATTTTACCTTTCACCCTTAACCCATGACCTCTGGTTATAGTCCCACCCAACCTCAGTGGAAAAAGCCTGCTTGCATTGACCCTATCTTTCCTCCTTATTTTGTATACCTCTGTCAAACCTCCCCACATTCTCCTATTATGCTGCAGGGAGTGAGGTTCTAACCTGCCCAACCTTTTCCTATAACTCAGGTCCTCGAGTCCCAGCAACATCCTCGTCAATCTTCTCTGCTCTTTCCCTCTTATTGATATCTTTCCAGTAATTAGGTGACTAGAACTGTACACAGTACTTCTGATTAGACCTCACTAACATCTTGTACATCTTCAACATAACATCCCAACTCCTACTCAATATAAAACCCAACATGCCAAAGTATAGTACTTGTGACCCTATCTACCAGTGACATCAGTTTCATAGAATTATGGATCTGCATTCCTCAGTGCCCTATCATATCACCATGCAAGTCTAACCCTGGTAGATTCTTCCAAAGTGCCATACCTTACAATGGTCTGCATTAAATTCCATTTGCCATTTGCTTTATGTTGCTGTCAAGCTTAGACATGTTACAAGTTCAAGTTTATTGTCATCTGACAGTAACTCAGCAGCACACATCAAAGTTGCTGGTGAACGCAGCAGGCCAAGCAGCATCTATAAGAAGAGGCGCAGTCGACGTTTCAGGCCGAGACCCTTCGTCAGGACTCAGCAGGTCAGGCACGTTGGATTCTGATGTTTTTAATCGAAATGAAACAACATTGCTCCAGACAAAACATATCATACATGGCATATAAAACAAAATACTATAATCAGGATCAGCTTTAATATCACTGGCATATGTTGTATATTGGCAGAATTTCAGATGGTGACAAAAGGGCATTCAGGAGTGAGATAAAGCAGCTTAGATGAGTAGGGCTGCAGTAACAACCTTACACTCAACGTCAGCAAGACCAAAGAGATGATTGTGGACAAAATAAGAAGGTTAAGACAAGGGGACACAAACCAATCCTCATGGAGGGATCAGAAGTGGAGAGAGTGAGCAATTTCAAGTTCCTGGGTGTTAATATAACTTAGGACCTAACCTGGATGCAACATATTGATGCAGCTATAAAGAAGCCTGGCCAAGTGTTTAAGGTGTCGGTCTAGTGATCTGAAGGTCGCTAGTTTGAGCCTCAGCTGAGGCAGCATGTTGTGTCCTGGAGCAAGGCACTTAACCACACATTGCTGTGTGATGACACCGGTGCCAAGCTGTGTCAGCCCTAGTACCCTCCCTTGGACAATCATCGGTGACGTGGAGAGGGGAGACTTGCAGCTTGGGCAACTGCTACTCTTCCATTCAACCTTGCCCAGGCCTGTGCCCTGGAAACCTTCCAAGACTTAATATGTGTGTGTGTATATATATATATATATATATATATGTTGTTGTTGTTCATCCATCGTACGTCGATGAGGACTTCGACACCATTATTGATGGTGTCGAGACTAGCGCGTGATTAGATTTAAGTGAGGGAGAGTTGCGCAGCGTCAGCCTCACTCTCTTTTCCCAATTCCCATCTGGATCCAGTGGCAAGACAGAGTCGAGACGGCTGGAGATGGGACTAGGCGCAGTGGATGACCAGGACGTCTTCTGTGTTTTGTCCTACTCTACACGTTCCACGACGCTTGCAGAGACCACTTTCTTGACCGTTGGACCTTCCATTGGTCTCGTCCGCTCAATCCGCCGGAGTCTGTCTTCACATGCTGGGATAGACAACTTCCTATCTCACCGAGGGTTTGAGACCCGTCGGCTACCCTCACCTGGTTTAGTCGGCTTGTCGAAGCCGTTGCCCAGGGTGTGGCCGCTGTCGCATGCAAACAGCTATGGGGAGCCACAGGCGAGAGCTGAGTGCCAGGTGGGGACCAAAGGTGGACTAACCGCCTTGAAAAGGACGCGACATGATACCCCACCAGAGGTGCTACCCCTCCCTGACACCCCATGCACCCCATATATATATATAAAGAAACCAAGATAGTGGCTATATTTCATTTGGAGTTTGAGGAGATTTGATTTGTCAACTAAAACACTCAAATTTCTACAAATGTACTGTGGAGACCATTCTGACTAGCTGTCTCACCAGTTGCTATGGTGGGTGGGGGGGGGGCTACTGCACAAAATTGAAGTAATTCGCAGAAACTTGTAAAATTAGTTAGCTCAATCATGGGTACTATCCTAGACATTAAGGGGCAGTGCCATTGGAAGGTGGCGTCCATTATTAAGGACTTCCAGCACCCAGAACATGCCCTTTTCTCACTGTTACCATCAGCTGGGAGGTACAGAAGCCTGAAGACACACACTCAGTGATTCAGGAACAGCTTCTTCCCCTCTGCCATCCGATTCCTAAATGGACATTAACCGCATGAACACAACCTCACTACCTTTTTAAATTATGATTTTTTTTTGCACTACTTATTTTAACTGAACTATTTATTTAGGCCAGGTCACTGGGTGGGTTGAGGAAGGGAAAAAAGATCAGCCATGATTGAATGCTGTAGCAGACTGGATGGGCCAAATAACCTAATTCTGCTCCTATGTCTTGTATATATTCATTTGTACTTTTTCTCTCTTTTTTTACAGTTTTTTTCTCTATTTATCATGTATTTCATAAAGTTAATGAATCCCATGACATGTACCAGTGATATTAAACCTCAGTGGAACATACTTATGCAAAACTCCATGCAAACTTTCCTTGAACATTTGCTACATTTCTGCCATACATTTCCCTGAGAACATCTGCTCCCAATTTATGCTCCCCAGTTCCTGCCTAATAGCATCCTATTTCACCCTATCCCAATTAAATGTTTTCCCAAATTGTCTGCTCCTATCCCTCTCCAGCGCTATGGTGAAGGAGTTAGAGTTGTGGTCACTACCTCCAAAATGCTCTCCCACCGAGAGATCTGACAGCTGACCAGGTTCATTTCCCAATACCAGATCAAGTACAGCCTCTCCTCTATTTGGCTTATGTGCATATTGCATTAGGAAGCCTTCCTGAGCACACCTAACAAACCACCACATTGGAACCCCTTGCGCTGAGGAGATGCCAATCAATGGAGGTATTGTAATGGACGATGCAGAGATGGCAGAGGAACTGAATGCGTATTTTGCATCAGTCTTCACAGTGGAAGACATCTGCACTATACTGGACACTCAGTGTCAGGGAAGTGAGGTTTGTGCAGTGAAAATTACAACTGAGAAGGTGCTCAGGAAGCTTAATAGTCTGAGGTTGGATAAATCTCCTGGACCTGATGGAATGCACCCTTGGGTTCTGAAGGAAGTAGCTGGAGAGATTGCAGAGGCATTAACAATGATCTTTCAAGAATCGATAGATCCTGGCATTGTACCAGATGACTGGAAAATTGCAAATGTTACTTCGCTGTTAAGGAAGGTTGGGAGGCAGCAGAAAGAAAACTATAAGTCTGTTAGCCTGACATCAGTGGTTGGGAAGTTGTTGGAATCGATTGTTAGGGATGAGATTACGGCATACCTGAAGGCACATGACAAGATAGGCCAAAGCCAGCATGGTTTCATGACAGGAAAATCCTGCCTGACAAACCTACTACAATTCTTTGAGGAAGTTACAAGCGGGGTAGACAAGATGCAGTAGACGTGGTATATTTGGAGTTTCAGAAGGCCTTTGACAAGGTGCCACATATGAGGCTGCTTAGCAAGATAAGAGCTCATGGAATTACAGGGAAGTTGCTAACGTAGGTGGAGTATTGGCTGGTCTGCAGAAAACAGAGAGTGGGAATAAAGGGATTCTATTCTAGCTGGCTGCCGGTTATCAGTGGAGTTCCACAGGGGTCAGCGTTGGGACTGCTGCTTTTTACGATGTATGTCAATGGTTTAGACTACGGTGTTAAGGGATTTGTGGCTAAATTTACCGATGATACAAAGGTAGGTGGAAGAGTGGGTAGTACTGAGGAAACAGTGAGCCTGCAGAGTCTTAGTTTAAAGGAATGGGCAAAGAAGTGACAAATGAAATACAATGTTGGAAAGTGTATGGTCATGCACTTCGGTGGAAGAAATAAATGGGCGGGCTATTATTTAGACGGGAGAGACTTCAATATGCAGAGATGCAAAAGGACTTGGAAGTTCTTGTGCACGACACCCTAAAGGTTAAGCTTCAGGTTGAAGAAGGCGAATGCAATGTTGGCATTCATTTCTAGAGGTATAGAATATAAGAGCAGGGACGTGATGTTCAGGCTCTATAGGCATTCGTGAGACCACACTTGGAGTATTATGTGCCGTTTTGGGCTCCTTATTTTAGAAAGGATATACTGACATTGGAGAGGGTTCAGAGAAGATTCACGAGAATGATTCCAGAAATGAGAGGGTTACTGTATGAGGAACGTCTGGTAGCTCTTGGGCTGTATTCCCTGGAGTTCAGGAGAATGAGGGGGGATCTCATAGAAACATTCCAAATGTTAAAAGGCCTGAACAAATTAGATATGGCAAAGTTATTTCCCATGGAAGGGGATTCTAGGACAAGAGGGCACGACTTCAGGATTGAAGGACGTCCTTTTAGAACTGAGATGAGGAAAAATTACTTTAGTCAGAGGGTGGCAAATCTGTGGAATTTGTTGCCACGAGTGGCTGTGGAGGCCATGTCATTGTGTGTATTTAAGGCAGAGATAGATAGGTTCTTGATTAGCCGGGGCATCAAAGGGTATGGGGTAAAAGCAGGGGAGTGGGGATGACTGGATGAAGTGGATCAGCCCATGATAGAATGGCGGAGCAGACTCGATGGGCCGAATGGCCTAGTTCTGTTCCTAAATCTTATGGTCTTATAATATTAGGAAAGTTTAAAATCTCCCATCACAACATACTTGTGCTCCAACCTCCCCATCCTCTGCCTATCCAACCCCCTGCAAATCTAGTTTAAACCTTCCCCAATAGCATTAGCAAACTTCCCCGCCAGGATATTGGTCCTTCTCGGAGTCAAGTGCAACCCGTCCTTTTTACAGATCACACCTGCCCCAGAGAAGGTCCCAATGAACCAGAAATCTGAATCCCTGCCCCCTGCTCCAATCCTTCAGCCACGCATTTATCCTCCACTTCATTCCATTTCTATACTCACTGTCACGTGGCACAGGCAGCAATCCCAAGATTACGGCCTTTGAAGTCCTGCTTCTTAGCTTCCTTCCTGACTCCCTGTATTCTGCTTTCAGGGCCTCCACCCTTTTTCTACCAATATGTACCACGGCCTCTGGTTGCTCACCCTTCCATTTCAAGATATTGTGGACGCGCTCAGGAACATCACGAACCCTGGCACCTGGGAGGCAAAGTATCACCCTTGTTTCTTTTTTGCACCCACAGAATCGCCTATCTGTCCCCCTAACTATAGAGTCCCCTATTACCACTGCCATCCTTTTCTGTTCCCTACCCTTCTGAACCACAGGGCCAGACTCGGGGCAAGAGGCACAGCATTGTTGCTTCCTCCAGGTAGGTCATCCTTCCCCAACAGCACTCAAAATGGAGTATTTATTGTTAAGGGGGACGGCCACAGGGTGCTCTCCACTACCTGATGCCCTCCCTTCCCTCTCCTGACAGTCACCCTCTTATCTATCTCCTGTGGCCCCGGGATGACTTCCTGCCTGTAGCTCCTGTGTTATCACTTCCTCACTCTTCCCAACAGGTCATCGAGCTGCAGCTCCAGTTCCCTAACTCGGTCTCTAAGTCCATCAGAGAGGCTGAAAGTCTCGCGGACATCCCACATCCGACACCCAGAAAACTGGCCTTGCAGTCATACCCACTATTCTTGTTGGGGGGGGGGGATAAAAGTAACTTACCTCGCCAAAGCCCTACTACTCCGACTTACACTACTCTGACAACTGCTCCACTAGACAGTGTCTCTCTTTTATTTCGGAGCTTTCTCAGCGTCCTCGCGTGATGACGTTACTGCGTTTGTGTTCTTCTCCCTGACCTGTGCAAAGCTCACTCTCTCTTCGAATCGTTTGGTCCGCCGCCAATGCACTGAGCCCCACGAAGCGCTCCTTTTTTAAACTTTTCTCCCCGACCTGTGTGAAGCTCTCTCTCTGAATCAATTGGTCTGCCGCTAATGTGCCGAGCCCATGAAAGGCTCCTTTTTAAAACTTTTCTCCCCAACCTGAATGAAGCTCTCACTCTCTTTGAATCGATTGGTCCAACGCTAATAAAACCATAGAACAGTACAGCACAGAAAACAGGCCATTTGGCCCTTCTAGTCTGTGCCGAAACATTATTCCGCTAGTCCCATTGACCTGCATCCAGTCCATAACCCTCCAGACCTCTCCCATCCATGTACCTATCCAATTTATTCTTAAAACTTAAGAGTGAGCCCACATTTACCACGTCAGATGGCTGCTCGTTCCACACTCCCACCACTCTCTGAGTGAAGAAGTTCCCTCTAATGTTTCCCCTAAACCTTTCCCCTTTCACCCTAAAGCCATGTCCTCTCATATTTATCTCTCCTAATCTAAGTGGAAAGAGCCTATTCACATTTACCCTGTCTATACTCAGAGCCGAAATGCACCGAGCCCCACGAAACGCTCCTCTTTTAAACTTTTCTCCCTTACCTATGCAAAGCTCTCTCTCTCTTCGAAGATGTCTGATGATGACAGGAAACCTGTGGTACAAGTAGCCGTCACAACTGGGGTCTTCCTTTGTTGCAGTGGATGACCATAACATCATCTGTGCCCCTTCATGACCTCTGTTCTGCAAGAAACATTGCAGAAGCACCTTCCTGGCTGTTGGATCTGACTGTAGATGTCATCAGTCCAGTCTGCTGGAGCTGACTTTGCGTGCTAGGACAGGCATGTCCCTGTCCCAGCAGAGTATGAGGCCCGCCTGTTGAAGTAGTGTACCAGGGTGTGCTACTAATTACTGTTTTTATAGACAATTGATTTCTACGGTGTGGAAACAAGTCCTTCAGCTCAGCTTGTCCATGCTGACCAAGTTGCCTGTTTGACCAAGTCTCATCTCCCTGTGTTTGGCCCATATTCCTCGAAGCATTTCCTATCCGTGTACTGGTCTGCATGTCTTTTTTAGGAGATGCAGTGCGAACCAGGTCCTTCTCACCCACTGAGCCCAGCAACCTACCGATTTAACCCCTGGCCTAATCCCAGGATAGTTTACAATGACCAATTAACCTATTAACCGGTATGTCTTTGGACTGTGGAAGGAAACCAGAGCACTCGGAGGAAACACACACAAACATTGTGATTGTACTCATCTCTATCACTTCCTCTGGCAGCTCATTCCATGTACCCGCAACACTGTGTATAGAAAAACTTGCCCATCAAATCTAAACCTTTCCCCTCTTACTTTAAACCTATGCCTCCAGTTTTAGATTCCCCTGTCATTCACTTTATCCTTGCCCATAATTATTTTACAAACCTTTGTAAAATGGTGAAGAGCATAGATCAGGTGAACGGTCACCTTCATCTCTCTCCATTTCATTAGGATAATTGTAAATTGAGATTAATTAATTAATTAAATGTGCCATTTGCATCCACAGCCAACCCAACCTAAGGATTTACCTCATTCATTAAATTACTGCGTATACACTTAGTGGCTACAGTACTTTATTAGGTACACCTATACAACTGCTCATTAATGCAAATATCTAACCAGCAGCTCAATGCATAAAAGCATGCAGACATGGTCAAGAGGTTCGGCTGGTGTACTAATGAAACATCAGAATGGGGAAGACATATGATCTAAATGACTTTGACTGTGGATTGAATGTTGGTGCCAGGAGCAGTGGGTTGAGTGTCCCAGAAAATGCTGATCTGGGATCTTCATGCACAAGTCTCTAGAGTTTACAGAGAATGATGAAAAAAAACAGAAACAAAACATCCAGTGAGTGGTCGCTCTGTGGGCAAAATTGTCTTGTTAATGAGAGAGGTCAGAGGAGAATGGCCAGACTGTTTCAAGCTGACAGGAAGGTGACTGTAACTCAGATGACCATGCATTACAACAGTGGTGTGCAGAAGAGCATCTCTGAACACACAAAACATCGAACCTTGAAGTGGATGGGCTACAGAGGCAGAAGATCACAACATACACTTTGTGGCCACCGTGTGTATATATATCCAAAGTTCTCCACCACTTTTTTTTTCCTCTTCCATTTCCTGTTACTTTTCCCACCTACTCTAACGTCTTTTTAAAAAAAATCTGTCACTGAAAAATGCCGGCGGTGCCCTGTATAAGATTCTTTTGAAAGCTAAATTGTTCTCATTTGTTTCTGTAGCTTGTGTATGATAATACACTGCAGTTATACTTGTCACAGGAGATTCTGCAGATGCTGGAAACACTCAAAATGCTGGAGGAACTCCAATATGGAGGAATGGTCATGGCCCGTAACTAGACTCTTCATTCCTTTCCACAGATGCTGCCTGTTGGACTCAGCTGTTTAATTGTTATTTTCTTTGTAGTCCAGCATTCCGTTATCTGCTTGTATTTTATATAATGACTTGTATACAAGCAATCGCTTAATGTACTCCCTAGTGTTGACAGTGTGCATATGCAGTTGTTCAGCGTGTGCATAGTGGTTATGTTGCTATAATTATGGAAAGCTCTAGAATCTTCCCTCTGCATTATTTGAATAATGACTTTCTCATTGGTTGACCCTTGTCTAAGGGTACAAAGGTTCATTTTATTATTAAAGTATGTGTGCAGAATACAACTCTGAGATTTGTCTTCTCTTGATAACCATAAAATACAAAAAAACCATATAGTTGAAAGACATCAATCCCACTCGTACAATAAAAACTCGCAACCTCAACCCCCTCCCTTGTAGAAATATTAACAGATCACCCACGTGGAGAAGCAACTTGAATGGAATTTTCCTTATCTGTGTAGATCAGAGCTGCTATATGCTGAGCATTATCTTAATCCTAGCATCTTAGTTTCTTTGTCTTTAGACCTGCAACCAGCTTCTGCTTTTTCCTTTGTTTTATCAACTTAATACAATGATCGTGAAGCAACAAGTTTTGTGTCTTTTTCCTGATTTCTGAAAGAACCTTTGATTTAAAGACATCAGAATCCAACTTGTCTTACCTGCTGAGTTCCAGAGTGTGTTATTGCAGTTATATATGTCTAACTTCTTCTTCATTTTTATTTATTCTCTTATCCTTAACATAAGTTTGACTTTAACACGTGCCAATATTGGACTCTTAAGATGCTTGTTTCATCCGTTTAGGGAGCTTAACAGCAAGACACCTCTCAAGTTTGTGCACACTTCCTTCCATGGAGTTGGCCATGAGTATGTACAGGCAGCGTTCAAGGCATTTGGCTTCATTCCTCCCATACCTGTTCCAGAACAGAAGGATCCAGATCCTGAGTTTTCCACTGTCAAGTGCCCCAATCCAGAGGAGGGAGAATGTGTGCTGGTAATAGTATTTCTTTCCTATTTTCTAAACAAAAGTTTATTGCTTCAATCATTTGTACATCAGGATAGATTTTACTTTGTAATAATGTAATGACAGCCGATGGAGAGATTCTGTAGCAGTTAGCTTATTGCCAGCGACCCAGGTTCAAGTCCCACCACTGTATGTAAGGAGTTTGTATGTTCTTCTCTGTGAGTACGTAGGTTTCATCTGTGTCCTCTGGTTTCATCCCACAGATGGATAAGCAGATGACTTGGACAGATGAGTGTAGTTGGATGGCACAGACTTGCTGGACTGGAAGGACCTGTTTGTTACTCTGCTATATCTCCAAATAAGTAAATGTGCAAAGGGTAGTCCTGCTCCCTCACAGGCACAGACAGCCAGACCCCTGCGGCTATCTGTGTGGAGTTTGTATGTTCTCCTTGTAACTATCGTGGGTTTAACCTCAGGTGCTCCAGTTTCCTCCTACATAGAACAGTACAAGCTCTTCAGCCATGGCTTTTCAAACTACTCCAAGTTCAATTTAACTCTTCCTTCCCCACATGACTTTCCATTTCCCTTTCATCCACATGCCTACCTAAGAGTTTCTTGAATGTCCCTGATGTATTTGCCTCTTTCACCACCATACTCACTGTGTTTTTTTAAAAAAAAAAGGTCTCAGACATACCCTCTATACTTTCTTCCAACCTTCTTAAAATTATGCCCTCTCATATTAGCCACTTCCACCCTGGGGAAAAAGTCTCTGGCTGTCCACTTATCATCTTGTACACCTCCAAGTCATCTTTCATTCTCCTTCACTCAAAAGAAAACCGCCCCGGAGTGTAGAGCCTGAGTTATGGGGAGAAGTTGCCCGTGCTGCATCTTCACACCCTGTAACACAGGAGAATGAGAAATTTATAAGATAGACACTTACAGATAAGGTGGACTGTCATAGTCTTTTCTCCAGTGTTGGGGGAGTCCAAAACCAGATAACACAGATACAAGGTAATAGGGCAGGGATTTAAAAAGACCTGGGAAGTGACTTCTTTACACAGAGGGTAGTGCATATCTGGAATGAGCTGTCAGAAGAGCTGGTGAGGTGGATACAATTGCAAGATTTAAGGTGCTTTTTTTATAGGTATATGGACAGGAGGGGCTTGGAGGGTTACGGGGTGAATGTGGGCAACTGAGAATAGCAGGGAGGATGTGGTTGGAATGGATTGGTTGGGCTGAATGGCCTGTTTTTGTGTTTTATTATTGTATGTTAATGCAATCTAACCCAGGTATCACAATTCCACTATAAAAATCCACTCCTTTTTCTCTTTCAGTCTGTCTCTCAGTCTTTAGAAAATGTTGGATAAAATTTAGCAAGTGAGGTCATGGACACAATAAATTCTGCAGATGCTGGAAATCTTGAGCAACACCCACAAAATGCTGGGGGAACGCAGTAGGTCAGGCAGCAGCTATGGAAATGAATAAGCAGTCAACATTTTTGGGCTGAGACCCTTCATCAGGACTGAAGAGGGAGGGGAAAGAACCTAGAGTAAGAAGGTGGGAGAGGGGAAGCAGAACAAGCTGGCAGGCGACGGGGGAGAAGGTCCTGGAGGACCTGAAGTGCTGGAGGAACTCAGCAGGCCTGGCAGCATCTATGGAAAAGAGTAAACAGAAGGTCGGTGGGTGGGATAAGGGGGAATGAAGTGAGAAGCTGGGAGGTGATAGGTGGGTGAGGTAAAGGACTGAACAAGAAGGAATCTGATAGTAGAGGAGAGTGGACCATGTAAGAAAGGGAAGACAGGGATGTGTAATGGGCAGGTGAGAAGAAGAGGAGTGGTGGGAGGGGTACTAGAATGGGGAATGGAAAAAGAGAGGAGGGAGGGGGTTCGAGAAATCAATGTTCTTGCCATCAGGTTGGAGGCTACTCAGACAAAATATGAGGTGTTGCTCCTGCAAACTGAAAGTGGCCTGACCTTGCACTCGAGGAGGCCATGGATAGACATGTGGGAATAGGAAGTCAAATTAATCCGGCCTTTTGTGATCGATGGAGCAAAGGTGCTCAGTGAAGCAGTCCCCCATCTTTCATGAGAGAAACCCTTCACTTTTCAGGTGTGGGAGACTTCATCACAATCGAGTATACAGGGAATGGTAAGAGGCAGGAACATAATATTGAAATAAAGGATCTGAGGAAATTATAAACTGCACAGTATAAACTCCTTGGATGCAACAATCACACAATGAAGAGAGAGGTAAATTTACTCGGGCTGCCCTGTCTAGAGTTTAGAAGATGGAAAGCTAATCTGACTGGAACGTACGAAAGGACTTGACAGGTAAATACTGGGAAGTTTTTTTCAGACAAGAGTTTCATATAGAACCTGGAAGACCACAGCACAATACAGCCCCTTTGTCCCAAGTTTATTTATTTGGAGGTGCAGCACAGAACAGGCCCATCCAGCCTACTGAGCCACATTGCCCTGCAACCCACCTATTTAAATCTAGCTTAATCACAGGACAATTTACAATGACCAACTAACCAGTGTATCTTTGGACTGTGGGAGGAAACCAGAGCACCTGGAGGAAACTCGTGCATTCGCAGTGAGAATGTATAAACTCCTTACAGACGGCACCGGAATTGAACTCCAAATTCCAAACTCCAGAACATCTTGAGCTGTAATAGTGTCGCAATGACCACTGGACTACCTGCTCCAAGATCAGCATGCACAGAATGCTGGAGGAACTCAGCAAGTTGGGCAGCATCTATGCAAATGAATAAACAGTTGACATTTTGAGTTGAGACCCTTCTTCAGGAAGGGGGAAGGTGCCGGGGTGGAAGGAGGATAGCTGGAAGGTGATAGGTGAAGCCAGCTGAGTGGGAAAGGTAGAGAGCTGAATAGGAGGAAATCTGATAGGAGAGGAGAGTGTACCATAGGAGAAAGGGAAGGAGAAGGGGACCAAGGGGCAGGTGATGGGCAGGTGAGAAGACGTAATAGGCCAGATTAGGGAATAAAAGAAGAGGGGAGGAGGGACTTTTTTTTTGCCAGAAGTAGAATCTCAGGTACTCCAAGACTTCCCTACCGCATAGCCCTCCATTTTTTTTCTATCATTCATGTGCCTCCCTAAGAGTTTCTTAAATGCCCTTAAATGTATCTGCCTCTACCACCACCCTGGTAGCAAGTTCCACACACCCACAACTCCGTGTTTTAAAAAAAAGACAAGCTGCCTCTGACAATCCTGCGTATACTTTCCTCCAATCATCTTAAAATTATGCCCTCACATATTAGCCATCTTCGCCCCGGGAAAATGTCTCGGGCTGTCTGCACGATCTATGCCTCCTATCATCTTGTACACCTCTATCAAGTCACTTCTCATCCTCCTTCACTCCAAAGAGAAAAGCTCTAGTTCACTCAACTCATCTTTGAACTAGAGGTCAGTGTTCTGGGTCATTCGTTTCAGAATGTTGATTTTTAATGAAATAACAAGATGGTTGTAAATTGTTTAACATCAGTTGGCATTAAATGATCAGTGGTTGAGAACATTTTTAAGATTGTTTAATATTGTTTATTATCACTTCCAGTAAAGTAGAGCAAAATAATTGTTACTCCGGATCCGATGCAACACAAAAAAAAATAAGATAAAGAACACAATAATAATAAATATAAATGCATGATAGCTTGTTACATAGATTGATTGTACATCCATAAAGTGACACTAGGTACGGGAGTGTCTATACGTAAGGTGACTCTGACAGGAAATGATAAAGTGGTGGTTGGGGGTGTAGAGGGGTGGGTTAGTGGGTGGAGGTGTTGATCAGCCTCACTGCATGGGTAAGTATCTGTTTTTGTCTGGTGGTCCTGGCATGGATGCTACGTAGGTTGTATCCATGAACAAGATCGTTAGATTTTCTTTGCCAAGGTGGTTTGACTAATTTGAGATGGTCTGAAGAATGGAGACCAACCTTAGTGAAGGGCTCAGACTGCTTGAATTTCTATTCCTCTGATCTTTAGTGTTTTGTCTAATTTTCCTTCTTCTTAGCTGATTTCATTTGAATATTGCATTAGGTTCCTGATTTAAATTCAAATAGTCAAATATAATTATATTTGTAGGTAAAATGATTAAACTCTGTGGTCTGGTGATTTTCAGTGGAGTTTTGACTTCAGAAATTCAATCTCCTGCCATTGCCTGCAAAGACCTTTTGCAAATGTCACAGGTCAGACAGACTGAGGAGCAGTTGCCTTGGCTTGCTGCCCTACCCGAAGAAACACGAAGACATGGAGTACACTTTCTTTGGTCTGCTTCAGTAACTTCTCACTCCTAACTGAAGTAAATGCTTCAAAGCAAGCAGAAAGTAACTATCAAGGAGTGGAAGTATTGTTACAACAGCACTGGTATTGACAGTATAGAGCATTAGAGTGACCACAGCACAATTCCTAATGAGTGTGTGTTTGTGGGACCCCCTTGTACAGTCAGCATAATAAACTGCAGTTACATTCTGCGTTACTTACTGCAGAGCTGTAGCCTAAATACACGGGTGCCACGGTAGCATAGCAGTCAGTTCGGGGCGTCAAGAGTTCAAAGTTCAATTCTTGTGCCGTCTGTAAGAATTTTGTACGTCTTGCCCGTGAAGCACGTAGGTTTCTACCAGGTGCACCAGTTTCCTCCCACAGTCCAAAGATGTATGGGTTAGTAGATCAATTGGTCATTGTAATTTTTCCTGTGATTAGGCTAGGATTAAATAGGTGGGTGGAAGAGCCTGTTTCACTCTTTATCTCTAAGTAAAATGTATAACTGGCATAATTGTGCAGCACAGTAATGTAGTGGTTAGCGTAGCACTTTACAGTGCCAACAATCACCAGTCAGGGTTCAATTCCTCCTGTTGTACATTCTCCCTGTGACTGCATGGGTTTCCTTCAAGTACACCGGTTTCATGCCACATCCCAAAGACGTACCGGTTAGGGTTAGTGAGTTCTGGGGATGTTATGTTGACAACAGAAGCTTGGTGACTCTTGTCACAATCCTTGCTAATTTGATTCGACACAAAATGATACATTTCACTGTATACTTTGATGTACGTGTGACAAATAAAGTTAATCTTTAAACTCTTTAAAAACAGTCTACTCTAGTTTCCAGCAATAAAGTAAATCTAACTACACAATCCCTCAGTTAGATAAGAGCTTAATTCCTGAGAACCGTCTGTAAGCCAGTCTCCCAGGAAGTTAGAAATGTCTGCTTTTCATATATCACTCTACATACAATCATTTCATTGAATAAACATCCTTACACTGCCCATAGTTGAACTAGTGAAATAGACCCTGTATCCAGTCATTAATAACCCCTGTAAAACATTTGCAGGATCTGACCTAGCAGCAGTTTGTGTCAACTTTATGCTGTTGGTTCCTCAGTAAATCCCAAACAGCAGCTAGCAAAACTTAAAACAGCTACGAGGAGTACAGAGCACAGCATTCCCTCAAAGCTATAGACCTTCCCAATTTACTTAAGTCAGACACACTATGCTAGGTAGTGATAGTTAGCCACTGTTTCCCTCTATAAGATTTTTTTAAGCTGATTTGTTCTCTTTTGTTTCTGTAACTTGTGTATGCTAATCAAATGCAGTAAACACTTGTCACAAGAGATTCTGCAGATGCTGGAAATCCAGAGCACCACACACTCAAAAATGCTGGCAGAACTCCAGCATGAAGGAGGGGTCACAGCCCAAAACATCAGTTCATGCCTGGCAGATCCTGGAAAGTATTGTAAAATCAGAATCATGTTTAATACACTGGTACATGTTGTGAAATGTGTTGTGTTGTGGCAGGAGTACATTGTAATACATAATACAGGAGTTAGTGATCATGTGTTCATTGTCCATTCAGGAATCTGCTGGCCATGGGGAAGAAACTGTTCCCAAAACATTGAGTGCATGTCTTCAGGCTTCTGTACCTCTTCCTTGACAGTAGCAATGAGAAGAGGCATGTCCTGGGTGATGGGGGTCCTAGCATCTAGTATCAATTGTTTGGTGACAATAAAGTATAAAGTATAAAAGTATGATGGGTGCCACCTTTTTAACCTATCGCCTTTTGAAGGTGTCCACAATGCTCGGGAGGCTAGTGCCCATGTCTTGGGAGACAGCAGCCCGTTAACAAAGTTCAATGTTGCCTCTCTAGAGCTAGCAAAAGTAATCTGCAAATGATGGGCATGGCATGTCAATGTCATTGATTTTGTGAATGTAAACTTAGAAGATGCTTAAAACAATAGCCTCAGAATCCTTAAGGACCTGATTTATAAGGATAGGTTGAATAAGTTAGATTATAGAACCGTACAGACCTTTAGCCCACTCGAAGATCAATATAATACTTCTCTCCTACATAGCCCTCCATAATTTAGGACTTTATTCCCTGGAGTGTAGGAGAATGATA
This sequence comes from Mobula hypostoma, assembly GCF_963921235.1. Classification (NCBI taxonomy): domain Eukaryota; kingdom Metazoa; phylum Chordata; class Chondrichthyes; order Myliobatiformes; family Myliobatidae; genus Mobula; species Mobula hypostoma. Next base: position 185,910,209 of record NC_086103.1, read on the forward strand.
AAGGTACACAGAATTATGAGGGGTATAGATAGGGTAAATGCAAGTAGGATTGACAATATTTGACAATAAACTGGACTGGTCAAAGAACACTGAGGCTGTCTACAAGAAGGGTCAGAGCCGTCTCTACTTCCTGAGGAGACTGAGGTCCTTTAACATCTGCCGGACGAGGCTGAGGATGTTCTACGAGTCTGTGCTGGCCAGTGCTATCATGTTTGCTGTTGTGTGCTGGGGCAGCAGGCTGAGGGTAGCAGACACCAACAGAATCAACAAACTCATTCGTAAGGCCAGTGATGTTGTGGGGATGGAACTGGACTCTCTGACGGTGGTGTCTGAAAAGAGGATGCTGTCTAAGTTGCATGCTACCTTGGTCAATGTCTCCCATCCACTACATAATGTACTGGGCGGGCACAGGAGTACATTCAGCCAGAGACTCATTCCACCGAGATGCAACACAGAGCGTCATAGGAAGTCATTCCTGCCTGTGGCCAACTTTACAACTCCTCCCTTGGAGGGTCAGACACCCTGAGCCAATAGGCTGGTCCTGACTTATTTACTGGCATAACTTACATATTACTATTTAACTATTTATGGTTCTATTACTATTTATTATTTATGGAGCAACTGTAACGAAAACCAATTTCCCCCAGGATTAATAAACTATGACTATGACTATGACTACTTTCCCACTGAGGTTGAGTTGGGTAAGACTAGAACTAGAGGTCATGGGTTGAGAGTGAAAGGTGAAATATTTAAGGGGAACCGAAGGGGAACTTCACTCAGAGTGTGGAACGAGCTGCCAGCAGAAGTGGTGGATGTGGGTTTGATTTAAGAGAAGTTTGGATAGGTACATGAAAGGGCTATGATCTAGTTGTGGGCTGTTGGGACTAGGTCAGCCCAGTCTAAATAGGCCTAAGGTCCTGCTTCTGTGCTGTAGTATCTATTACTTAAATAAAAATGTGTTAACACTAGGAGCTTGTGTAAATCTGAAATATTTAGTCTTGTTTTGCTGCCAGTTGTGAGGGATGTTATGTACTTGGAAGTGAAGCTAATTGGTAACACATACAAATGCTGGAAGAACTCGACAGCCAAGTAGCATCTATGGAGGGGAATGAACAGTCAACATTTTGAACCAAGAACCTTCAAAGCTAATTGGTGTGCAGAAGACAAGCAACTAAATTGTCTCACTGCTTGTATAGTATAGGGACAGTAGGAGTCCATTCGGTGTTTATTGCATCCTCGTTAATTTAGTTCACGTGTGGATGGTCTCCTGTGTCAATGAGACTCGGTGTAAGAATCACCCTCTCCCTATCTGCATTGCTCCACTCTGTATTGAATCGTTACTGTCAATAGGACTTCACCCAATGTGACCATGCCCTGCTCTCACTTTTTTAGGTTCTTGCAATCAAACTGGCAGAGAAAGAAGGGGCTCGGATCGTGTTGGCTACAGATCCTGATGCAGACAGACTGGCTGTGGCGGAGCAGCAAGAGGAGTAAGTATTGTACCTTGATGCTTAAACAAACCTTTTACTACTTGAAGTAACGCAGCGCTGTTCACAGAAGGCAATGTTTATTTGTTAATGGTACACATGAACTTTACTAGGTACCGCAGCTTTCACAGGTCCATTATTTATTGAGATAAGCACAGAGTAGACCCTTTCAGCTCTTTGAGCTGCACCGCCCAGCAACCCCCAGTTTAACCCTAGCCTAGTCACAGGACAATTTACAATGACCAGTTAATCTATCAACTGGTACACCTTTGGACTGTGAGAGGAAACCCCAGCGGTCACAGGGAAAATATACAGACCCCTTACAGGCAGGTCACTGGTACTGTAAAGCGTTGTTCTGCCCCTTTAGGCAGTGGTCAGCATGGAAGGTCCTGCAGACACTGCAGGAGAAGGACTCAATTGACATAGTGGGGTGGTTCCCTGAACAGGCTGTCCAGACTATCTGGCAAAATACCTCATCGCCAGACCTCACCAACAGGCACCAAGACTTTGCCTGGCTGGTGGTGGGAGTGGCCCTCCCAGTCAGATCCTTCCCGCATGCCCAGAGCATCACCCCCTCAACCCGTTACCCCCGGAATGACTGTAGTGAAGGAGAGATGGTAGCTCACCTCTTTGTGGACTGTGGGTTTGTGAAGAGGGTGTGGAGAAAGTTGCAAGGGTCTGTGTCATGATTCACCCCAGGTAGCTGCGTGACAGAGGACTCTCTGAACTATGGGCTGTTTCTAGGGTGAGACGCACGGTGATGGACATCAAGTGCTGCTGGCAGACCGTCAGCTCGATGAAAGACTCTCTCTGGTCTGCCAGCACATCGAAATGTCCGTGGAGGATTGCTGCTGACTGACACATTCCAAGCTTCAGGAGTACGTGCTGAGGAACGCACTGAAGCTTGGTGCAGCCAACATAAAGGCTTGGTGGGGAAGAAAGACAGTGTAGGATTCTTCTGCTAATGAAGAGAGAGGGCCAGGGTTGGGTGAGGAAGTCCCACAATTAGTGTAATTGGATACCACCCCAGCGGATCACATGAGTGTAACATTTCTATTGATTGATATGTGGGTATGTAATTGAACAATACTGAAAGCCCCAACTTTGAATGTAAAGAATAACCCCACTTAATTAGACCCCACTGTGTTCCGTTCTGGTCATCTCACTACAGGAAGGATATAGATACTATAGAGAGAGTGCAGAGGAGATTTACAAGGATGTTGCCTGGATATGAAGAGTGTGCCTTATGAGAATAGGTTGAGTGAACTTGGCCTTTTCTCCTTTGAGTAACGGAGGACGAAAGGTGACCTGATAGAGGTGTATAAGATGATGAGAGGCATTGATCGTGTGGATAGTCAGAGGTTTTTTCCCAGGCCTGAAATGGCTAACACGAGGGGGCATAGTTTTAAGGTGCTTGGAAGTAGGTACAAGGGGGATGTCAGAGGTACATTTTTCCACACAGAGAGTGCTGGGTGCATGGAATGCACTGCCGGCGAAGGTGGTAGAGGTGGATACAATAGGGTCTTTTAAGAGCCTCTTAGATAGGTAATGGAGCTATGTGGTAGGGAAATTCCAGGCAGTTTCTGGAGTATGTTACATGGTTGGCAAAACATTGTGGGCTGAAGGGCCTGTAATGTGCTGTAGATTTCTATGTTCTGTGTTCTAATGAAAAAGTGATGTAATATTCCAGGCTAGTGGAGAAGGAGCAGCAATTTCCATTTAAAATTGATAAATTTGTTTATCATCTTGACAAGGTACAGTGAAAAGCTTTTCTCGGATACTGTTCATACAGATGAATTCATTGCATCAATGCATTGAGTTAGTACAAGGGAAAACAGTAACAGGACAATAAAATGAGAGAGACCAGTGGACTAATCAAATCTATTTTCAGGAGGAATTTCTTTAGCCAGAGGGTGGTGAATGTGGAATTTATTGCCACAGGCAGCTGTATTGGCCAAGTCATTTGGTATATTTAAAGCAGAGGTTGATAGGTTTTGATTAGTAAGAGTGCAAACTTTACGGGGAGAAGGCAGGAGAAAGGGGTTGAGAGGGATAATGATGGAATGGCGGACGGACTCAATAGGCCAAATGGCCTAATCCTGCTCCTATGTCTTATGGGAATAAATAAAGGAGGTTGTATCAGATACAGTGTGGCAGAATTAGATAGTGTTACAGGAGTAATGAAGTCATTTCTGCAGGAAGGCACAGATTTCATCCAGAACTCTCTGGCAAAGGTGAACGGAAATAGTTGGACCAATCAGGTATGTCATTCAGGAGCTAACATAGACAAGGCGTGCACTAACAATGATTCTGTAGATGCTGGAAATCCAGAGCAACACACACAAAATCTTGGAGGAACTCAGCAGGTCAGGTGGCATCTATGGAGGGGAATAAATTATGACGGGTCTCAGCCTGAATCATTGACTATTTATTCATTTTCATAGATGCTGCCTGATCTGCTGAGTTCCTCCAGCTTTTTGTGTGCATAGATGAGGTACTGAATGTCCTCCTGCTCCTGCCTCTGTGCCATTTCTGAATGGTTGTATCTGATGGCAGTTGTATCTCATGCAACCTGTAAGTTAAAAAGAAGTCTCTTTATGTTCAAATCTCATTCCTGTCAGAGGTTTGCATTCCAGTTCCAACTACTGGTGCTTGTGGATGTAAACGTTTACATCTTCCATCTTGGGATTATCCTTTGGCGAGCTGTAGCAATGCAGTTCCCTGTTGGTAAGCTGTCTTTGATGTGTTTCCAGCATTAGAGCAATTGCACTCAACTGAATGTCCAATGTATGCTGTTAATTATGCATGTCTCACAAGGTTCAGTTAAGCAAGTTAGGACTTTTTTCTTGGGAGCAAAGGATAGAGGCTTACAAGATGATAAGGGGCATAGATAGTGGGCCATTGATGTTTCCCCAGGCTAATGCGAGGGGACATAATTTTAAGACAATTGGAGGAAAGTGTGGGGGGAGGGGCGAATGTCCGAGGTTTTTGTTCAGTGCATGGAATGTACTACCAGGAGTGGCGGTAGAGGCAGAAACATTAGGGACATTTAAGAACAAGAGAAAATCTGCTGATGCTGGAAATCTGAGCAACACACACAAAATACTGGAGGAATTCAGCAGCCCAGGCAGCATCTATGGGAAAAAGTACATTTGGCGTTTCAGGCCGAGGCCCTTTGGCAGGACTGTTGTATGCATGGATGACAGAAAAATGGATGGTTATGTGATTTGGAAGGGTGAGACTGATTTTGGAGTAAGTTAAAGGGGCAGCACTATATTGTGGACTGAAGGACCTGCACTCTGCTGGACTTCAGTTCTAATTAAATGTGGAATGTAAATAGGAGACCTAACAGTTTAATCAAGAAATCAGGATAATACACTACTCCCTCAACCACTGCACACAGTATAATCTGTGTAAAACTAGACAAACTAGATCAGACTATGCAATTTAAATGCCGTGGCCTTTGCAAGCAATGCATGGAACATAAGGGTTTCACGAGCTGCAAGGTGACCCAGTATGACTCTGCTCACTGAAAGATGAAACTGCTAAATAAACTTCGGGTTTGTACATCTTTTAAAATTTGAAAGGAAGTTCAGTGGAAAAGGCATGTCAGGGTTACAAAATTATGAGGGCTAAGAGAGGGTAAATGGAAACAAGCATCTTCCACTGAGGTTGGGTGAATAACTGGAGTCATGGGTGAAAGGTGAAATGTTTCAGGGGAACCTGAAGCAGAACTACTTCATTCAGAGAGTGGTGAGAGTGTGGAACGAGCTGTCAGTCAAAGTCGTTGATGCGGGTTTGATTTCAATTTTTAGGGTCATAGAGTCATAGAGAAGTATAGCACAGAAACAGGCCTTTCAGCCCATCTAGTCCATGCCAAAACCATTTAAACTGTCTATTCCATCGACCTGCACCGGGATCACAGTCCTCCACATCTCTACTATCCATGTACCTATCCAAACTTCTCTTAAATGTTGAAATTGAGCTTGCATGCACCACTTACGCTGAGCACTCATTCCACACTCTTATGACCCTCTGAGTGAAGAAGTTTCCCCTCATGTTCCCCTTAAAATTCTCCCCTTTCACCCTTAACCCGTGATCTCTGGTTGTAGTCCCACCCAACCTCAGTAGAAAAAGCCTGTTTGCATTTACCCTGTCTATACCCTTCACAATTTCGTATACCGCTTTCAAATTTCCTTTCACTCTTCTGTGTTTTAAAAAATGTGGTCCTAACCTATTCAATCTTTCCTACTCAAGTCCTCCAGACCCGGCAACAGCCTTGTAAATTTTCTCTGCACTGTTTCAACCTTGATTACATCTTTCCTGTAGGTAGGTGACCAAAACTGCACACAATACTCCAAGTTAGGCCTCACCAACATCTTGTACAACTTCAACATAGCATCCCAAACATTGATTTATGAAAGCTAATGTGCCAAAAGCTTTCTTTACGACCCTATCTACCTGTGACGCCACTTTCAACGAATTATGGAATTGCGTTCCCTGATCCCTTTGTTCTACCACATTCCTCAGTCCCCTACGATTACTGTGTAAGACCTAGCCTGCTTGGACCTACTAAAGTGCAAAACCTTACACTTGTCTGCATTAAATTCCATCTGCATTTTTCAGCCCATTTTCCCAGCTGATGCAGATCCATGCAGATGATGCAAGCCATGAAACCTTCTTCATTGTCCACTACGTCCCCAATCTTGGCGTCATCTGCAAATTTGCTGATCCAGTTAACCACATTATTATCCAGATGATTGATTAGATGACAAACAACAATGGACATAACACCACACACAAAATGCAGGAGGAACTCAGCAGGCCAGGCAGCATCTATGGAAAAGAGTACAGTTGACGTTTCGGGCCGAGACCCTTCATCAGGACTGGAGAAAAAAAGATGCGGAGTCAATGTTAGATGGTGGGGAGGGTAGGAAGAAACACAAGGTGACGGGTGAAACCGTGGGTGGGGGGGAGGGGTGAAGTAAAGAGCTGGGAAGTTGATTGGTGAAAGAGGTACAGGGCTGGAGATGGGAGTATCTCATAGGAGGCCATGGAAGAAAGAAAAGGGACATCAGTGGAGAGGGACGAATGGACAAGGGAGTCATGTATGGAGATGTGTCTTGTGGCGGGATCCAGTTTGAGATGGCCTATCACCTTGTATTTCTTCCTCCCCTTGCCTCACCTTCTTACTCAGACCCCTCATCTTTTTTCCCTCCAGTCCTGATGAAGGGTCTCGGCCAGAAACGTCGACTATACCCTTCCATAGACGCTATCTGGCATGCTGAGTTCCTCCAGCGTTTTCTGTGTGTTGCTTGGATTTCCACCATCTGCAGATTTTGTCGTGGTTGTGAAAGGACACAGCACCAATCCCTGAGGCCCACCACTGATTACAGGCATCCAGTCAGAGAAGCAGCCCTCTACAACCACTCTCTGGCTTCTTCCACAAAGATAATGTCTAATCCAATTTACTACCTCATCCTGAATGCCGAGTGACTAAAACTTCTTGACCAGCTTCCCATGTGGGACCTTGTCAAATGCCTTACTAAAGTCCATGTAGATAGCCTTGCCTTCATCCATTTTCCTGGTAACTTCCTCAAAAAATTCTACAAAATTAGTTAGACATAACCATATAACAACTACAGCACGGAAACAGGCCATCTCGGCCCTTCTAGTCCGTGCCGAACTTTTACTCTCACGCACGAAGCCATCCGGACCCTTAGAGTACCTTCCAATAACTTTCCCACAACTGATGTCAAACTCAGCAGCCCATAATTTTCTGGTTTCTGTTTAGAGCCTTTTTTAAACAGTGGAACCGTATTGGCTATCCTCCAATCTTCTGGTACCTCTCGTATTGCTAAAGATATCTCTGCTAGGGCTCCAACAATTTCTGCACTTGCCTCCAGTAGAGTACAAGGGAATGCCATGACAAGCCCTGGGGATTTATTCCCCCCCTGATTTGCCTCAGTAGCAAACACTGTAATCTGTACAGGATTCATGAAGTTGATGCAGTTTTGCCTCACTTCTATGTATCCGTCTCCTGAGTAAATGCAGATGCAAAAAAAATTTTTAAATCTCCCCCAACTGTTTTGGATGCACACATGGATTGTTATTCTGGTCTTCAAGAGGACCAAATACATCCTTGAAAATCCTTTTCCTCTTTACATATCTGTAGGATTCTTTGGAATTCTCCTTCACCTTGTCTGCTAGGGCAACTGCATGCTTTCTTCTAGCCTTCCTAATTTCTTTCTCAAGTCCTCTCCTGCATTTCTTGTACTCATAAGCATTTTATTTGTTCCTACTTGCCTATACCTGCTATGCACCTCCTTTCTTTTCTCTTAACCAGGGGCTCAATATCTCTTAAAAAGCAAGTTTTCCTGCACTTGTTATCTTTACCTTTTATTGTGACAGACACGTACAAGCTCTGTACTTTCAAAATTTTGTTTTTGAAGGCTTCCGACTTTCCCGTTACTACTTTGCCAGAAAACAGCCTGTCCCAATCCACACTTGCAAGATCATTTCTGATACCATCAAAATTGGCCTTTCTCCAATTTAAAAACTCAGCCCACGGATCACACCTATCTCTTTGCATATTTGCTTTAAAGCTAATGGCATTGTGGTCACTGGATGTAAAGTGTTCCCCTACACAAACTTCTGTCACCTGCCCTGTCTCATTTTCGAATAGCATATCCAGTATTGCACATTCTCTCGTTGGACATCTACGTACTGATCAAGGAAGCTTTCCTGAACACATTTGACAAAATTTACCCTATCTAGTCCCTCTACAGTATGGGATTCCCAGTCAATGTGTGGAAAGTTAAAATCACCTACAATAACAACCTTATGTTTCTTGCAACAGTCTGCAATCTCTTTGCAAATTTGTTCCTCTAAATCCCTAGGACTGTTGAGTGGTCAGTAGTATAACCCCATCAACGTGGTCATACCTTTCTTATTTCTCAGTTCCACCCATAACACATCACTAGTTGAGTTCTCTGGTCTATCCTGACGGAGCACTGCCATGGTATTTTCCCAGAATAGTGGAGAAATTTGAACAAATTGATGGATGGGAGGGTATAATCTGGCTGCTGGTCGATGTGCCTAGGCAGATTAACAGTTCAGCATGGACCAGATGGACCAAACAGTATGATTCTGTGCTGTAGAGTTGTGTATCTCTGTGCTGTAGTGTTCTATGACTAACAACCTGGGCATTCTCTCACACCGCAGCATCCCTTTGCATCTCACTAGACAGACTGACGTACTGGGCTCACCTGGGTATCTAAAGCATGCTCTTGCACCTCACGACATAGAGTAGTACACTGAGCTCCCCCTCCCCCACCCCCAGCTATCTAAAACTTCCTGTTTCTCCTGTCTTGATGCAGTGGCATGTGGAAGGTTTTCTCTGGCAATGAGCTGGGGGCTCTCCTCGGCTGGTGGATGTTTCACTGTTGGAGGAGTGAGCATCTGGATCCAGGTGATGTGAAGAACGTGTACATGCTGGCCACCACTGTCTCTTCCAAAATCCTACGGGCCCTTGCCATTAACGAAGGCTTCCACTTCGAGGTAAGGCACAGGGGTTGAGGCATTTTAGGTACCTTGGTGATGTTATTGGATCTGTCTGTTTATAGTTGTTTCCTTTGAAGTTTAACAATTCATTGTCTCCATCTATTTTAAGTAGTTCTTATAGACATGTAACTGTTCAGAATTTTTCTTAGTGGTCACAATATGTATATGCAGTTGTTCAGTATGTTCAAAGTTCAAAGTACATGTATGTTACCATATACAACCCTGAGATTTGTTTTCTTGCGGGCCTAGTCAGCAAATCCAAGAAGCGTAATAGGATCAATGAAAGACCACACCCAACAGGGTGGACAACAACCAATGTGCAAAAGACAACAAACTGCGCAAATACAAAATTAATAATAATAAATAAGCAATAAATACAGAGAACATGAGATGAAGAGTCCTTGAAAGTGAATCCATAGGTTGTAGGAACAGTACAGTGATGGGGTAAGTGAAGTTTTCAAGAGCCTGATAGTTGAGCGGTAATAACTATTCCTGAACTTGTTTAGGTCCTGAGGCTTCTGTACCACCTTCCTGATGGCAGCAGTGAGAAGAGAGCATGATCAGGGTGCTGGGGCTCCCTGATGATGGATGCTGCTTTTCTGCAACACCACTCTGTAGATGTGCTCAATGGAGGGGAGGGCTTTATCCGGGATGGGGTGGCCTGTATCCACTATTTTTTACAGGATTTTCCAATAAAGGACATTAGTGTTTCCATTCCAGGTTATGATGCAGCCAGTCAATATACTTTCCACTACAAATATACAGCAGTTTGTTAAGGTTTTAGATATCATGCCAAATCTTTGCAAAATTCTAAGGAAGTAGCGGCATTACCTTCCAGGAGATGAGACTTAATCAAAGCCAGTGTCGTGAGTTACAGGGCAATAGAGGCGTGGTGTAGTTAAAACAGAAAGCAACAAATACTGGACTGAGAGTGTTGTATTTGAATCCACGCAGCATAAGGAATAAAATAGACAATCTTGAAATTCAGCTACAGATTGGCAAGTATGACGTTGTGGCTATCTCTGAAACTTGGCTAAAGGATGGCTGCCATTGGGAGCTGAACGTCCAAGGATATGTGGTATATTGGAAAGATAGGTTAGTAGGCAGGGTGGTGGTGTGGCTCTGTGTATAAGAAATAATATTTAAATCATTGGAAAGAGATGACATCGGATTGGAAGGTGTAGAGTCTCTATGGGTTGAGTTAAGAAATGACAAGGGTAAAAGGACCCTAATGGCAGTTGTATACAGGTGTCCAAACAGCAGACGGGATGTAGATTACAAATTACAGCAGGAGATAGAAAAGGCATGTCAGAAAGGCAATGTCATGATAATTGTTGGAATTTTAACATGAAAGTGCATTGGGAAAACCAGGTTAGTTCTGGACCTCAAGAGAGAGAATTTGTAGATTGCTAAGGGATAGCTTTTTAGAACAGTTTGTTGTTAAGCCCATTAGGGGATCGGCTGTGCTGGATTGGGTGTTGTGTAATGATCCGGAGGTGATAAGGGAGCTTAAGGTTAAGGAACCCTGAGGGAACAGTGATCACAATATGATCACAATATGATCGAATTCACATTGAAATTTGAGAGGAAAAAAATAAAATCCTATGTGTCGGTATTTCAGTGGAATAAAGCAAATTACAATGGCATAAGAGGGGAACTGGCCGAAGTTGACTGGAAAGGGACATTTGCAGGAAGGACAGCAGAGCAGCAATGGCTGGAGTTTCTGCAAAGAATGAGGGAAGTGAAAGACAGATATATTCCAAATAAGGAGTTTTCAAAGGGAAGAAGGACACTACTGTGGCTAACAAGTGAAGTCAGAGACAAAGTAAAAGCAAAAGAGAGGGCATACAAGGAAGCCAGAGCTAGTGGGAAGATTGTGGATTGGGGAGTTTTTGAAAACTTGCAGAAGGAAACTAAGAAGGTCATTCAGAAGGAAAAGATAAGTTATGAGTGGAAGCTGGCGACTAATATCAAAAAAGATACTAAAAGCTTTTTTAAGTATATAAAAGGTAAAAGAGAGTCGAAGGTAGATGTAGGACCAATACAAAATGACGCTGGAGATATTGTAATGAGAGATGCAGAGATGGCAGAGGAACTGAATGTGTATTTTGCATCAGTCTTCACAGTGAAAGACATCCGCAGTATAGCAGACATTCAAGAGTGTCAGAAAAAAGTTTATGCAGTGAAAATTACGACTGAGCTGGTGCTCAGGAAGCTTAATGGTCTGAGGGTGGATAAGTCTCCTGAAGCTCATGGAATGCACCCTCAGGTTCTGAAGGATATAGCTGGAGGGATTGCAGAGGCATTAACAATGATCTTTCAAAAATCGATAGATTTACCAGATGACTGGAAAATTGCAAATGTTACTCTGCTATTTAAGAAGGTTGGGAGGCAGCAGAAAGGAAACTATAGACCTGTTAGCCTGACATCAGTGGTTGGGAAGTTGTTGGAATCGATTGTTAGGGATGAGATTACGGAGTACCTGGAGGCATATGACAAGATAGGCCGAAGCCAGCATGGTTTCCTGAAAGGGAAATCCTGCCTGGCTAACCTACTGCAATTCTTTGAGGAAATTACAAGCAGGGTAGACAAAAGAGATGCAGTAGACGACGTAGTGTACTTGGATTTTCAGAAGGCCTTTGACAAGGTGCCGCACATGAGGCTGCTTAGTGAGATAAGAGCCCATGGAATTACAGGGAAGTTACCGACATGGGTGGAGCTTTGGCTGGTCAGCAGAAAACAGAGAGTGGGAATAAAGGGATCCTATTCTGACTGGCTGCCGGGTACCAGTGGAGTTCCACAGGGGTCGGTGTTGGCACCACTGTTTTTTATGATGTATGTCAATGATTATGGTATTAATGGATTTGTGGCTAAATTTGCTGATGCTGCAAAGATAGGTGGAGGAGCGGGTAGTGTTGAGGAAATAGAGAGCCTGCAAAGAGACTTAGATAGTTTAGGGGAATGGGCAAAGAAGTGGCAAATGAAATAGAATGCAGGAAAGTGTATGGTCGTGCACTTTGGTGGAAGAAATAAACGGGCAGACTATTATTTAGATGGAGAGAGAATTCAAAATGTAGAGATGCAAAGAGACTTGGGAGTCCTTGTGCAAGATACCCTAAAGGTTAACCTCCAGGTTGAGTCAGTTGTGAAGAAGGCAAATGCAATGTTGGCATTCATCTCTTGAGGTAGAGAATGTAAGAGTAGGGATGTGATGTTGAGGCTCTATAAGGCACTCGTGAGACCACACTTGGAGTATTGTGTGCAGCTTTGGGCTCCTCATTTTATAACATAGAATAGTACAGCACAGTACAGGCCCTTCGGCTCCCCACATTGTTGTGCCGACCCTCAAACCCTGCCTCCCATATAACTCCCCCCCACCTTAAATCCCTCCATATACCTGTCTAGTAGTCTCTCAAATTTTGCTAGTGTATCTGCCTCCACCACTGACTCAGGCAGTGCATTCCATGCACCAACCACTCTGAGTAAAAAAATTTTAGAAAGCATGTGCTGACATTGGAGAAGGTTCAGAGAAGATTCGTGGAAGTAATTCCAGGAATGAAATGGTTACCATATGAGGAACGTCTGGCAGCTCTTGGGCTGTATTCCCTGGAGTTCAGGAGAATCGGGGGGGATCTCATAGAAACATTCTGAATGTTAAAAGGGTTGAACAGATTAGATATGGCAAAGTTATTTCCAGTGGTAGGGGATTCTAGGACAAGAGGGCACGACTTCAGGATTGAAGGATGTCCATTTAGAACTGAGATATGGAAAAATTTCTTCAGTCAGAGGGTGGTAAATCTGTGGAATTTGTTGCCACGAGTGGATGTGGAGGCTCATTGGGTGTATTTAAGGCAGAGATAGATAGGTTCTTGATTAGCCAGGGTATCAAAAGGTATGGGGTGAAAGCAGGGGAGTGGGGATGACTGGAAGAATTGGATCAGCCCATGATTGAATAGCAGAGCAGACTCGATGGGCTGAATAGCCTGCTTCTGCTCCTACACCTTATGTTCTTATAGTCTTACCGTGATTTCTTCGTAATGGCACTTGCGTTCTGGGCCCAGGATGGATCCTCTGAAATGATAACACTGAGGAGTTTAAAGTTGCTGAACCTCTCCACCTCTGATTGTACTGCCTTCAGCACTTTGTGTGTGTTGTTCAATAATTTCTGTTTGATTTCCATTCTGCCACTGTTCCTTGTTTACTGTCACTCAGTGTGAGAAGGATTGGAACAGATGCCACTGAGGTATCACATTTCAAGTTAGTGTTTCACAATCTCATGTCTGCTACTCGCCACTGGCAGGATGGACATGCAGCTGCTAACCACCGAGAGGATCATCAGGGTCTCCCTCCTCCCTATTACCAGGGCCTGAAGCATTGTTGACAATCCCTACCATCCATCCCACAATCTCTTTGATCCACAACCATCAGGAAGGAGGTATAGGATTATCAGGACAAGGACTGCCAGACTGCGTAATAGCTTCTTCTGTCAGGCTGTGAGACTCATGAATACCCTGCCACTACCAAAGTCTCATCACTAGGACAGTGAGCTGTTTACCATTTAGCTGTGCTGTACACTACAAGTCAAGTCAAGTCACTTTTTATTGTCATTTTGACCATAACTGCTGGTACAGTACACAGTAAAAACGAGACAACGTTTTTCAGGACCATGGTGTTACATGAAACAATACAAAAACTACACTGAACTATGTAAAGCAACATAAAACTACACTAGACTACAGACCTACCCAGGACTTCAAAAGGTGCACAAAACAGTGCAGGCATTACAATAAATAATAAACAAGACAATAGGCACAGTAGAGGGCAGTAGGTTGGTGTCAGTCCAGGCTCTGGGTATTGAGGAGTCTGACGGCTTGGGGGATAAAACTGTTACATAGTCTAGTCATGAGAGCCCGAATACTTCAGTGCCTTTTTCCAGATGGCAGTGCATTTTGAATGATATTTTATTAACTTATTTATGGTAATATTTTGTTTTTATGTGCTGTGTGTGATATATTTTGTGTACTGTGGCCTGGACGAATGATACCCAGTTTGGTTGTATACATGCAAGTCAGATGACAAACTTCAACTTTAACTTAACAGTGGATCACAAACACGAGAGGTCTTTGGCCTCACGTTTCAATTCCGATTCCAGTTCCTGTTCTGACGTGTCGGTCCGTGGCCACCTCTTGTGCTATGATCGGAATGCCCTCAGGGTGGAGGAGCAACATCTTGAATTCCATCTGACTAGCCTCCAAACTGATGGCATGAACAGTGATTTCTCCATCCAGTAAAAAAATTCCTTCCCCCTGCCCTCTAATTCTGTTCCCCACTCTGGCCTCTTACCTCTTCTCATCTGCCTATTACCACCACCTCCCCTTTCTTTTATAATATACTCTCCTCTCCTACCAGACACCTTCCTCTCCATCCCTTTACCTTTCCCACCCACCTCGGCTTCACCTCTCACCTTTTGCTATCCTCCATCCCCTCTCCTTGCCTTTTTATTCTGGCATCTTCCCCCTCCCTTTCCAATCCTGATGTCTAGGCCCGAAACATCGACTGTTTATTCATTTCCATAGATGCTGCCCGACCTGCTGAGTTCCTCCGGCATTGTGTGTGTGTTGCTCTGGATTTCTAGTATCTGCAGAATCTCTTGTGTTTAGCTCTTTATCTTCTCCCAATGCTGCCAAATATTTCAGATTTATTCAGCTGCCTTGTCAGCTGGACTAGCTTAGAGATAATAACTTCAGATATTTCTTCACAACACACACAAAATGCTGGAGGAACTCGGCAGGTCAGGCAGCATTTATGGTTGGGAATAAACAGCCAATGTTTTGGGCCCAGACCCTACATCAGTTGATTGTTTATTCCTCTCCATAGATGTTGCCTGACCTGCTGAGTTCCTCCAGCATTTTGTGTGTGTTGCATTAGAGTTCAACAGAACTGGAGAGGAAGGGTCCAGAATAAGGTGGGGGAGGGAAGGAGTTCAAGCTGGTGGGTGATTGGTGAGACCAGGTGGGGGGGAAGATGGATGAGCAGGTGGGGGATGAGGTTAGGAAGCTGGGTAGTGATAGGTTGCAGTTGTGTAAAACCTTAGTTAGACCACACTTGGAGTATTAGGAAGGATGTGGGTGCAGAGGAAATTTACCAGGATGCTTCCTGGATTAGAGAGCATGACTTATGTGGAAAACTTGAGTGAGCTATGACTTTTCTCTGGAGCGAAGAGATGGCAAAGGGTGGTCTGTATATGAAATGAGCGGTCAGAGTATGTGGACCACATCCATAGACCCTCAAAGTTGCCATACCAGTTGATAAAGTTGTCAAAAAGGTGCATGTTGTGTTGGCCTTCATGTCGAGGGATTGAGTTCAATAGCCTTAAAATAATGTTGCAGCTCTCTAAAACTCTAGATAAACCACACTTGAGGTACTGTGTTCAGTTCTGGTCACCTCATGGAAAGCATGTAGAAGCTCTAGAGACGGTGCAGCGAAGACTTACCAGGATGCTGCCTGGATAAAAAAGCATGTCTTATGGGGATAGATTGAATGAGCTAGGGTTTTCTCTTTGGAGTGAAGGAGAATGAAAGGTGACTAAATTGAGGTGTGCAAGATGATAGAGGCATAGATAGTGTGGACAGTCAGAGACTTTTTCCAGAGTATAAATGGCTAATACGAGGGAGTATAACTCTAAAGTGAATGGATGAAATCAGAGACAGAGAGAGGTCTATACACGGAGAATGATAGGTGCATGAAACATGCTGCCGGACTGGTGGTGCAGGCAGATACATTTGGAACATTTAAGGGAGCCTTAGATAGACACATGGATTAAAGAAAAATGGAGGTCTATTTAGGAGAGAAGAGTTAGAAACATAGAAAACCTATAGCACAACACAGGCCCTTCGGCCCACAAAGCTGTGCTGAACATGTCCCTACCTTAGAACTACCCAGGCTTTACCCATAGCCCTCTATTTTTCTAAGGTCCATGTAGCCATCCAGGAGTCTCTTAAAAGACCTTATCGTTTCCGCCTCCACCACTGCCACCTGCAGCCCTTTCCACACACTCCCCATTCTCTGCGTAAAAAACTTACCCCTGATATCTCCTCTGTACCTACTTCCAAGTACTGGAAAACTATGCCCTCTTTTGCTAGCCATTCAGCCCTGGGGAAAAGCCCCTGACTATCCACATGACCAATGCCGCTCATTATCTTGTACACCTTTATCAGGTCACCTCTCATCCTTCGTCGCTCCAAGGAAAAAAGGCCGAGTTCACTCAACCTATTCTCATAAGGCATGCTCCCCAGTCCAGACAAAATCCTTGTAAATCTCCTCTGCACCCTTTCTATGGTTTCCACATCCTTTCTGTGGTGAGGTGACCAGAACTGAGCACAGTACTCCAAGTGGGGTCTGACTGGGGTCCTATATAGCTGCAACATTACCTCTCAGCTCTTAACTCAATCCCATGATTGATGAAGGCCAATGCACCATATGCCTTAATCACAGAGTCAACCGGCGTAGCAGCTTTGAGTGTCCTATGGACTCAGACCCCAAGATCCCTCTGATTCTCCACACTGCCAAGAGTCTTACCATTAATGCTATATGCTGCCATCATATTTGACCTACCAAAATGAACCACCTCATACTTAAGCAGCATACATCAAAGTTGCTGGTGAACGCAGCAGGCCAAGCAGCATCTATAGGAAGAGGCGCAGTCGACGTTTCAGGCCGAGACCCTTCGTCAGGACCCTTCGTCAGAAGGGTCTCGGCCTGAAACGTCGACTGCGCCTCTTCCTATAGATGCTGCTTGGCCTGCTGCGTTCACCAGCAACTTTGATGTATGTTGCTTGAATTTCCAGCATCTGCAGAATTCCTGTTGTTCACCTCGTACTTATCTGGGTTGAACTCCATCTGCCACTTCTCAGCCCAGTTTTGCATCCTATCAATGTCCCGTTGTAATCCCTGACAGCCCTCCACACTATCCACAACACCCCCAACCTTTGTGTCATCAGCAAATTTACTGACCCATCCCTCCACTTCCTCATCCAGCTCCTTTATAAAAATCACAAAGAGTAGGGGTCCCAGAACTGATCCCTGAGGCACACCAGTGGTGACCGACCTCCATGCAGAATATGACCCGTCTACAACCACTCTTTGCCTTCTGTGGACAAGCCAGTTCTGGATCCACAAAACAATCTCCCCTTGGATCCCATGCCTCCTTACTTTCTCAATAAGCCTTGCATGGGGTAACTTGTCAAATGCCTTGCTGAAATCCATATACACTACATCTACATCTGGTTGATTGATCTTGTAGTATGTTAAAAAGTCAGCACAATATTCTGGGCTGAAGGACCTGTACTGTGCTGTAGTGTTCTATGTTCTATCTGACCTGCTGTGTATTTCCTGGTAGTTTCTGTGTTGAGTCACGCTTCCAGTGACTGCAGGATGCTGCTTTAGACTGTAGCAGTGGTGAATGCTCTGTATCTCAAGCCGATTACTATTGGCCAGTAGCCTTCCCAGCATCAAGGATATCTTCAGGAGCAAGGTCTCAAAAAGGCAGGATCCCCATCACCCAGGCAGTGCCCTCTGCTCATTGCTACCATCAAGGAGCAGGTACAGGAACCTGAAGAGACACACTCAACATTTTAGGAACAGCTTCTTCCTGTCTGTCATCAGATTTCTGAATAGACAATGGATCCATGAACACTACCTCAATATTTTTTCCTTTTTTCTTTTTGTTTGCTCTCTTGCCATGCTTCCGTACATACATACATACATATTATTTATTTGTTTATTTGTAATTTACAGGGTTTTTATTGTGTATTGCAACGTACAGCTGCTGCAAAACAACATATGCCAGTGTTATTATACCTGATTCTGATTGCTATAAAACTGGTCAGAGAAACTATAGAAACTCTGGCTCACATTAGATGTAACTTGTTAGTATTCTGATAAAAATGTCCAAATACTGTGTCTCTGATATGATCACAACTAAAAATTCTGCACCAATAAGGATGTTGGGTGCCAAACTAGCTGATGAAATATCTGAATATTCTGATGCAAGGCAAACTTTGCGTGCTACAGAGGATCTCTCTGCAGATCTGTCTATGAGCGACTCACCAACTGCATCTAATGTAATCAGGTATCCATGAAAATTTAGCTTAGATCAATTACAATCTGCCTCTATCATTCTCATAAGTTTCTGGTGCGTGAAACATACGAGTAGAATTAGGCCATTTGGCTCATTGAGTGTGCATTTCCATTCCATTATGGCTGATTTATTACGCCTCTCAGCCCCATTCTCCAACCTTCTCCCTGTAACCTATGACGCCCTTAGTAATCAAAAATCCATCAACCTCCACTTTAAGTACAGCCAATGAGGTGGCCTCCGCAGCTGTCTGTGGCACAGATCCACCACCCTCCGGCTAAAGAAATTCCCCCTCATCTCTCTTCTGAAGGGATGTCGGACAAAGTCAGCATGGATTTGTGAAAGGAAAATCATGTCTGACGAATCTCATAGAATTTTTTGAGGATGTAACTAGTAGAGTGGATAGAAGAGAACCAGTGGATGTGGTATATTTGGATTTTCAAAAGGCTTTTGACAAGGTCCCACACAGGAGATTAGTGTGCAAACTTAAAGCACACGGTATTGGGGGTAAGGTATTGATGTGGATAGAGAATTGGTTGGCAGACAGGAAGCAAAGAGTGGGAATAAACAGGACCTTTTCAAAATGGCAGGCAGTGACTACTGGGGTACCACAAGGCTCAGTGCTGGGACCCCATTTGTTTACAATATATATTGATGACTTAGACGAGGGAATTAAATGCAACATCTCCAAGTTTGCGGATGACACGAAGCTGGGCGGCAGTGTTAGCTGTGAGAAGGATGCTAAGAGGATGCAGGGTGACTTGGATAGGTTAGGTGAGTGGGCAAATTCACGGCAGATGCAATTTAATGTGGATAAATGTGAGGTTATCCACTTTGGTGGCAAGAACAGGAAAACAGATGATTATCTGAATGGTGGCCGATTAGGAAAAGGGGAGGTGCAACGAGACCTGGGTGTCATTGTACACCAGTCATTGAAAGTGGGCACGCGGGTACAGCAGGCGGTGAAAAAAGCAAATGGTATGCTGGCATTCGTAGCAAGAGGATTCGAGTACAGGAGCAGGGAGGTACTACTGCAGTTGTGCAAGGCCTTGGTGAGACCACACCTAGAGTATTGTGTGCAGTTTTGGTCCCCTAATCTGAGGAAAGACATTCTTGCCATAGAGGGGGTACAAAGAAGGTTCAACAGATTGATTCCTGGGATGGCAGGACTTTCATATGACTAGGCTTATACTCATTGGAATTTAGAAGATTGAGGGGGGATCTGATTGAAACATATAAAATCCTAAAGGGTTTGGACAGGCTAGATGCAGGAAGATTGTTCCCGATGTTGGGGAAGTCTGGAATGAGGGGTCACAGTTTGAGGATGAAGGGGAAGCCTTTTGGGACCGAGATGAGGAAAAACTTCTTCACACAGAGAATAGTGAATCTGTGGAATTCTCTACCACAGGGAACAGTTGAGGCCAATTCATTGGCTATATTTAAGAGGGAGTTAGATATGACCCTTGTGGCTAAAGGGATCAGGGGGTATGGAGGGAAGGCTGGTACAGGGTTCTGAGTTGGATGATCAGCCATGATCATACTGAATGGTGGTGCAGGCTCGAAGGGCCAAATGACCTACTCCTGCACCTATTTTCTATGTTTCTATGTTTCTACTCCAAGGCTGTGCCCTGTGGCCCTAGACCTCTTCCGCTATAGGAAACATCTATCTCGGTCTTTTAATATTCAAACAGTTTTAATGAGATTCACCCCTCATTCTTCTAAAACAATAGTGAGCTCAGACTCTGAGCCATCAAACACTCCCTTTCATTCCCAGGATCATTGTCGTGAACCTCCTTTGGACTGTCTCCAACGTTAGAGCATCCTTTCTAGAATATGGAAGTATTCATAATACTCCAAATGTGGTCTGACCAATATCTTGTAAAGCCTCAGCATTACATCATTGCTTTTATATTCTAGTCCTCTCAAAATGAATAGTAACTCTGCATTTACCTTCCTCACCACCAAGTCAACCTGCAAGTTAACCTTTAGGCAAATCCTGCACGAGGACTTGCAAGTCCCTTTGTGGCTCCGATTTCTGATTTTTCTCCCCATTTAAAAGATATTCTATGACCTTATTCCTTCACTTCAAGGAAAGCAAGCCCTACCTATCAAACTCTCCTCACAAAGTCATCCAATTCCAGACATCCCACCTCTCCCGGAAATTCCGGGAGTTTCCCGCATATTAATAGTGGCTCCCTGATGCCCGCAAATTATATACAATGTCATGGAAATCAATTTTTTTTTGAGAGAGAGCGAGAGAGAAAGCAAAAGTGAAAGCGCGAGAGCGACCATGAGAGAGAGGGAGAGGAAGCGAGCGAGATCGCGCCATGGGAGAGTGTTCCAAAAAAAGAAAATATAAAACGTACGTCACCCCAGGCTACATTAAAGTGTACCCCTGCCTAACGGGTCAAAATAATGACAGTGTTGCTCGCTGCACTGTTTGCAACAGGGACTTTTCTATTGCCCATGGTGGGTTAAGACTGTAAAAGACATGTTGAGGTGAGTTTAACAGGTGTCATTCGTTCATAAGCATAGCTAACGTTATTTAAACTAGCTGGCCAGCTGCTAAGGAGCTACTCTATTGCAGACATCCCACCTCTCCCGGAAGTCTCCTGCAAATTGATGGTGCTACCTCCCTGAAACAAGTTTTTGCAGGGTGGGATGTCTGCAATTCAAGCCACATTGCATCTCGGCTGCAGCTCTCTCCAACTTAACTACTTACTTCCTGATGACCACAATTGTGTACAATCTAACAAGTGTTCTGTGAATTGGCAACATAACATCCCAACTTTTGTTTTCTATGTCCTAATCTACACTCAGTGGTCACTTTATTGGGTATTCCTGTACCAAATAAAGTTGGCCCTAAGTATGTGTTCTTGGTCTTCTGCTGCAATAGCCCATCCACATAAAGTTTGACGTGTTGTACGTCCAGAGTGCTCATCTGCACACCACTGTTGTGACGCATGGTTATTTGAGTTACTGTCTTCTTCCTGTCAGCGTGAGCCAGTCTGGCCATTCTCTTCTGACCTCCCTCACTAACAAGGAGTTTTTGCCCGTGGAACTGCCATTCATGGGATTTTTTTTTGTTCTTGCACTATTCTCTGTAAACTCTAGGGATTATTTTGTGTGAAAATCCCAGGAGATCATCTGATTAAATTCCACCGTGGTATAATTTCAGAGCATTTGTCCTGGGCCCAGCAAGTGTAATCACAAATAAAGCATGGCAGTGCCTCTATTTAGAAGTTTGCAAAGGCACAGCATAACATTGAAAACTTTGACAAACTTGGATAGGTGTGTGGCAGAGAATATAGAATATACTGACTGGCTGCATTACGGCCTGGTATGGAAACACCAATGCCCATGAATGGAAAACCCTACAAGAGTAGTAGATATGGTCCAGTCTATCACAGGTAATGTCCTCCCCACCACTGAGCATGTTTACAGGAAGCAGCACCCATCACCAGAAACCATCACCACCCAGGTCATGGTCTCCTCTCGCTACTGTCATCAGGAAGAAGGTACAAGAGTCTCAGGACCCACACCACCAGGTTCAGGAACAGATAATACCCCTCAGCCATCAGGCTCTTTTGTCCTTGCACATTTTGTCTTTTGCACACTGGTTGTTTGTCTGTCCTGTTGGGTGCCGCCTTTATTGATTCTATTGTGGTTATTGGATTTACTGAATAGGTCAGCAAGAAAATGAATATATGGTGACGTACAGTGTCTATAAAAAGTATTCAAAATCCTTGGAGGTTTTTATGTTTTATTGTTTTACAACATTGAATCACAGTTGATTTAATTTGGCACTTTTTAACACTGGTCAACAGAAAAAAACTCTTTCATGTCAAAATGAAAACAGATCTGTATAAAGTGATCTAAATTAATTACAAATACAAAACACAAAATAATTGATTGCATAAGTATTCCCCCCTTCAAGCCAGTATCTAGTAGATGCACCTTTGGCAGCAAGTACAGCTTTGAGTCTGTGAGGATAGTTCTCTATCAGCTTTGCACATTTGGACACTGCAATTTTTCCCCATTATTCTTTACAAAACTGCTCGAGCTCTGTCAGATTGCATGGGCATCGAGTACCGTTTCTGCAAAATAGTAAATTTTATAGCATTTGCAAGTGATAGTAAACCTGATTCTGATTCTGGAAAGTTGTTAATCCATACTGTCTTTATTTAAACGCTGGAGGGTATGAGATCCCCAGTCATACCATGACTCAGTACAGAGGGCCATACTGCATTATTGGACTGAGTCACAGACTGGTACAGCACAAAAACTGGCCATTTGGCCCATCACTTCCATACTGACTTTTGCCAATTCTAATCCTATTTGCTCAGATTACATAGACCACTGAGCAGTACAGCACAGAAACACGATATCATGCCAAACCAAATAAATTATTCATCAAATGACCAACTAGACTAATCGCTTGTGCCTACGCAATGTCCATATCCTTCCATTTTCCTCACAGTCATATGCTTATCTAAACAGCTCTTAAAATTCTGTGATGTATGTCCCTCTACCTCCACTTCAGGCAGTACATTCCAGGCACGCAACACTCTCTGTGTGGATATATTTTTAAGCAAACAAGTTGTTCCGCACATCTCTTTTGAACTGACTTCCTCTCACCTTAAATGCATGCCCTCTGGTATCAGGCATTTCAACCCTGGAAAAAGGTTCTGTCTGCCTGTCAGATTATGACGGTATGATTTTATGCCTTGTCTTTTTAAATATAGTGTTTAAAAGACAGTGCCAACCGTTGTCTGAATTTAAAACAAATCCTTACCATAGGATCATAAGACATGGGAGCAGGATTAGGCCATTCAGCTCATCAAGTTACACCGTCCTCTGGTCCCAGACTCCCTCACTGTAGGAAACATCCTCTCCACGTAACTAAGCCTTTGAATATTCAATACACTCGCAGGCTGCCTCCAGCACACCCTTAGGTTCTGTTGGTTATTAATGCAAACAATGTATTTCACTCTATGTTTTCACATGCACATGATAAATGAATCTGAAGCTGAATTTGTTTTGTTTAAGGAAACTTTGCCAGGGTTCAAGTGGATTGGAAACAGGATCGATGAACTGCTGCACAGTGGAAAGGAGGTGTTGTTTGCATTTGAAGAATCCATTGGTGAGACTTTCTCTGCATTTGTCATCCTGTACTCCAGTAGAAACAGACAGCCACCGCCTGTGACTGCTATAGACTCACTCCTCCTAAATAAGACTGTAAGACCATAAGTTGTAGGAGCAGAACTAGTCCAGTTGGCTTATCAAGTCTGCTCTGCCATTTTAATCCAATTTTCCTCTCAGTTCAAGTCTCCTGCCTTCTCCCCATACCTGTGAAATGTGACATCTCTGTGTGTGAGTTGTAGAAGAGGTGTTCTGCTCTTTGTTCTTACTATGTTCTGAAAGTGTAAGAACACAGGGGCAGCATGGTAGTGTAGTGGTTAGTGCCACACCATTACAGCACTGCAACCCAAGTACAACTCCCACCGCTGTCTATAAGGAGTTTGTACGTTTTTCCTGTGAGCACATGGGTTTCCTCTGGGTGCTCTGGTTTACTCCCACAGTCCAAAGACGTACTGGTTAGTAGATTAATTGGTCACATGGGTATAATTGGGTAAACATAGAAAATCTACAGCACAGTACAGGCCCTTCAGCCCACAAAGTTGTGCCGAACATGTTCCTACCTTAGAAACTAGTAGACTTTCCCATAGCCCTCTATTTTTCTAAGCTCCATGTACCTACCTAAAAGTCTCTTAAAAGACCCTGTCGTATCCACCTCCACCATCGTTGCCAGCAGCCCATTCCATGCACCAACCACTCTCTGAGTAAAAAATTTACCCCTGACATCTCCTCTGTACCTACTCCCCAGCACCTTAAACCTGTGTCCTCTTGTGTTAGCCATTTCAGCCCTGGGAAAAAGCCTCTGACTATCAACACAATCAATGCCTCTCATCATCTTATACACCTCTATCAGGTCACCTCTCATCTTCCGTCGCTCCAAGGAGAAATTGGGTAGCACAAACTTGTTGGGAAGGAAGGGTCTGTTCTTATGCTGTATCTCTAAAATAAAAATAAAGTAATCAATCTCATGCAAACCAGGAGATATAAAGATGAGCTTTATTCAGACCCTAACACGATAAGACATAGCAGCAGAATTAGGCCATTTGGCCCATCAAATCTGCTCTGCCATTTCATCATGGCTGATCCTTTTCTCCCCCCTCCTCAGCCCCACACCCCGGCCTTCTCCCCATAACCTTTGATGCCGTGTCCAAACAAGAACCTATCAAACTCTGCCTTAAATACACCCAGTGACCTGGCCTCCATAGCTGCCTGTGGTAATAAATTCCACAAACTCATCACTCTCTGGCTAAAGAAATTTCTCCACAGCTCTGTTTTAAATGGACACCCCTCTATCCTGAGGCTGTGCCCTCTTGTTCTAGACTCTCCCACCTTGGGAAATATCCTTTCCACATCTACTCTGTCTGGGCCTTTCAACATTCAAAAGGTTTCAATGAGATCCCCCCCTCATCCTTCTAAATTCCAGCGAGTACAGACCCAAAGCCATCAAATGTTCCTCGTATGATAACCCTTTCATTCCTGGAATCATTCTTGTGAACCTCCTCTGAATCCTCTCCAGTACCAGGACATCTTTTCCTAGATGAGTAGCCCAAAACGGTTCACAATACTCAAGGTGAGGCCTCACCAATGCCTTAAAGCCTCAGCATCACATCCTTGCTCTTGTATTCTAGACCTCTTGAAATGAATGCTAACATTGCATTTGCCTTCCTCACCACCGACTCAACCTGCAAGTTAACCTTTAGGGTGTTCTACACAAGGACTCCCAAGTCCCTTTGCATCTCAGAGATTTGGATTTTCTCCCTATTTTGAAAATAGTCCGCACATTTTGTTCTACTACCAAAGTGCATGACCATGCATTTTCCAACATTGTATTTCATTTGTCACTTTCTTGCCCGTTCCCCTAATCTGTCTAAATCCTTCTGCAGCCTACCTTTTTCCTCAACACTACCTGCCCCTCCACCAATCTTCTTATCAGCTGCAAACTTGGCAACAAAGCCATCTATTCCATCATCTAAATTATTGACAAGAAGTGGTCCCAACACCGACTCCTGCAGAACACCACTAGTCACTGGCAGCCAACCAGAAAAGGGTCCGTTTATTTGTCACATGTACATTTCACACAGTGAAATGTGTCGTTTCCATCAACAACCAACACAGTCCAAGGATGTGCTGGGGGCAGCCAGCAAGTGTTGCCATGCTTCCACAGCTTTCTCGCTTTGATTAATCCATCTGGCTTTGGAACGTGGGAGGTAACCAGAGAGCCTACAGGGAACCCACAGGGTCCCGGGGAGAACTTAAGAGACTGCACAGGATTCGAAACTGGATCGCTGGCTCTATGAAGCATTATACTAACTGCTACATTAAATATCAACTGAACTCCTGTGATATCACTGCTAAGTATTTTAATTAACTGTAATTTTTTCAAGCAATACACACAAAACGCTGGGGGAACTCAGCAGGTCAGATATGCTATGGAAAAGGGTAAACTGACAACTGTGGACTGAGTGCCTTCAGCAGGACTGAGAGTGAAGGGGGGAGATGCCTGAATTAAAAGGTGGGGAGAGGAGGAAGAGTTTAGCTGGAAGGTGATAGGTGAAGCCAGTAAGGTCAAGGGCTGGAGAAGAAAGTGTCTGATGGGAAAGGAGAGTGAACAACAGGAGAAAAGGAAGAAGGAGACCTGGGGGAAGTGATAGGCATGGGAGAAGAAGTAAAATTTCGGAGTGGGGAATACAAGAAGGGGATGGGGGTGAAGTTTTGTACACCGGAAGAAGAAATCAGTGTTCTTGCCATCAAGTTGGAGGGTACCCTTACAAAATTTAAGGTGATGCTCCTCCACCTTCAAGTTGGCTTCATCTTGACACAAGAGGGGGCTGTAGATTGACACGTCAGAATGGGTATGGGGATCTGAATTAAAATGTTTGACCATCGGGAAGTGCTAATTGTGGCGGATGGTGCAGAGGTGCTTGACAAAATGGTCCCCAAATTTACTACAGGTCTCACCAATGTAGATGAGGCTGCATCGGGAGCACCGGACACAATAGGCAACCCCAGCAGATACACAGATTTAGTGTTGCCTCACCTGGGAGAACTGCTTGGGGCCCTGAATAGAGTTAAATGGGCAGGTATGGCAGTTAGGCTATTTGCAATCATGAAAGGGACTAATGGAAAAGGGAATAACAGAGGGAGCAATCCTTGTGGAAAGTACAGGGGGCGGAGGTTAGTGGTGGGTAAACAGATCTTTAATGGTAGGATCCCTTTGGAGATGGCGGAAGTTTTGGAGGATAATGTGTTGGATACAGAATCTGATGGGATGGTAGACCCGGACAAGAGGGAGTCTTATCACTATTACGACGGTGGGAAGATGGTGTGAGCACAGCTGTATGGAAAAGGAAAAGGAAGAGATGCAGGTGAGGGCAGCATCAGTAATAGAGGGAGGGAAATCTTGTCCTTTAAAGGAGGACATCTCTGCTGACCTGGAATGGAGAACAGGTGCGGTAGAACAGTACCTCCATACTATCCACCACATGCAGGACTTCCTGTGGCCAAACATTTTAATTCCCATTCCTTTCCCCTTTCCCTTTCTGATATATTGATCCGTGGCCACCTCTTCTGCCAAGATGAGGCCAACCTCAGGGTGGAGGAATAGCACCTTATATTGTGTCTTGGTATCCTCCAACTTGATGCTATGAATCCCGATTTCTCCTTCTGCTGAACAAAACTCCCCCTCCTTCTCCTCCCCAAAACTCTGCTCCTTCTTCTGTCCCCCCCACCCTGCCTATTACTTCCCCTGGGTCCCCTCCTCCTTCCCTTTCTCCTATTGTCCATTCTCCTTTCCTATCTGATTCTGTTTCTCTTCAGCCCTTGACCTTTCCCACCCACCTGGTTTCACCCATCACCTTCCAGCTATCCTCTTTACCCTCTCTCCACCTTTTTAGTTCAGGCATCTCCCCCCTTCCTCTCAGTCCTGAAGAAGGTTCTCAGCCTGAAACATCAACTGTTTACTCATTTCTATAGATGCTGCCTGACCTGTTGAGTTCCTACTGCATTTTGTGTGTCTTGCTTTGGATTTCCAGCATCTGCAGATTTTCTCATGTTTGTAATTTTTCTAAGCTGTCTATCTGTATGTGTATGTATATACATTCTTTATAGAGTATGTGAGAGTCCAGTTCGCATGAACGTCTATATTGTAGATTTGATAAAACTTTAAAGACATAACGCATAGGAGCAGAATTAGGCCATTCAGCCCAACGAGTCTGCTCCACTGATATAGTATCCCTCTCAATCCCATTCTCCAGCCTTCCCCCTGTAACCTTTTGATGCCCTGACTAATCTCGATCCTATCAATCTCCACCGTAAATGTACCCAATGACCTGGCCTCCACAGTCACCTGTGGCAATAAATTCCACAGATTCACCACCCTCTGGCTAAACAAATTCCTCCTCGTCTCTGTTCTGGGGGCTGTGCCTTCAGGTCTTGGACTCTCTAGTATAGAAAATATCCTCTCCACGTCCACTCTATCTAGACCTTTCAATATTCAATAGGCTTTAATGATATCACCCCTCATTCTTCTAAATTCCAGCAAGTACAGACCCATCAAATGCTACTCATACATTAACCCTTTCATTCCTGGGATCATTCTTGTGAACCTCCTCTGGACCTTCTCCAATGCCAGCACATCCTTTTTTTAGATATGGTACCCAAAACTGCTCACAATAGTCCAAGTGCAGTCTCAGTAATGCCTTCTACTACTACTACTACTACTACTACTATGTCGACTCAGGCCTAGGGGGCCAGTGTCAGGCAATGCCTCAGCATCACATCCTTGGTTTGCAAATCTAGTCCCCTGGAAATTAATGCCTTTCTTATTAGTTGTGAGGCTCAGTACTGGAAGTGCCTAATGTTATTCTCTGTTCTGGTGGACATGCCGTGCACTCTCAGGTTTCTTTGTCTGCTTTCCACACCCATACTGCTTGCACTCCCAAGTGAATCTGCCCTTCCTCTTGTTCCTTTTAGGGTTTATGTGTGGCACCCTAACGCTTGATAAGGACGGGGTGAGCGCGGCAGTAATCGTGGCAGAAATGGCAGCATATCTGGAAACCACAAGCCTCACGTTAGTCGAGCAGTTGAAAAATATTTACAGAACGTGAGTAATATGCACAAAATGCTGGAGGAACTCAGCTTGTCTTATGAGGAAAAGTAGAGCAAGCTAGGGCTTTTCTCTCTGGAGTGAAGGGAGATGTGAGGTGACATGATAAGTTGATAGAGGCATAGATCGAGTGGATAATCAGAGACATTTTCCCAGGGTGGAAATGGCTAATACAAGAGAACATCCTTTTAAGGTGATTGGAGTAAAGTACAGTCGGCCCTCCTTATCCGCGAGTTCTGCATGCGCGAATTCAACCAACCGCGAATCGAGAAAACCCGGAAGTGCTCTTCCAGCACTTGCTGTTCGAGCATATACCGACTTTTTTTTCTTGTCATTATTCCCTAAACAATGAAGTATAACAACTATTTTACATAGCATTTACATTGTATTAGGTATTATAAGTAATCTAGAAATGATTTCAAGTATACGGGAGGATGTGCATAGGTTATCGTGGATCAGGATCGAAAAAAAACGGAAGTTCTCTTACTAAGTAAGTTGGAACAGGTACATCCGGTATTATTTAGCATCAGTTAGTCAGACGTTTGTCTTAGTATATAGTATATATTTTACCTTTCTATGCATATAAAATACTTAAGAAACGTTTGTTTCAGCACCGGGCTCGGGAACAGAAGTTCGATCCAGTGACAGAGCGCTCCCGAGCGTGCTCTCCATCCCTGCCGGGTTGATGTGAAGGATCGAAAGCCCAAAACCCAAAAACCCAATAATTAAACCACTGCGTTGCTTAGTAATAATTGTAGCTTTAATCGGGCAGGGCCTTTCTCACTTTAACCTTTAAATTTTTTCCGATCGTTGACCGACTGTAGCCTAACGCTTTTCCAATGACCGATGGCGTTTCACCTCTTTCTGATCGCTTTATTATTTCCACTTTATTTTAAATTGTGATCGTGATTATTTTCGTGAAAGGAAACACTGCGGATTCAGAGCTCCGCCACCGGGTCCTAATGCCCACTGCACTGACACAGGTTAAATAAGGTCCAGGGTTCCGCTGGGTCCTAAGGTCCACCACATTGAAACAGGTTGAATAAGGGAATTGAGCATCCGCGTTTCTTGGTATCCGCGAGGGATCCCGGAACCAATCCCTCATGGATAAGGAGGGCTGACTGTATAGTGAGGATGTCAGAGGTCAGTTCATTACACAGAGGGTGGTAGGTGTGTGTCTAGACGCCCTGCCAGGGGTGGTAGTGGAGTCAGATACATTAGGGACATTGAAGAGACTGTTAGATGGGCCCATGGATGATTGAAAAATGGAGGGCTACATTGGAGGCGAGGGCTATGTTGATCTTGGAGTGGGTTAAAGGTTCGGCAGAACATCTGGGCAGCAGGGCCTGTACTGGACTGTAATGTTCCGTGTTCTATACGTCCATGAAACCTGGACACCTGTAGGAACACAGAGTACATTAGTTCTTTTTCAAAGATCATATGTTTTCTCTGTCATATTTTAATTTAAAACTTCCATTTATGAACATATAGCTCCAAGCTGCACCATCACCAGGTTTATATCTCCTTGCCATAAAGGCTCCAGGTAGGACTGCATGTATCACATGTGTTTATAATATACAAGTTTCATTTTCCTCAAACACTTCATCTCTATAAAGGCTGCTGTCTCAAAGTGCTCCTGAAGAAGTCAGCGTGCACGTACGTATACGTACACATACACATACACACACACACTCACACACACACACACACACACACACCATGCTTGGAGGAACTCAGTAGGTCAAGCAGCATCTATGGTGGGGGAGAAACAGATTACCAGCATCTGCAGAATCTCGTGTGTTTAGGCCATTGTTGTAATGTAGGAAGCAAGAGCCAAAAGGTACAAAGCAATAATGGTGGAGAGAGAAATGTTAACCGAAATGCCCAGAGTCAGCTCGACACAATAATGCAGCCTTCCACCTGAGAGCAAGTCAGAGCAACACACTCACAACGCTGGAGGAGCTCAGCAGGGCAGGCAGTATCTATGGCAGCATCTATGAAACAGTCAATGTTTCAGGCTGAGATCCTTCATCAGGACTGGAAAGAAAGAGGCCAAAGGTCAGAATAAGAAGGTGGGGGACAGGCTAGAAGGTGATAGGTGAAGCCAGCTGGGTGGGGGAGGGGGGATGAAGTGAGAAGCTGGGAAATGATGGGTGGAAAAGGTAAAGGGCTGGAAAAGGAATCTGATGGGAGAGGACAGTGGACCATAGGAGAAAGAGGAGGAGGAGGAACACTGAGTGGGAGGGGAGTGATAGGCGGATGAGGACAAGAGGTAAGAGGTAGGGGGAGGGGCAGAATGGGGAAATGAAGAAGAGGGGGAGAAAAAAAACGAATATGAGTAGTGTCTGTTTGGTAGTGAGTTGCGCTCATCTTCCTGTCATTAAGTGTTCACACCTCTGATACTGAGCAATTTTCTCCAAACATCGCATCTACACCAACTCAAAATAATGGCATGAATGCTCTCTAAAATACACTGATCTGAAAGACGGCACAAAGGTAGGTGGTGGTGTGGATGGTATAGAAGGTTGTTGTTGGTTACTACAGGACACTGAGAGGATGCAGAGCTGGGCTGAGAAGTGGAGATGGTGTTCCACCCAGATAGGTGTGAAGGGGAAGGTTGCATTTGAAGGCAGAATACATGGTTAATTGCAGGATTCTTATGCGTGTTGAGGAATGGGTGGATCTTGGGATTCACATCCAAAGATCCCTCAAAGTTACTGCACACATTGATAGGGTTATTAAGAAGGCATTTGTTGTGTTGGCCTTCATTAGTCAAGGAATTGAGTTCAAGGGCCACAAGGTAATGTTACAGATCTATAAAACCCTGGTTAGACCACACTGGGAATACCGTGTTCTGTTCTGGTCACTTCATATAGGAAAGATGCAGAAGCTTTAGAGAGGGTGCAGAGGAGATTTAATAGGATGCTGCCTGGATTAGCAAACATGTCTTGTGAGGATAGATTAGGCTTTTCTCTTTGGAGTGGAGGAGGATGAGAGGTGACTTGATTAAGGTGTACAAGATGTTAAGAGGCATCTATAGAGTGGACAGTCAGAGACTTTTTCCCAGGACAGAGATAGCTAATATGAAGGGCATAATTTTAAAGTTATCGGACGAGTGTATAAGGGATGTCAGAGTAACCTACCTCCCTTATACATTTATACACAGAGAGTGGTGGGTACGTGGAACACGTTGCTGGGGTGGTGATAGAGGCAGATACATTAGGGCATTTAAGAGTCTCTAAGTTAGGCACATGGATGATAGAAAAATGGAGGGCTATGCAGGAGGGAAGGGTTAGATTGATTTTGGAATAGTTTAAAGGGTCAGCAAGACAATGGGGGCTAAAGGGCCTGTACTCTGGTGTACTGTCTGTTCTATGAAATAAACAGTGGTCTCACTGCAGATTCAGGAAATTGCAAACAAAAGCAGGAACTGTTGCCGGCATCAATGGAAAGAGAGATACAGTTTACATCTCAGGTCCTAGGGAGAGGATACCTAAAACAAGAGGGCATAGGTTTAAGATCAGAGGCGAAAGAATTATGAGACATTGGGGAGCAGCTTCTTTACAGACAGTGGTGCGTATTTGGAATAAGCTGATAGAAACAGTGGTAGAGGAGGGCACATTAGCTATGCTTGAAAGCCATCTAGATCGAAAGAAGCTGCAGAGAATAGTAAACTTAGTCTGCTGCAGCCTCCATAGTATCCAGGACATCTTCAAGGAGCAGTGCCTCAAAAAGTAGGCGTCTATCATTAAGGACCCCATCACCCAGAACATTCCCTCTTCTCATTGCTACCATCAAGGGGGAGGTACATGACCCTTAAGGCACACACTCAACGATTCAGGAACAGCTTCTTCCTCTCTGCCATCCGATTTCTGAATGGACATTGAACCTGTGAACACTACCTCACTACTTTTTTTTATTTTTTGCACTACTTATTTAATTTAACTATTAGTTAACTATATAGTTAATTCTCTACACACATACTTACTGTAATTCACGTTTTTCTCCATTATTATGTATTGCATTTTACTGCTGCCACAAGGTTAACAAATTTCTCGACGTATGCTGCTGATATTAAACCTGATTCTGATAAGTACATGGATAGGGGGGTTTCAGAGGGCTGTGGGCCAGTTCTGAGCTAGTTCAGTGTCAGAGACTGATGTGAGAGCATCCTTCAAGAACAGCGTCGACTCTGTTCTAGACGCCACACCCCACCACCCTGGGTGGCTGCAAATAGGTGACACAGTGGCTTGAGGCCTAGTCCTCACTACAGCTCAGGCTAGGCAGCTCCCCCGCCGTGGAAGCACATGGATGAAAGAAAAATGGGAGGTTGTGTGAGAGGGAAAGATTAGATTGATCTTGGAGTTTGTTAAAAGGTCAGCACAACATTGTGGGCCGAAATGCCTGTGCTGTACTGTTCTATATTCTAAAAGAGAAACTAGCTGCGAGCTCAGGTTTGGAAACTGATAACTGGTGTTCACCTTCTACGTTTAGGTATGGTTATCACATCTCAAGGACATCTTATTTTAAATGCTACGACCCTTCTACAATTAAGAGAATTTTCGATCGGCTTCGGACATATGAGACAGAAAATCAATATCCTCGTTTCTGTGGCCCATTTGAGATTTTGCACATAAGGGATGTAACCACAGGATTTGATAGCAGTCAGCCAAATAAAAAGTCGGTAAGTTTAAACCTTTTCTCATCCTTCACTTGTGATGTTTCTGATTTGTAAGCTGTAGGAACGAGGTGACCTGGCTGACATTTAGGTTCATGTCTATGTGTCCTAGATGCTTTGGAGAATATGTGTTAACAGGATATTTCAGAATGAAAAGCATCATGATTAATGCCCTGGTCCATTGTTCATGTTGATCTCCTGTTTCTCACCCCTTGCCCTTTGTTTTTAAAAACTTAGAGTAAGAGTCCATTTAGCCCATTGTATACATCCTGCCATTTAAAAGAGACCTGAGCGGTAACTTCTTTACACAGAGGATAGTGAGAACCTGGAATGAGCTGCCACATGAAGTGGTCGAGGCGACTACATTTGCAACACTTCAGAGGGGAGGGGCTGGGAAGCTTATCGGCCAAACACAGGCAACTGCGACCCAACTGGGAGGATGCTGCGGTTAGCATGGACCAGTTGGGCCGAAGGGCCTGTTTCTGTGCTGTATTCTGATTCTGTAACAGCAGATACATAAAAAATACAAGCAGGAGTATTCTGCCTGGCTTGTTGAGCCTGCTGTGCGAGCTGGGTAAGATCATAGCTGATTTTTACATTTGCACCACTTCCTGCCACTGACCCCTCCTCCCGTAGCTAACGCCACTCCTGGCACTGACCCAGCTTTCCATGATTCCATTAGTCTCTAAAGACCATAAAGATAAAGTTTAATTTTATTTGTCGCATGTACGTCAAAAAATACAGTGACATGTGTCATTTACATCACAACCGACAGAGCTTGAGGATTGTGTTGAAGCAGCCCACAGATGTTACCATGCTTCTGCCCAATAATAGTATGTACACAATTTACTAATTCTAACCCGTATGTCTTTGGAAAGTGGGAGGAAGCTGGAGCACCCAGAAGAAACTCACACAATAATGGGGAGAACATCAGAACTCCTTGCAGACAGCGATGGGAATTGAAGCTCAGTCGCTGGTGTTAACATATGTTCCACATGCCACTACACTACCATGTCTTTATTTTTCCCTAAACACGTAACACCTCCCTTTTCTTTTCACTCTGCAACCGAAAGCTTCTGATGGTGAATAAAGAGTCTTATTTCAGCATCCCTCTGTAATTTTCCGGCATGGACAAATTAGACTGTAGGGCCAGCTTCTGTTCTGCATGACCAACAGGATGGTTACAGCATGGGATGAGGGCATGGCAATCTCTCAGCTCTGTAATTGTGATTGTTTGCTGCTTCAGATTTCAGCATCTGCAGTCTCTTGTGTCCCGTGACCTTTAATCCTGCTCTGCTTGACATCGGCCATCTCAGTGAAGTCAGTGCCGCTGTCTGTGCACAATGGTTGGACAGGTTAGAGCCAAGCACTAATTTCTAGTTGAGTGCCAGGAACCAAAGCAGTTCACCGACAAAGCTAATCTGGTTTGCCACAAAAGATGGTTCACAGAGGCTGTGTTAACTGATGATCCGGAAAAGCCAGGGTCATTTTCACTGGTTAATGGGTGGTTCCATCATTAAGGATGCTGAATGGTCCATGAACCACTGCTTCACTATTTTTTTTGCTCTCTTTGCATTACTTAATTTTTATATATAGTAATTTGAGCTTTCACATCCAACACATCATTTTCCACAACTTCCACGACCTCCAAAGGGATCCTACCATGAAACTTATCTTTACCAACCTTCTCCTCTTCACTTTCCGCAGGGATCTCTCCCTCAGTGATTCCCTTGTCCATTTGTTCCACCCCACTAATCTCCCTCCCAGCACTTATCCATGCAAGCAGCCAAAGTGCTACACCTGCCCACTAATCTCCTCCCTCAACTTCGTTCACGGCCCCATACACGTCATTGTGCCCTGATGAGACCACCCTCGGCAGAGGAGCAACACCCTGTATTCCATCTGGATAGCCTCCAATCTGATGGCATGAGTATCAATTTCTCCTTCTGATTTATACATTTTTTAAAAAAATTCTCTCCCCCTCCCCTTTTTTTCTAATGCCCACTCTGGCCATTTACCTCTTCTCACCTGTGTATCACCTCCCCCTGGGTCCCCTCCTTCCCTTTCTACTCTGGTCCACTCTCCACTCCTATCAGATTCCTTCTTCTCCAGCTCTGGACCTCTTCCACCCGTCTGGTTTCACCTATCACCTAGCTATCCTCCTTCCCCCTCCCTCACCTTTTTATTCTGTCATCTTCCCCCTTTTCCAGTCATCAAGAATTGTCTCAGCCCAAAAAGTTGACTGCTTATTAATTTCCATAGCTGCTACCTGACCTGCTGAGTTCCCCCAGCATCTTGTGTGTGTGTTTTGCTTTGTATTTACAGCATCTTCAGAACCTCTTGTGTCACTGATAACAACACTGCTTCTGGTTTCAAGTCAGATTATATATTCATTTGGTTCACTGACTGAAGACTTTCTCGGGGGCTGTACGTCAGGTTATGGTTCTCAACACTAATAGGTGTCTGTAATATTTCACAGTCTGTAACATCCTCTCCATTCATCCGCATCAATCTGTGGTGTTTGCAACAGTTACACTGAGTCCTTGCGTGTTACACGAGAGAGATGCCATGGGAACGTGCTGCCTCTGGCTGGGATTCCAGCCTGATGTAATCTGTTCTCGGTTCAGAAGATTGTAGTGCAAGCGGCCTAAATAAGCTCAACATTAGGTATCTCCTGTATCTAATAAAGTGGCCTTAGAGTGTATGTTTGTGACCTTCTACCGCTGAAACCCATCCATTTCAAGGTTCGACGTGTTGCGTGCTCAGAGATGCTCTTATGTCGACACTGCTGTAACATGTGATTATTTGAGTTACTGTTGCCTACCTGTCAGCTTGAACTAGTCTGATCACTCTCCTCTGATCTCTCTCGTTAACACGGTGTTCGCACCCACAGAACTGCTGCTCACTGAATTTTTTTTCCTCACACCATTCTCTGTAAACTGTAGAGACTGATGTACATGAAAATCCCAGATCATCAACATTCTCTGCAATACTCAAACCACCCCATCTGACACCAACGTCATTCCACCATCAGTGTCACGTAGATCACATTTCTTCCCCATCCTGATGTCTGGTCTGAGAAACAGCTGAACCTCTCGACCGTGTCTGCAAGCTTTAATGCCTGGAGTTGCTGCCACATGGCTGGCTGAGTAGATATTTGCATTAACAAGCAGGTGTACAGATGCACCTACTGAAGTGACCACTAAATGTTATACGGGCCAGCTGGAGAGACATGAGACTGCGGATGCTGGAACTTGGAGCAGCACACAAACTACTGGGGGAATAGCAAAAATTTTCAAGGATGTTGCTGGGACTTGAGGACCTGAGTTATAGGGAAAGGTTGAGAAGGTTAGGACTTCATTCCCTGGAGTGTAGGAGAATGAGTGGAGATTTGATAGAGGTATACAAAATTAGGGTATAAATGAGGTAAACCTATCAGGCTTTTCTACTGAAGTTGGATGAGATTAGAACTAGAAGTCATGGGTTAAAGATGAAAGGTGAAACGTTCAAGGGGAACCTGAGGGGGAACCTCTTCACTCAGTGGTGGTGAGAGTGTGGAATGAACTGCCAGCGGAAGTGGTGGATGCGGGTTTGATTTTAACATTTAAGAGAAGTTTAGGGAGGTGTATGGATGGGAAGGGTATGGAGGGTTATGGTCCTGGTGTTGGTTGATGGGACTAGGCAAAGTAACAGTTCAGCTCAGACTGGTGGGCTAAAGAGCCCGTTTCTGTGTTGTAGTGCTCGATGACTCTCTGACTCGAGCAGCATCCATAGGGGGAAATAGACAGTCACCATATCAGGTCGGGACTCTACATCTGAACTGAAAGAGCAGAGGAAAGAGAGTTAGTATAAAGAGGTGAGGGGAAGAAGGAGGGAACAATGTCTGGCATTGATGGGAAGAGTGAGCATAGTGACAGAAGCTATGAGGTGATGGGTGGATCCAGGTGAGGGGAGGGGTGATTGGCATAGGGAGGAAGGGCGAGCTCAATGACCTTCATCTGCTCAGGGAGAGTGAGGAGGTGATAGAGAGAAACTATAAGCAAGTAGTCACACCGGGGCCTCGGGAGACAGAGAAGTGGCTAACAGTCAGGAGAGGGAAGGGCAAGAGTCAGCTACTAGAGAGTACCCTGTGGCTGTCCCCCTTAACAATAAGTACTCCTGTTTGAGTACTGCTGGGGGGGGACAGCCTACCTGGGGGAGGCAACAGTGGCTGAGCCTCTGGCACAGAGTCTGACCCTATGGCTCAGAAAGGTAGGGAAAGGAAGAGGATGGCAGCAGTGATAGGGGACTCTGTATAGTTAGGGGGTCAGACAGGCGACTCTGTGGACACAGGAAAGAAACACTGATGGTAGTTTGCCTCCCAGATGCCAGGATCCAGGATGTTTCTGATTGCGTCCACGATATCCTGCAGTAGGAAGGAGAACAGCCAGAGATCATGGTACATATTGGTACCGACGACATAAGTAGGAAAAGGGAAGAAGGGAGGAGGTCCTGAAAACAGACTTCAGGGAATTAGGAAGGAAGTTGAGAATCTCGGGATTACTGCCTGTGCCACATGATAGTGAGTATAGGAATAGAATGAGGTGGAGGATAAATGTGTGGCTGAGGGTTTGGAGCAGGGGGCAGGGATTCAGATTTCTGAATCATTGGGACCTCTTTTGGGGCAGGCGTGACCTGTACAAAAAGGTCGGGTTGCACTTGAATCCGAGTGGGACCAATATCCTGGCAGGGAAGGTTTGCTGAGGCTATTGGGGAGAGTTTAAACTAGAATTGCTGGGGGGGTGGGAACCAAACTGAAGAGACAGAGGAAGAGGTAGTTGGCTCACAAATAGACAGTACGAGAGGGAAGATAGGCAGGTGATAGAGAAGGGATGCACTCAGACCAGTGGTTTGAGATGTGTCTATTTTAATGCAAGGAGTATTATGAACAAAGCAGATGAGCTTAGAGTGTGGATCAGCACTTGGAGCTGTGCTGTTGGGGCTATTACAGTGACTTCGATGCCTCAGAGGCAGGAATGGTTACTTAGAGTGCCAGGCTTTAGATGTTTCAGAAAGGACAGGGAGGGAGGCAAAAGAGGTGGGGGCATGGCACTGTAAATCAGAGATAGTGTCACGGCTGCAGAAAAGGTGGAGGGATTGTCTACAGAGTCTAAGTTAGGAACAGGAAGGGGTCAATAACTCTTCTGGGTGTTTTTTGATAGACCATCCAATAGTAACAGGGACATCGAGGAGCAGTTAAGGAGACAGATTCTGGAAAGGAGTAATAATAACAGGGTTGTCATTGTAGGAGATTTTAATTTCCCAAACATTGATTGGCATCTCCCTAGAGCAAGGCGTTTAGATTGGGTGGAGTTTGTTAGGTGTGTTCAGGAAGGTTTCTTGATTAGGTAAGCCTACAAGAGGAGAGGCTGTACATGATCTGGTATTGGAAAATTAACCTGGACAGGTATCAGATCTCTCAGTGGGAGAGCATTTTGGAGATAGTGATCACAATTCTATCTCGTTTGTCATAGCATTGGAGAGGGATAGGAACAGGCAAGTTAGGAAAGTGTTTAATTGGAGTAAGGGGAAATATGAGGCTATCAGGCAGGAACTTGGAAGCATAAATTGGGAACAGATGTTCTCAGGGAAATGTATGGAAGAAATGTGGCAAATGTTCAGGAGATATTTGCATGGTGTTCTGCAGAGGTACGTTCCAATGAAACGGAAAGGATGGTAGGGTACAGGAACCATGGTGTACAAAGGCTGTTGTATATCTAGTCAAGAAGAAAAGAAAAGCTTACAAAAGGTTCAAAAAACTAGGTAATGATAGAGATCTAGAAAATTATGAGGCTAGCAGGAAGGAGCTTAAGAATGAAATTAGGAGAGCCAGAAGGGGCCATGAGAAGGCCTTGGCGGACAGGATTAAGGAAAACCCCAAGGCATTCTACAAGTATGTGAAGAGCAAGAGGATAAGACATGAGAGAATAGGACCAATCAAGTGTGTATGGAACCGGAGGAGATTGCCGAGGTACTTAATGAGTACTTTGCTTCAGTATTCGCTACGAAAAAGGACCTTGGCAATTGTAGGGATGACTTACAGCAGACTGAAAAACTTGAGCATATATGTATATTAAGAAAGAGGATGTGCTGGAGCTTTTGGAAAGCATCAAGTTGGATAAGTCACTGGGACCAGACGGGATGTACCCCAGGCTACTGTGGGAGGTGAGGGAGGAGATTGCTGAGCCTCTGACGATGATTTTTGCGTCATCAATGGGGATGAGAGAGGTTCCAGAGGATTGGAGGGTTGTGGATGTTGTTCCCTTATTCAAGAAAGGGAGTAGAGATAGCCCAGGAAATTATAGACCAGTGAGTCTTACTTCAGTAGTTGGTAAGCTGATGGAAAAGATCCTGAGAGGCAGGAATTATGAACATTTGGAGAGGCATAGTATGATTAGGAATAGTCAGCATGGCTTTGTCAAAGGCAGGTCGTGCCCGACGAGCCTGATTGAATTTTTTGAGGATGTGACTAAAAACATTGATGATGGAAGAGCAGTAGATGTAGTGTATATAGATTTCAGCAAAGCATTTGATAAGGTACCCCATGCAAGGCTTATTGAGAAAGTAAGGAGGCATGGGATCCAAGGGGACATTGCTTTGTGGATCCAGAACTGGCTTGCCCACAGAAGGCAAAGAGTGGTTGTAGACGGGTCATATTCTGCATGGAGGTCGGTGACCAGTGGTGTGCCTCGATCTGTTCTGGGACCCCTTCTCTTTGTGATTTTTATAAATGACCTGGATGAGGAAGTGGAGGGGTGGGTTAGTAAATTTGCTGATGACACAAAGGTTGGGGGTGTTGTGAAGAGTGTGGAGGGCTGTCAGAGGTTACAACGGGACATTGATAGGATGCAAAACTGGGCTGAGAAGTGGCAGATGGATTTCAACCCAGATAAATGTGAGGTGGTTCATTTTGGTAGGTCAAATATGATGGCAGAATATAGTATTATTGGTAAGACGCTTGACAGTGTGGAGGATCAGAGGGATCTTGGGGTCTGAGTCCATAGGACACTCAAAGCTGCTGCGCATGTTTACTCTGTGGTTAAGAAGACATACAAGACATTGGCCTTCATCAACCATGGGATTAAATTTAGGAGCCGAGAGGTAATATTGCAGCTATATAGGACCCTGGTCAGACCCCACTTGTAGTACTGTGCTCAATTCTGGTCGCCTCACTGTAGGAAGGATGTGGAAGCCATTGAAAAGGTGCAGATGAAATTTACAAGGATGTTGCCTGGATTGGGGAGCATGCCTTATGAGAATAGGTTAAGTGAACTCGGCCTTTTCTCCTTGGAGCGACAGAGGATGAGAGGTGATTTGATAGAGGTGTATAAGTTGATGAGAGGCATTGATTGTGTAGATAGACAGAGGCTTTTTCCCAGGGCTTAAATGGTTGCCACAAGAGGACACAGGTTTAAGGTGCTTGTAAGTAGGTACAGAGGAGATGTCAGGGGTAAGTTTTTTGTGCAGAGAGTGGTGAGTGTGTGGAGTGGGCTGCTGGCGACAGTGGTGGAGGCAGATATGATAGGGTCTTTTAAGAGACTCCTGGATGAATACATGGAGCTTAGAAAAATAGAGGGTTATGGGTAAGCCTAGGTAATTTCTAGAGTAAGGGCATGTTCGGCACTGCATTGTTGGCCAAAGGGCCTGTATTATGCTGTAGGTTTTTCTATGTTTTTATGAGAGTAGGAATAGTGACAGTGGCTGGGAGGTGATAGGTGGATTCAATTGAGGGGAGGGGTGATAGGCATAGGGAGGAAAGGAGATTAGGAATAGCAACAGTGTCTGGGAGGTGACAAAAGTCTGCAGATGACAGGGGAAAAAAATGATAATTATTGCATCAGAAATGAGCAGCTGAGCATAGGAGCAGCCCAGAATGGGACAGGGAGGAATGAGATTTCTGTCTTGGGTTCATATATAGGGTTAAATTGTTCTGTATCGACTGATAATATCTAAAACCTCTCTTTCACACACCCCTACTCCCAAAGAACCACTTTAAATATATAAAGTGACCCATGTACTATTTGTCAATTTTCCTTTGAAATAGGTTACTTTTTAAGAAGGGAATATCACACATAGACAGTTGCCTGATATAATTTGTTTGTGGTCATGATACCTGACAGGTGTGGGAATGTCAGGTAAGGAAGGAAATAGGGAATGGGGGTGGAGGTCAAAACCTGACCTTGTGAGAATATGTATGGGATTAAGCAACTGTGAATGTGCGGGCATTATCTATTGTGTAAATGCATTTAGCCCCAGCATAGGCTGCCAACAGTAGCTTGCCAGAGTCCTCTGTCCTGGGCCAGTCTTCCACATTGTCTCCAGCAGTAGCTCCTCTTCTTAGTGTCTCTATCCCTCACAGGGCTGGGGTCTTTAGAACTTCTGTTTGCGTTTCTGTAGCACTTTTGTTTTATGGATGGTTGCTAGCCCTATGCCCAACCCCCACCCCACTGTCACAGCCAGACTTGGGAGTGAGTTATTATCTGTTGCTATTGCTAATTTTAAATGCAGCTTACTACAAGTGCCCAAAGTTCACACCTCACCCTAAAGTTTTTATTTAATATCCAAAAGTACTAGGTTTAGCTAAACACTGATAATGACTGGGAAAACAATCGTGTAATGATTCAAAAAGCAAAATAGAAGCAATGAGGACCAATATAGCAGGCTGAATTTCAGCATTCATTACTGAATGGGAGCGAATAATGAATCCCACAGCAACTTGCTTCTGGACGTTTACAACATTGAATTCCTGGGGCAAGTTTAGACAACAAATACAGGAGTTGAAGTGTAGGTAATAATCTCAGGTGTATTTGGGGCTTGGGTTTAGCTAATGACTCTCGTTAGGGCTGTCATTAGACTATAAGACATCAGAGCAGAATTCAATTTAGACCATTGAGTCTGCTGCTCCATTCCATCATGACAGATTTAGTATTCCTCTCACCCCCATTCTCCTGTCTCCTCCCCATTACCTTTGATGCCGTTACTAATTAAGAACTTAGCAACCTCCACGTTAAATATACCCAATTACTTGGCCTGCTCAGCTGTCTGTGGCAATCTGTTCCACATATTCACCACCTTCTGGCTAATGAAATTCCTCATCTCTGTTCTAAAGGGACATCCTTCTATCCTGAAGGCTCCCCCAGTAGGAAATTAAAAAGCTTATTTTTACTGCATTGCAGTTCCTGGTCAATATAGTGCAGTTCTCTCTTGGTATCAGTGTTTTAGGTACACATACATTCGCTCTGTGTTGCCTACACATCCCAATTTCCAGACATGTGCAGACCCTTGCTTCCTACTTCCTGCACGTGCACCTCTCACTCTCACATTTTTCATGCTCACAAGAACATTCCTAACATTGACATCTCACATTCATACATCACGTCTCTCTCACTCTCATGCACAATCCTCACACTGCCAACAATGCACACCACATTATGTGTACATACACAATTCAGTGCTAGGTTAGAAGGGGCGATATACTGCAGTGTATATTTGCTTCCAAAAGGTTGTCATAGCTGAGGGGCGGGTGATGGGATAAACTCCCGCTAATTATTAAATACTCCCAATGGTGTGCATCTCAAATAGCCTCTGACAACCAAATCCAGCTCCTGGCCTTCATATGTGGCTTAGCTACTAAGCCCGGCAGAACCCTATCCTTCTGACAGGAGAACGGGCAAAGGCAGGTTACTGGTGCCTTAAAACAAGTTGCTTCAGGCAGATTCAATTGACTTTATTACCTACATCCTTCACATACAGAGCAGTAAAAATCTTTATGTTACATCTCTGTCTAAATGTGCAATGTGCAATTTATAGTAATTTGTAATAAATAGTATGTACAACAGGTTCACATCTACAGATGCGCTGGGCTATCCACACCACTCTCTGCAGAGTCCTGCGATTGAGGAGGTACAGTTCCCCTACCAGGCAGTGATGCAGCCAGTCAGGATGCTCTCAATTGTGCCCCTGTAGAAAGTTCCTTAGGATTTGGGGGCCCGTACCAAACTTCCTCAACCATCTGAGGTGAAAGAGGCGCTGTTGTGCTTTTTTCACCACACAGCTGGTGTGCACAGACCATGTGAGATCCTCAGTGATGTGTATGCTGAGGAACTTAAAGCTGTTCATCCTCTCAACCCCAGGTCCATTGATGTTTGTAGGGGTTAGCCTGTCTCCATTCCTCCTGTAGTCCACAACCAGCTCCTTTGTTTTTGTAACATTGTGGGAGAGGTTGTTTTCTTGACACCACTGTGTCAGGGTGATGAGTTCTCTCTAGGCTGCCTTGTTATTATTTGAGATTAGGCCAATAAATCTAGTATTGTCAGCAAATTTAATTAGCAGATTGGAGCTGTGGGTGGCGACGCAGTAATAGGTGTACAGAGAGTAAAGGAGGGGACTTGGTACACAGCCCTTAGGGACTCCTGTATTGAGAGTCAGAGGAGTGGAGGTGAGGGAGCTCACTTTCACCACCTGCCGGTGATCTGACAGGAAGTCCAGGATCCAGCTACACAATGTAGTCCTTGACCAGTCTCTCAAAGCATTTGCTTATTATTGAGGTGAGTGTGACAGGACACCAGTCGTTCAGGCATGTTACCGTGGTCTTTTTAGGTACAGGGACAATGGTGGGTGTTTTGAAGCAGGAGGGCCTCTACACTGGGAGAGGGAGAGATTAAAATGTCTGTAATCACACCTGCCAGTTGTGCCGCATATCCCAAGTACCCACCCTGGGATGCCGTCCGGTCCTGCAGCCTTGCGACTGTCCACTCTTTGGAAGCACCTGCGTAGCTCAGCCTCCGAGGTGACCAAGGTGCAGGTCGCTTCGGCGACTCTCCTCGGGGGCTCAGTGCTGACGACATCGAACCAAGCGTAAAGAAGAATTAGTTCATCCGGGAGAGAGGCAGTGATGTTGGCAGCACCACCACACTTAGCTTTGAAGTCTGTGATGGTGTGCAGACCTTGCCATAAGCTGCATGTGTTGTTGGTGGAGAGTTGAGTCTGGAGCTCATTCCTGTATTGTCGTTTCACTGACTTGATGACTTTGCACAGACCGTAGCTACATTTCTTGAGTTCCTGTTGGTCAACGACAATGTAAGCTCTGTGTCGCGCGGTAAGTGCTGCTCGCATCCTCAGTGCAATTCCGAATGATGCTCATGACCCCTTGACTGGCGTCCTGTCGCACTCACCTCAATAATAACTTGGAGACATCCTCATCATGAAAGACATTCCAGCTGACGTCATCAAAGCAGTCCTGCAGCATGGAGTCTGATTGGTCGAACCAACAGTGTGTCATCAAAGCAGTCCTGTAGC
Source organism: Mobula hypostoma (assembly GCF_963921235.1). Taxonomy (NCBI): domain Eukaryota; kingdom Metazoa; phylum Chordata; class Chondrichthyes; order Myliobatiformes; family Myliobatidae; genus Mobula; species Mobula hypostoma. Next base: position 185,954,653 of record NC_086103.1, read on the forward strand.
ATGGAGTCTGATTGGTCGGGCCAACGGTGTGTCATCAAAGCAGTCCTGTAGCATGGAGTCTGATTGGTCGGGCTAACGGTGTGTCATCAAAGCAGTCCTGTAGCATGATTGGTCGAGCCAACAGTGTATCATCAAAGCAGTCCTGTAGCATGGAGTCTGATTGGTCGGGCCAACAGTGTGTCATCAACGCAGTCCTGCAGCATGGAGTCTGATTGGTCGGACCAACAGTGTGTCATCAAAGCAGTCCTGCAGCGTGGAGTCTGATTGGTCGGACCAACAGTGGACGGTTTTAACTATGGCAGCCTGTTTCAGCTTCTGCCTTTACCTTGGCAGCAGCAAGATGGAGGAGTGATCCGACTTTCCAAAGGGTGGATGGAGCAGCACTTTGTAAGCTTTGCGGAAGAGAGAGTAGCATTGGTCATGTATGCTATCTCCCAGTGTGCTCATCTGGGTGTGTTGACAAAACTTCGGAGAGACTTTAGACAGCGATGTTCTATTAAAGTCTCTGGCAACGATGAAGGCAGCCTGTGGGTGTGCAGTCTCCAGGGTGCTGGTGGTCTCGTACCTTGAGAGCCAGGTCGGTATCAGCCTGCAGTGGAATAGTAACAGCCGTGAACTCCCTAGGCAGCCAGAAAGGTCTACACAGCAGCACAAGGTACTCCAGATCCAGAGAACAAGGGATTTGAGGGCATGTACATTCCGGGGGTCGCACCAGGCATTATTGTCCATGAAGCATACCCCACCCCCTTTACTCTTCCCAGTCCACTGTCCACTCAGAATAGGGAGAACCCAGAGGGCTCAAACGCGTGATCCAGTATCTCCTCTGTCAAACAGGTGGTCACAAAGCATAAAACGTCACATTCCTTTGTTTCCCACTGATAGGAGGGTCTGGCTCTCAGGAGAAGGAAAACTCTGATCTCAAGCCTCCACTGCCTTGCATGCAGCGATACCCACTCATGGGGAAGGCTTCGGGAGTAAACCTCAAGGGAAAAAGTCTGGAGCTGGAGTCCCTAAGGAGTTGAGTTCAGTGTTGACTGGCAACCCCTGTGATGCTGCTGGTACCAAACTGTATTCGTCTCTGCTGTTCCTGTGGATTCATCAGATGTGTGGAGAGCGGGAGCCTGCTACATGGGCAATAGTTTGCTCTCCATATCATACTGCCCTGGCTTGTGTATCATGTAGACAGCTGGGATGTAATCTCCACGGTCTACCCTGACCAGTGGAGTGGCACACACAGTTTGACCTCTGTTCGCTTGGGCTCTGCAGTATAGTGATCAGCACCTCACACACAAATTCCAGTGTCCCTGTCCGATTCTCAGTGGTACCTGAACCTTCTCAGATGTGAAGTTCCCAGAATTAAAGGTTGGACGTTTGGAACAGAGAGGAGAAGGACCTATTTACATACAGAGGCTAGAACATAGGACAGTACAGCACAGGAACAGGCCCTACAACCCATAAAATCTGCGCCAAAAACCATGCTGAATTAAACTATTCCTTTCTGTCTTCTTGTGATCCATATCGCTCCATTCCCTGAGCATTTATGCATTTATCTAAAAATCTCTTAAATGCCACTATTGTTTCTGCTTCTACCACGTTTATTAAAAAAAACTTGCCTCACACATTCACTTTACACTTTTTCCCTCTCACTGTGTCCTCTGGTATTTGACAATTCTACTCTGGGGGAGAAAATATTCTGACGGTCGACCCTATCCCTTGCCTGTCATAATATTATAAACTTCTCTATCTACATAGAACAGTACAGCAGAGGAACAGACCCTACAGCTTACAATGTCTGTGCCAAACACAGTGCTGAATTAAACTAATCCCTTTTGGATTTGGTGATATTAGAACATAGATCAGTACAGCACAGGAGCAGGCCCTTTGGTCCATAATGTTATGCTGATCCAATTAAATTAGTAATCAAATGAGCAACCTAACTAATCCTCTGTATACCCTTTGATTATCCTCATATTCATGTGCCTATCTAAACATCTCTTAAAAGACCCTAATTTGTCTGCTCTATCACCCGCCCCGGCAATGTATTCCAGGTACCCACCCCTCTCTGTGTAAAGGAAAAACCTTGCCCCTCACGTCTCCTTTGAAATTATCCCCGCTCACCTTAAATGAATGCCCTCTGGAATTAGACATTTCAACCCTTGGAAAAGGGTTTGTCTCCTCTGTCTGCGGCTCCTCTCATAATCCTATAAACCTCTATCAGATCTCCCCTCACTCAGCCTCCACTGCTCTAGAGAAGACATCCCAAGTTTGCCCAACCACTTGTATAGCACATGTCCTCCAATCCACAGCGGATCCTGGTAAACCTCTTGTGCACCCTCTCCAAAGCCTTGGCATCCTTACCAGAATGGGGTGCCCAGAAATATATGCAATATTAATCCAGAGGTTCTTCAGAAGCGAAGAATGAGGTTATAAAAGTTGGTGATTTTTATTAAGAGTTACAAGAACAAAGAAAAGAAAGTTGTGCTCGTCTCATACTCAGACTGGAGATGGCAGCATTCCAGCGATATCAATTAACTCATGAAATAGTCATTTTCAAATGGTGTGACACCTGCTGCAGAAGAACTGAGAAGCTTCTAGAAAATACAGAGTCATCTATATTATAATTGCTAGAAAAATTACTGAACAATTAGATATATGTAGGTGATTAAATAAAAATATGAGCAAGCATAGTAAAGATTAAACTGTGAGAAAATAACAATTTTTCATGCTTCATCCAACATCCTTTCTGTCTGCACATGATCCATCGTCCTTTGCTCCCTGCATTTTCATGTGCCTCTCTAACAGCCTCTTAAGCAACACTATCGTATCTGCCTCCACCGCCACTCGATTCGAGGTATCCCAGACCCTGGCACCCCAGAGACAACCTACCATCCAGGATCTCACTCTCGCCCACAGAACCTTCTATACTAGGGGAGTCTAGGACCAGAGGGCACTGTCTCAGAATAGAGGGACCTCCATCTAGAACTTAGATGAGGAGGAATTTCTTTAGCTAGAGGGTCGTGAATCTCTGGAATTCATTGGTACAGACGGCTGTGAAGGCCAAGTCATAGGGTATATTTAAAGCAGAGGATGATTGTTCTTGATTAGTCAGGGCATCAATGGTTACAGGCAAAAGACATGAGGATGGGATTGAGAGGGATAATAAATTAGCCATGATAGAATAGTAGGGCAGACTTGATAAGCTGAATGGCCTAATTCTGCTCCTGTCTTTTGATGAAGGATGGTGAATCTGTAGAGTTCTCTGCTCTGGAGGCTTGACCTCTGAGTGCATCTAGACAGAAACTGATGGATTGTTGGATATTAAGGAATTGTGAGTTATGAACCTAGCACAGTGGAGTGTGCTGAGTAAAAAGCAATGAGCCAGATACATTAGGGACATTTAAGAAACTATTACATAGGCACATGGATGAAAGAAAAAAATGAAGGGTTATGTAGGAAAGAATTGATCTTGAGAGTGGAAACCTTGGAGCAGATTAAAAGGTCAGCACAAAATTGTGGGCCAAAGGAGCTGTACTGTTCTGTGTTCTAAAGGATCAGTCGTGACGTTATTAAATGGTGGAGCAGGCTGAATGGCCCTCTGCTTGTACTCACTCCATTCTCCAGTGTATAACTACAATCGTATAATCACCTGTTCACACGTATAATTGTATAAATATAATTGCAAAGAAAGCATAACAGCACATCTACTTGCTCAGGAGTCTGTGGAGATTTGGCATGTCATCAAAAACCTTGGCAAACTTCAATAGATGTGTGGTAGAAAGTGTGCTGACTGGCTGTGTAACAGCCTAGTATGAGAACATCAATGCCTTTGAGCAGAAAATTCTACAAAAGATAGTGAATTCGGCCCAGTACGTCATGGGTGAAACCCTACCAAACATTGAGCACATCTACATGAAACATTGCTGTAGGAAAGCAGCATTCATCATCAAAGATCCTCACCACCCAGCCATGCTCTTTTCTCACTGCTGCCATCAGGAAGAAGATACAAGAGCTTCAGGATTCACTCCACCAGTTCAAGAACAGTTACTACCCCTCAGCCATCAGGCTCTTGAACAGAAGGGGATAACTACATTCTTTCTACTTCTGGTGTTCCCACTGTCGTACTCGATCGGACCTGATGGCATTAGCAATTGTACCACAAATACAATGACACACGTAATTCTTTTCAAACCTTTATTCTCTACTCATAGCATGCTATGGGGGAAGTTACAGACTGATCTCCCAAAAGAGCCAGTCCAGAAACTGCCCCCGAATTACACAATTCTCCACAATTTATAAGATTGATCAGGTAGCAGGAAATCTTACGATTACAAGTTTAGACAATATTAGAATCATTTCAATCACATGCTAAGATACAATTAGATGTAAGGTAATCATTGGTCAGTTAGTTATAATTATTTTAAGCCAAAGCTAGTCCATCAGTTAACCTTTCGGACCCCTTCCCCTTTTCTCAAGAACATACTAGCCGTTACCTCATCCCTCCCATATTTAGCTATACCTTGAGCTGCTTCTGCAAGATCAGAAAGTTCCTTATTTGAGCCTTTGCCTATCTTTAGAGAACAATGACTAGTATGTCACCGGTTGCTGGGTAAAGCTCCTTTTAGACTGTCCAAAACAGTAAGCTAAGGCGCTTACAAGGTGACTGATTATAAGTTAATTATTGTCCTCTGTTTTTTCCCCCTATTTACCTATCCCTTCATTCCATCATTCCCCCCTTTTTATCACTTTATGATAAACAATTAAACAGGAACCGAGCAAAGGATCATTAGTCTCTCTACATGCAAAGTCAGCAGCCAGCATTCAGGCAGGTCATTATCACACAGCAAGCAATAATTATAACAATGAGAATAAAATGCCCATGCAGCAATTAAGACCCCCATGATCCTCCCTGCAACCATCCTAACCAGCCATCCCCCTTCCCTGAACCCTGCCTGAAACCATCCAATTGCTTCTTAATAGACTGAATGGCATGGGTCACGTTGTATGATTCGTCAGTGACATGGGTGATACATTTGTCTCCGACTATGGCGCACACCCCTCCCTGTTGGGCCAATTGATAATCCACAGCATAGCTGGTCTGCTGTGCGTAGAGTTGCAACTCCACCGATTCTCTGTTAACAGCCTCCAGACCTTCCATCGTACTGTTCCCCAATGCCGCCAGCCCACAAATGATGCAGTTGCGGTTCGTCGTGACTATGGTTCCTGCTGAACTCCCTAGAGAGAGAGCACTCAGGAACCCATAGCCCACAGAAGAGCCCAGAGTAACGGGACTCCTCCAGTCAGCACAGAATTCTTTACTCACGGCTCGAGCTGTCAGTCGCCGTTGAACATGGGCAGCCTGGGGGCAGGGAACAGAAAGTGGTCCAATCGCTCCTACTGCAAAGAGGTTAGGCTGAGTGGTGGTAGCTGTAGTATAAGTGCCATTAAACAATAACACATATCCTGTCTTGGCCCTGTAGCAAGTCTTTTTGTAACTCACTATTTTATCACACCACGAGTGCTTCTGTAGATATAGGGAGGAGTATTCAAAAGTCTCTGAACCTGCCGACACATGAGTCCCGTTGCAATATCCACACACATACTGAGTTCCCATAGAGAGGGGCACGCACAGTTCGTGGATACATTCGCAAGAGAATATTCCCTGGTCTATCCTACATTGGCAGTCCGGACAAGTGTTCTTCAGGCTAGGTATCTCCCAGGCTACCGTGGCAAGGACGCGGCCCTCCCCTTCTCCCGAAAAACAGAAGGGATAATTCCCAATGCCCTTACCTGCAGTCTCATCCCCCACTCTCCAAAGACACTTTCCCCTGACCCCCCTTTTAAACTTTCCCCTTATCCCCTTACATCCTGCCCCGATCTATCCTCCACTATTAAGTCATTTTCTGCCCAATTTAGCCCTGATGGGTTAGCAACAAACAACGCTTCTATAGATTGTACCAAAGGATAACATGCAGTACAGTTACCATGCAGACGCATGTGAGCTTTATAAAATAAATTGTCCTTCAGGCTCAATGCCACGGGGGCAATCATAATAGCAAAAAGTCCAATAACAGTCTTTAGTCCACCTGCGGAGCCCATCGTTTGCAATTACTCAGGTGAATCCAGCCGCTGTGCCCTTGAACCTTAACGGCCGTTGGTGTTTGCAGGAGTATCTGGAATGGCCCTTTCCACCAGGGTTCAAGCTTGGGATGCTCCCAATCCTGGATCAGTACCAAATCTCCAATTTTCAACTCTGGCCACTCCTTTTCCTGGCCTCCAGGTTCCTTAAGGGTATTCTGCACCTGGGAGTGAAGAAACTTAAGAGAGGATGTTAGTTGGCGAAAGTACTTCTGCAATTCGTCCCCCATGACATTTAGATCAAATTGGGTGGGAGGCTGCATGTCAGTGTCCCATGGGGTCTTTCCAGGGCGCCCATAAACAATTTCAGCTGCAGATACCCCTGTAGTGGAATGTGGGGTAATTCTCATATGGTGTAAAGCCAGCGGAAGGACCTTCAGCCAACTCAGTCCGGTTTCGGATATTAACTTAGACAGCTTGTTTTTCAGGGTGCTGTTGGCCCGTTCCACTGTTCCTGCAGCCTTTGGGTGGTAAGCCCAATGAAACTGCGGTTCGATGCGCAGCACCTCACATAGCTCTGACTTTATATTTCCTGCAAAGTGGGGCCATTATCTGAACCTATTTGTCTGGGCACTCCGAATCTTGGTATAATCTCTGTAAGTAACAACCTTACCACCGTAGAAGCTTTATTATTGGTGGTCGGAAAGGCTTCAATCCATTTACTGAACACATCCACAATCACTAAACAATACTTATAACATTGTACGCGCGGTAGTTCGATAAGATCAAGCTGAATACATTCAAAAGGACCATTTGGCAAGGGAGTTTTCCCTGGGGCACACTTTACTCCCTTTCCAGCGTTTGACTTTTGGCAAATTAAACAGGCTTGTATTTTTGTTGCAGCAGCCTCCTCCAGCCGGGGGTGACACCATGTACAGAGCAAAATATTACTTACTCCCCCCTTGCCAAGGGGGCTGTCCATATGCAAGCAATCGAGCAACATAGGCAGCAATGCATTAGGAATACAAGCTTGGCCAACTGGAGTATGCCATCGGTGTGAATGCGTACATCCGTGTGTCTTCCAAAGTTGTTTTTCTGAATCAGGGGCGTCCCCCTGGGGCTTTTGAACTGTAGCCCTGTCTGGAGTGCCCGGCGCTCGTGGTGTTTTAGTCAGGGTGAAGGCCAATCGCTCTGCAGTTAAGAGTATAGCGGTCGCCTCCTGCGCAGCCTGCTTGGCAGCCAAATCAGCTCTATCATTTCCTTTAGTCACTGCAGATTCGTCTTTTAGATGAGCTGAACATTTAATAATGGCTAATTTTTCGGGAAGGAGGTTCCTTACACACATGGCATTGTGGATGGGGGTCCCGGAGGAGGTGAGGAAATGGTAATGGTGAAATGGTTCCGTAGCAGGCAGTCATGAGGAGGCTCAAGTCAACTCAACAGGTGCCGTCTCTGAAAATGTAGCAGGGTTGATGGTATCACCATATGCAAATGTGAGGAGTGGGTTATTAAGTAATGCTATTTCATAACGGCTTAGTCTGGCCTGAGTCAGATGTTGGGTTTGGTGGGTGGTCAGCAGTGCTAATACGCTGTAACTGGCTGTTGGAGGGTGATGTTGGAAGCAGCCATAACTAGGGAGTAAATGGCCGGGAGCATCTGCGAACAGGGAGTAATCCCTGCGCTATGGGGTCTAACTTAGTGGAATAATAGGCAACAGGCCTGCGTCTGTCCCCATGAATCTGAGTGAGCACTGCAGTCGTGCAGCCATCTAAAACATTCACAAAAAACTGGAACGGACGGTCGTAGAGTGGGCGGCCAAGAGCAGGCGCTCTCGAGAGGGATTTCTTCAATTCCTCAAAGGCTTCTCTCTGTTGCTCAGTTAGCTCTAGGGGCCCCTTAAGTGCACTGGAAGCCAGAGAGCTCAAATGTTTTGTATACAGAGCAACATTGGGAATCCACTGTCTGCAAAGGTTTCCCAGCCCAAGGAAAGCACGCATGGCTTTCGGCGTAGATGGCAGGGGGCGTCGCAAGGATTGGGGTTACCCTTTCTGGGGTGAGCTGCCTTTCAGTTGCAGTCAAAAGGATTCCCAGAAATCTCACTTGTCGTTGGGCTCTCTTTACTTTTCAGGGCGGGATCACATATCCCCATGAATGCAGAGCATTCAGAAGCGTATTGGTGTCCTGCACATTTGAGGTTTCTGACGGGCTTGCCATTAGGAGGTCATCTACGTACTGTATTTCCGTAGAGTCCCCGGGAAATTGTAAATCTCTAAGCTGCCTATGCAATATCTGTGAGAAAATGGGGGAGTGCACAAACCCTTGGGGTAACCTAGTCCAAGTGTACTGCTCGTCTTGAAAGGTAAATGCAACAAGGTACTGTGACTCAGGAGCAAGGGGTATTGCAAAAAAAACACATGCTGCTGATCGACTATAGTAAAAACTTGGGAGTCCAGTGGAATGTTGCTTAAAATCGTAGGGACCACCGGATGCATAGGCTGCACAATTTCATGCTTTACTGCGGTTGGCTTGGAATCCCTGCATGACTCCAGAAATGCTCACCTGCCCTTTTCACGTCCTGCTTATTCCCATCGGGCCAGTCCATATCCATTCTAATAGCCTTGGACACATCCTCGGGGAGGCACTGCAATATCATCGAAATAAACTGGGGTGAAGTATTGCTGGCATTATAGGCCGCATCTCCAGTGTAGGTTGCATAAAGGGAGCAGAAGCGTTCCCAGAAATCGCAACCGTCTTCTCCCGCCTTTGGGCGGCACTCAAGGACCTTACCGATGTCTACGGGACGCTGTAAAGCTTTCCTTACAGCCTTTTTTATCTTATCCACCTGTTCTGCGGGCAGGGTTGCGGTGGAAAAGGACTCCCAATTGGCATGATGCCCTATAGCTTCTTTCCATTTCTGTTGTTCACTGGTTGTAAGGGCCATGCAGCACAAGCTAAAAAGATCCTGGGGAGTCGCCTGAAACATTTGGGTTGTACCAACCATATAATCGATAAATCCCTCGGGATCATTTTTCCTGTTCGGGGCCTGATTCATGATCGTACACATTTCTTGGGGCTTCCAAGGAGTATAAACCTGCATAGTAGCCGCCTGGTTCGGCTGTCCTACCCTAGGGTTGGGAACGGCCCTGTTGGGAAATTGCCCCGGGATCCCTCTCCCTCTGTGTCTCGGGTCTTCAGAATCATCATTTTCAATACCAGAGTCATAGTTGTCCCTGGTTCGGGACGGGGACGGTGTATTCAGAGGTGCCTGGGGTTGGACAGCAGTAACGTTATATGGGGGTGGCGGCGCCGTGGGTTGGAATGCAGGCAATGGGAATGTGCCATACCTCCTCCTCCTCAGTCTCATTTCCATTAAAGAGCATGGGCAGTCCAGACAGGTCAAGAGCTACTTCAGTTTTACTTTCGCCGGCTTCATCATCATCCTTCCGCCCATCCTTAGCCCACCTATCTCTTTTTTCCGTATCCTGTTTTTCCTTATTCTTATCGTGATCCTCACACAGTCCTTTTAATATCTCCCACGGTTTCGAATTTCCTTCATTGTCACATACACTAATCCCACTGCGACGTGCGTTATGCTCTCAGCTACTTTGCTTAGATCTGTTATTTAATTCCTTGGCCATTTTTCTCCAATTGGACATTAAAACCTTCAATTTTTATCTGGTATTACGCTTCCAGATTGCTTCTTCTGCCTTTAGACAGTTATCTAAATCCCATGTCCCACCCAGAGGCCAAATTTCACTCCCCAATTTCTTATTTAGGCATGCCGATAACCTTCGATGATCATTCTGTCTCTCTGGGTCATCTTCACACAGTTTAAACAATGGCGAGTTACTTACAGGCTTATGCAATGTTTGCCCCATGCTCCCTAATCAGGTGGGTCAGCCGCCTCCTTTCCTCACTCCCACTTCAGGGGCCTGACCTTCGCGTGGGGGATTTCCCCTCTTAACAACCGGTCTAAGGCTGGGTGCTGATACGCCAGAGTGCGGCTTTACTACCTTATAATCTATAACCCCACTCCCCGTTAATCTTGTGCCATGTCTCTCTGCACCCACTTCAAGGTCCTGACCTTCGCGTGGGGGATTTCAGCTCTTAACAACCGGTCTAAGGCAGGGTGCTGAGACAGGCAAATTGTCACAAATGTACCCCAAAACATATTTACAGCATCCGGTTAGATTGCAGGGGAGAGCCACTTCCCCTGTGTTTGGCCAAACGTCTGCTCTGCCCTGTGCTGGTCAATTTACTGCGTTTCACGCCCTGCCCCCCCTACACCAATGGAAAGGTCACCAGCTCCAAAATGTAATAGGTTACTGCCACTAACCCGCTGACCAATTTGCTGTAACACACTCAAAGAAAAATGTAATAGATCACTACCAATGATCTGATGCCCAATTTGTTTAGCACCGGCAGGCTTTAATACTCACAATAATTCATCGGGGACTTCAGCCCCTTACCTTACCTTATACCTCGTCGGGGACTTCTAACCCCTTTTTTAACCTGTAGTACTCGGGCAATCCTCAACTCAGGTTTCAAAAGGAGTCCATCAGAGGATTACCCGCCAGACAAGGGGATTGTCAAGGTGAGCAATTAATGAGAGAGGTCAAGGTAAATCTTACCTTGTGGGCCCACCTGTCTCAGGTCACCGCCACCGATTTGACCTCTGACACCGTCTAACGGAGATTCCTCGTTTTTGGACTCCTGGCTGGCTCGCCAAATTGTCATACTCGATGGGACCCAATGCAATAGCAATTGTAGCACAAATACACTGACACACGTAATTCTTTTCAAACTTTTATTCTCTACTCATAGCATGCTATGGGGGAAGTTACAGACTGATCTCCCAAAAGAGCAAGGCCAGATACTGCCCCCGAATTACATAATTCTCCACAATTTATAACATTGATCAGGTAGCAGGAAATCTAATGATTACAAGTTTAGACAATGTTAGAATCATTTCAATCACATGCTAAGATACAATTAGATGTAAGATAATCATTGGTCAGTTAGTTATAATTATTTTAAGCCAAAGCTAGCCCATCAGTTTCCTATTCGGACCCCTTTCCCTTTTCTCAAGAACATACTAGCCGTTACCTCATCCCTCCCATATTTAGCTGTACCTTGAGCTGCTTCTGCAAGATCAGAAAGTTCCTTATTTGAGCCTTTGCCTATCTTTAGAGAACAATGACTAGTATGTCACCGGTTACTGGGTAAAGCTCCTTTTTGACTGTCCAAAACAATAAGCTAAGGTGCCCACAAGGTGATTGGTTATAAGTTAATCATTGTCCTCTGTTTTTTCCCCCTATTTACCTATCCCTTCATTCCATCACCACAACCAACAGTCTCATCTTAAGGACTCTTTATCTTGCTGTTTCATGCTTGTTATTTATTGCTGTTTATCTATATATACATTTGCACAGTTTGTTCACTGATCCTGTGTACAGTTACTGTTCTGTAGATTTGTTAAGAATGCCCACAGGAAAAGAATCCCGGGGTTGTATGTGGTGACATGTATGTACTCTGATAATAAATTTTACTTTGAACTTTTAACAGCAGTTCATGTTGTAAGGTGACACTGCATGTGTGCTGTGTTCTGCCACACTTGTCTTATAAGCTGTTATTTTCCCGGACAGGTGCTGCCGGTCAGTAAAAACAGCCAGATGATTACCTTCACCTTCCTGAATGGTTGTGTGGCCACACTCCGGGTCAGTGGCACAGAGCCCAAAATCAAATATTACGCTGAGATCTGTACAATCCCAGGACACAGGTCAGTAACTGACTCCTGCTATCTAAAATACGGTGAATTGACGTATCCCTACCTGAGGAAGGACATAATTGGAACAAAGGGAGTGTAGCAAACAGTCACTTGATTGGCTCCTAGGAGAAGAGGTTCTGCAGATCAACACACAAAAGTACTGGAGGAACTCAGCAGACCAGGCAGCACTATGAAAGAGTAAGCAGTTGAACCCTTCATCGCTTCTCAAAAGGAACTGAGGGGAGTCAGAATAAGAAGGTGGGGGAGAGAGGAGGGGAAGAAGCCAGTATAAGAAGGTGGGGAGGGGAGGAGTACAAGGTGACAGGTGAGACCAGGTGAGGTGGGAAGGTGGGTGTGTGGGGGAGGGAAATGGAATTGTGAAACTGAGAGGTGATAGGTGGAAATATTAAAAAGCTGAAGAAGGAGGAATTGGATAGGCTCCTTCCCTTTCTCCGTTGGTCCACTCTTCTCTTCGATCTGATTCCTTCTTCAGCTCTTTACCTCTTCCACCTATCGCCTTAGTTCATTACTCCTCCCCCACCACCTTATTCTGGCTTCTTCCCACTTCCTTCCCAGTCCGGAAGAAGGGTCTCGGCCTGAAACATTGACTGTTTATTCCTCTCTGTTGGTGCAGCCTGACCTGCTGAGTTCCTTCAGCATTTTGTGTGTGTTTCCCTGGATTTCCATTATCTGCAGAATCTCTTGTGTCTACAAATAGAACACAGTTGAGTGACACTTGCAGATGTTTTAGCCATAAGACATCGGAGCAAAATTAGGCCATTCAGCACATTAAGTCTGCTCCACCATTTCACCATGTGTGATTTATTATCCCTCTGAACCCCATCCCCCTGCCTTCTCCTCTTAACATCTGACACCCTGACTAATCAAGAACCTATCAACCTCCACTTTAGATATACCCAATGTCTTGGCCTCCCCAGCCGTCCTTGCCAAGGAATTCCACAGATCCAACCTTTGTCTGGATAAAGAAATTTCTCCTCATCTCTATTATAAATGGATGTCCCTCCATTCTGAAACTGTGCCCTCTGGTCCTAGACTCCCCTACTATGGGAAACATCCTCTGCATGTTCACTCTATCTAGGCCTTTCAGTATTCGATAAGTTTCAATGAGATTTCTTCCCCCCCACCCCCCATTCTTCTAAACTCCAGTGAGCACAGGTCCAGAGTTCCTCATATGTTAATCCTTTCATTGCCCGAATTGTTCTCTTGATCCTCCTCTAGACCCTCTCCAATGTCAGCACATCCTCTCCTAGATAAGGGGGCCCAAAACTGCTCACAATACTCCACGTGCAGTCTGACCGTGCTCCTGGGCCTTTTCCCAGCTGCTTGCTTTGACTTTAAAAGAAATGCACTTTCTCTCTCTGCAGTGACACAGACCACCTGGAAGAAGAGCTCAACAAACTGATTGATGCATTAGTCAGAAACTTCCTCGAACCAGAGAAGAATGGGCTGATTGCACGCATCTAAAATGTGTCCATCACAGTGAGAGTGTGACTGGTGTTGGACTGATAAAGAGAATGAGCGTGGGAAATGCCACCAGACCTATTTGCAACAGAAGGAACGATGTTGAAGGTGTTCCCTGCTTGACAGCTCTATAGCATATTACCGGACTTGCAGTGTTTTCAGAAAATAAGCCCGCTTTGATCCAGAGATGATGTCTAGCCCATTTTGTAGCAGTCCTCGTTGTTCTCTGGTCTCGTCTACTTGGTGTTGTGTGTTCATTTTCTGGATGCAGTTGAATTTGTCCACAACAAATAATAGCAAATAGAAGCCAGTCCCCACTGATACCCAGAGCACAGCCTCTTACCATCATCGTTAAAAGGTATGGAGACTCAGTCAGCAAGTGTCAGGGGTGTACTCAGTGCTCAACCATTACCTGAGTGTGCTGTATAGATGTGTAGACGATCCAGCTGTCACTGATCAAAGTCACACAATGCTACTTTTCAATGTATTTCTACACAGGGAGGATTTTAAAAAAACCTGTTTTGTATCTCCCAGGAGATCCACAAGAGAGTCTTCAGATGCCGAGAGATTTTTAACAACACACAGAAGATGCTGGAGGAGCACAGCATCTTTGGAGGGGAATAAACAGCAGACGTTTCAGGATAAGACCCTTCATGAATACTGCCTGATTTGCAGAGTTCTTCCAGCATTTTTGTGTGGGTTTTGTATCCCTTTCTGCTTAAAATTTCACTGCTCCTTTTTATGAATTTGCACAAGCAATTCATCCCTTAATCTAAAAGCAACAGGCACATTTGTTTAAGATGTTGTTACTACCCTATTTGCCAGTTCTAGTGGGGGTTTTTTGCAGAAGGTAATAGGGACAGTAGCTAATTCAGCAGCCTTTCCTTCTGGGAGGTCACTGGCCTGCCGGTGAATCTGCAAAGTAAAACAGAATATTTCTTCATCTGGGCTGGCATAAACCATCTTCAGTGCAAGGTGCAAAATGCACAAAATGTTGGAGGAACTCAGCGGGTCAGGCAGCATCTGTAGAGAGGAATAAAAAGTCAATACTTTGAGACTAGTTTAGACCCAAAACATCAACTGTTTATTCCTCTCCGTAGATGCTGCCTGACCTGCTGAGTTCCCTCAGCATTTTGTGTGTGTTGCTCTGGATTTCCAGTATCTGCAGAATTTATTGTGTTCATTCAGTGCAGGGTAAGTGCTACTGGTGATGCCACAGGTTTATGACCCTTGTCCCAGTCGGAATGGCTTATGCACAGCAGACAGTCTCTCCCCTGGACATAGACTTCCTTACACATTGGTGTTGGATCAGGAGAAGCCTCCCAGCCAAGCTTCATGTATTACAATTATTGGGTATGGCCTGGAATATATTAAAATACTTTATTGCATGAACTGTAGTATTGAGAGAGGGAGCCATTGCTTGAGGACGGCTGTTTTCTATAGCTGCCCCTTGCTATGAGATGGCATATGTCTGTCCTTCCGAGTGGACATATTGTGCCCAGGTTATCGTTAACTGTTCTGTATCTGTGTTGGGACTGCATGTATCTGTATCTGTGTGATAGACTATAGAACACAGAACGGTACAGTACAGACCTTCAGCATACAACCTTTTAACCTTCTCCAAGATCAATCTAACCCTTCCCTCCCACATAGCCTTCCATTTTTCTATCATCCATGTGCCTTTTGAATGTCCATAATATATCTGCCTCTACCACCATCCTTGGCAGGGTGTTCCACACACCCACCACTCTGTGTGTAAAACAAAATCCACCTCTTGACATCCCCCCCTTAACTTACCTTCAATCACCTGAAAATTCTGCCGTCTCATATGAGCAATATGATAATGTGGGGTGGGGTGTACATTGCAGTGTTACCGCAGACAGGAGTAGCTGCTACAGAGAGTGTAGAGTACCGGGGAAATACTGACTCTTTGTTGTAATCATACCTGTCTCTCTTTGATATCTTGGGCTGAAGCATTTTGCCAAAGGCTTGAGAGGGCTTATTTATTTAATTTAATTCATTGCATGTGCATTTGGTTAAACTAGAAGTCTTATTTTACACTTAAAAGTTTTTATTTTAGTATTTGCAAAATGGAGCTTTGATTTTTTAAATCTTTAATTTTATTTATTGATATTCCGAGAGCAGAGCCTATGTACCTGAGCTATGTAGCCCAGCTATTGTAGCTGTGGTTGCTGGTCTGTGCTATGCTGTGTGAGCTGACTGCAGGCAGAATAGCTATCGCAGTTTGTTTCTTCCCAGGTGCTGACTGACTTGTGAGCATTTCCAGCACTTTTCATTTATATTGCAGCATCCACTATATTTTTTTTTTATTTCCACAGTTGCTTTTCAGCTCCAGGTTAAGAAAGGAAATGTCATCTTGTATTCTTCTTCTTCAACCCATCACCCCTACTAGGATTGTAGACCACTAACAGCAGCTTGCTGGAGTCCTCTGGCCTGGGCCGATAGAAGGTTGATTGATCCTATGGCTTCTGCTTTCACCACACAACTTCAAATGTTTTCTGGGCAAGATCCTTCCTCTCCCAGGGATGAGGCCTTTGCATCTTCTGTAGCTACAGGTTTTTATGGGATGGAGTTGCCAGCCCCCATGCCCAGTCCTCCTCCTTTCGCAGCTGGCCTTTGGACCATCCATGACAGAGTATCACCTTGCATGTCCCAAAGTAATTTCTAATCGAAACTGGACGATTGTATTTGCACAGGCGTTGGCCATGCAGCACCCTGCAGTTGCGAAGCTGCTGATGTTGGTTGTCTGTTCTCAGCCAGGGACATGGTACAGTGGAAATGGCCTTGCAAAGGAGATGGTGTCACAGGGACACTGGCTGGAGGGCATGGAGATAATTGGGGAGCTCCTACAAAAAGCTGGCAGTCAAGTAAAGCTCTTAAACATCACAATATGTAGAATGCTGGTCAGAGTCGTCATATGGAAAGGAGCTCCCCCTAGAGCTCCAGTGGTAAAGCCAAAACAAAACTGCTCTCAAACTCCACAATGTTCCAAAACAGACAAATTTCCTTAAAAAGGCCTTATTGGGGAGCTTGCTATTATCTTCGAACCTGTCGGTCACATCAGGTAACATGACAGAATTCTCTTTTTTAAAATTGGCACCTTGGCAGCAACAGTTTCCTGAAATACATCCACCCACACTAAGAGGCCCAGTTCCCCAGTGATTACAAACCTCTGTTATGCCTCTTGATACTGGGGTTCTCAGAAATGTGGCCCAAGGCCTTGTTGGTCTTCCAGCAGTGTCGTCTGCAGGAGATGCTTCCTTACTGGAGCAACTTATCAGCTGTTGGAAGAATTTTTCAGGTAGTGTCTGTGAAGGCTAATGAGCAGTCAACAGATGAAAGCTCGAGGCTGTTCATCTAGATCACATGAAAGGTCTTCACCCAAAATATCAGCTGCTCATTTCCCTTCACAGATACTGCCTGACCTGCTGAGTTCCTCCTGCATCTTGTTTTTCTTTTTGCCTATGACCCTATATCCAATCACTTGAATTAAGGTAATTTTTAAATTGGCTTAGTCTGGCCTCCTAGTGCTAAGGTCCTTCCCAATTCTCCACCTCTCCAATCTCTTGCAAGAGTCTCACGTCACATCCATATTTCTATCACTCACTATACCTTTTCTAAAACATTTCAAACTCTTGTGTGTAGTGATGGCATCTTCCAGGTTAACGCACAAAAAAGGGAAAAACCTATAGAAATCGTGTGTTAATTTCATCATTACTGCAAAAGTTAAAGTTAATTGTCATTCCACCATGCATATGGATAGAGCTAAAGAAAACAATGTTCAAAACACACATACACAGCACATATAGTTACAATTAGATTTCCAATTGGCTCTTGAGCATAAAACTCCATTATTAATACAGCTCAATAAATATAAATCAGGATTCATACATTTTTGAGTTGTAGTAAAGTATTTGCAATATCTGGCAAAAAAAAATCAGCAAATTAAAAATAACTTAAAAAAAAACACAACAAGGGCTTCTGGCTGGGCCCTAGCCTTTGACCTAGGGACCAGCTGTCTGGCTTCTCTCCCCAGGTTTGATCCCTGATCTCAGTATTATTTATTTTCTGATTCTTGATGCCATTAAAATGTCTTATTTTTGAACATCACTTAAAATCCCACTGTTTTCTCAGTATTACTTTCTGCTCCACTTTAAGACAAAATTTCTTGACTATCGTAGACATTCTTGTGAGAGTCACTCACAGGGGCTGGGTCAATAACAAAAGTTAAAATTCTTACTGTGCTGTTCTGTGAGGCGAGGAGGAAAACTTTGCTGCAAGTTGCCACCTCGGGCCCTCCCAGGTCAGTGGATTGAAATTACAGAGAGGCGTCATTCAGGTTAACTCCACCATGGACAGTCCCAAGCTCAGCTGCAAAAGGAGGAGGTTCGGGCATGGGACTAACAACCTCATCTCGTAAAAACCCGGAGCTACAGAAACACCAAAGACCTCATCCCTGGGAGAGGAAGGGTCTTTGCCTAAGGCAAAGGACTCTGGTGAGCTGTATATGGTGTCTATGCCCCAGTAGGGGTGATGGGCTTAAGTGAGTCACTTAAGTTAGATTTCATTTTTCTCAATAATAATTTGCCCATCACCCCAAATGAGGCATAGGTCAGTGACAGTAGCTCACCAGAGTCCCCTGTCCTGGGCCAGTCTTTCATTTTGTCTCAAAGTGTAGCCCATCTCGGTGTATTCCTCCTTTCCCAGGGATGAGGCTTTGGCATTTCTGTAGCACTAAATGAGAAATGAGGTTGCTAGTCCCATGCTTAACCCTTCTCCTTTCACAACTAGGCTTGGGACTGTCCATGGCTGAGTTTATTATAATTCTCTGGGGCTTTAGTTTGGCTGGGACTTTCAGTACAGTTGCCTACAGCAGATCTGAGCAAGTGACCTTTCCCAAGATACTGTGGTGAAGTTGTTTACTAGAAAGAGGAATTAGACTGCCAGCGTTCTGTGTGGTGTTTAGTATCTTACAATTTTTAGTTAAGCTTTTTTTCAAAGTAATTTATTTGAGAATTTTAAGTAATGGAGAACCGATCATATTAAAATATGTGGAAGGTCTTGCACTATGTGAAATGCTGCTTAAACTCTTCCATTGTCTCGTATGAAAGATGTTCAGTGTTGCTGCATAAGGGTATTTGTCCCCTTCATTGACCACACCCACTAGTAATTGTTTCGTTGAAGCTGGGAGAGTCCATGTTATTGATTTGAATGTGCATATTGTATATTAGAGAAAGCAAATGCAGTGGATTCTGGTTAATTGTGACACATTTTGGCCCAATTAAGCGGCTGCCCCAATTAACTGAGTAACAAATTATGTATTTAAATGAAATACAGAACAAATTAGAACACTATTAATACTACAGTCCTATAAAACTATTATTTCTCGCCAAGTATCAGTGACAAGAATCACTGCTTCTTGAACACACACACACAACTGACACAGTTTAAAAACTGTTCACTCTGAACACAATGTAGTGTCTAACAGCCGCACAAGTGCATGTGACTGACGCTAGTAAGAAACTGTTCAGCAATAGTCTCCTTTCCCAGTTGAGCAGATTAGTGTCTCAGATAAACAAAGGAAATCCCAGCTATTTTCTCGATTAGTTTTTGTTCTTTAAGAGTTGTCCCAAATAAGTGGCTGCCCTGGTTAACAGATGGCCGAATTGACTGGAATCCACTGTACTCTTCTTCTGGACTTTCCTGTACCCTTGCAGCTGAGAATTTGTGCTGTACCAGTGTTGGGAGAGAGAATCTTTTCAATTACGTGTTTAGTGATGCCTGGACTGCTGGGTGAATTTGGAATGTTGGACTTGAGTTACCCACTCCATTTTAAACCACAAGGGTCTGCAATCACTGGCTAACTTTTACCTTTCAAATCTGCAGCCACTGTAAACAAATTCCAAATATCACCTGCCATGAAAGCAGAGTTCTTTGTGTGTGGGGTTTGAGCAAAATTGGCTGTTTGGTTTCCATCCGTTGGAGAAGAGTGTGGAAGCCAGCTCTGTTCCGCCTTCATAGCTGGGCAGTGTGAAAGGCTTTGACTTGCCAATAGAGATTGAAGGAGGTGCTCCCTTACAACCAATGCCATGACTGGTATACTATACCAGTCTCCCAAGATAGACTCTGGCTGTATTGAGATAACTGTATGGACCCAGGTCATGAGTGACCGTATCCTGTCTTGTTGCTGTAGAAGTAACTGTGCTGGTGATGCAGTTCGAAAATGCTTTCTGTGCACTTCCCTGTTTTGTCTGACAGGATTATTTTTGAGCTTTCTGTAATGATATATTTACCTAATTGACTTTGTGTTTGCATATTTCCCTTTTCCCTTTACTTGCAGTCACCTCCATTGTTTCTCCACTGCCAATAGTTCAAGAGCTGTTCAGGAACTTGGAGTTGAATTCAACAATCTCCCTGTTTTAAAGTTCCAAGTTTATTGTTATCTGACTGTACACACATACAACCAAACAATGTTCCTCCAGACCACAGTGCACCCACAAAACATACATCACACACAGAACAAAAATATTGCCATATATGTTAATAAAACTCAATGTATGAAGTGTGTAGCACAGGAAACTACAATAAACATTGACAGCTAATTTTACAAATTAATCATACAAATGTCATTAACAGCTACACTTGTATAGAACCTGAAATATGAAAAGAGGTTGTGTCTGTTGTGAACAAAACCCACAGCTCTTGAAGTTCATGTTTACACATATGTATACAACTGAACAAAATATCATTCCTGTTGGGCCAAGGTGCAAAACGCAGTTACGTATGGTCGCACACAGCACAGATAGTTACAATAATTTACAATATAACTTTGAATGATATTTTGTTAACTTATTTATGGTCATAATTTGGTTTATGTGCTGCGTGTGGTATAATTTGTGGGTGCACCATGGTTTGGAGGAACATTGAACTTTTTAAGTGCGTGCTTCAGTTTTCTGTGCACTCAGACCAACAACTGACCAGTTCCACGAATTCTCTGCTTTCACTTCCAGAATCTGGAATTGCTGCACAATCTCATCCTTTACCCCTTCATCTTCACTCTCCAATCCCACGGTTTTGTGCTTGTTACTGTTTCCTGTAAATATTGGCAGCCACTGCTCCTCTTCCTCAGCCCACCATCCCTACTGGGATGTAGACCACAAACAGCAGCTCACCAGAGTCCTCTGTCCTGGGCTAGTCTTTCAAATGTAGGTGTAGCACATCCATACAGCATCCAGGCAAAAACCCTTCCTCTCCCAGGGCTGAGATCTTCGGAGCTTCTGTTGGCGTCTCTGTAGCGTTTACGGGATGAAATTGCAAGCCTGATGCCCAAGCTTCCTTTTTTGCAGCCTCCATGGCAGAGTTAATCACAATTCTCTGGGTCTATAGTTTGACATGGTTGCCCATAGCAGATCTGAGTTAGTAGCCTTTCCCGAGAGTTATTCACTAGAACAAGGAATTAGGCTGCCAGCTGATAAGGAAAAAGGCATTTGGGCATGAGGCTATCAACCCATCCATGGCAGTTTGTAAACATTCAGTCCATTAAAAATAATCTCTACCCTTTTGAAGTGGTTCTTTTAATCCCAAAGAAGGGTGGAGACAGTTAATAGACCCACACGTGTTCAGTGATGTGTTTATTTATGAATAAAGTCTATAAAAGCATACAAAGTATGTCTGATTCTTGCTGTGTCTACATCATCCTTTTTTCACTGTTTATTGTCTGGAATGTAGGTAGCCCAGGTGCTGGTGAAGATCTGGAACGAGCTGCCGGTTTTCAGAGGTAGAGGCAGCTACAATAAACAATTTCAACAAGGGTTTGGAAAATTATTCCAAATATCCAAAACACAAGAGATTCTGCAAATGCTTGGAATCTTGAGCAACACACACAAAATGCTGGAAGATTCAGCAGGTCAGGCAGCATCGATGGAGGGGAATAAACAATCGATGTTTCCGACCCAGACCCTTCATCGGCGCAGTATCGAGATACTGCTCGATCCAACGACAGTTTTTAAAATTGCTTTTACAGGGCTTCTGTACAGGTATTTGGAAAGGAAAGGTGTTGAGGGATATGGGTATGGGTATAATTCAAACAATGGAATTCGCTGTTATCACCAGTGTGGCATGGACAAGTCAGAATCAGGTTTATTATCACCGGATGTGACGTGAATTTGTTACATTTAGCAGCAGTTCAATGCAATACATAATCTAGCAGAAAAAAAATAATAATAAACAAATCAATTACATATATTGAATAGATTTTTAAAACGTGCAAAAACAGAAATACAGTATATTAAGAAAAAAGTCAGGTAGTGTCCAAAGATTCAATGTCCATTTAGGAATCGGATGGCAGAGAGGAAGAAGCTGTTTCTGAATCACTGAGTGTGTGTCTTCAGGCTTCTGTACCTCCTCCCTGATGGTAACAGTGAGAAAAGGGCATGTCCTGGGTGCTGGAGGTCCTTAATAATGGACGCTGCCTTTCTGAGACACCGCTCCCTGAAGATGTCCTGGGTACTTTGTAGGGTAGTGCCCAAGATGGAGCTGACTAGATTTACAACCCGTCTGCAGCTTCTTTGTGTCCTGTGCAGTCGCTCCTCCATACCAGACAGTGATGCAGCCTGTCAGAATGCTCTCCACTGTACATCTATAGAAGTTAGACCGGAGACCCAAATTCTGAATGGGACAGCAGAGACGAGAGCTGAATGGCCTACTTTTTCTAAAGTTGCAATTGTGGGAGACAGTTATACGCAGATAAGCTGCTATAGTTCTGCGTTACAATGCTAAACACTGTTCGAAAGTCTTTCATTTGTGGCGAATAAAGCTTTGAGAGATCCCGAAAGCCTGGTGACCCGAGTCAGCCTGTCGTTTCTCTTCCGGGAGTAGCGTGTCTCACGCATGCGCGGTATTGCAGGAGCGGTTACCATAGTGATAGGACCTCCGGAGTTCGAGGTAAAACTTGAAAACATTTTTGATGAAATGGGCGACCTGGTCTCGCGTCGTGCAGCGGGTAATCGGCCGGCGGGGACGGCGGGGACGGCGGGGACGGCGGCAGGTCGGACCTCGTCTGCACCTGGGCCCGGACTCTGTGGCGAGGCCTCGGTCTTTCCACGCGATCAGCAGTGTTAATTTCCGTTTACGTTTCCCCGCAGAAAGATAATACCTCCGCATCTTCGATCCCCGCAAAGCAAGATCCTTATCGGGAAGGAAACAGGACCTTCGGCCCACTGGGTCCGTGCTGTTCACCTACCGCTGAGATACAGTACAGTATAGGAGCAGAATTAGGCCATTTGGCCCATCAAGTCTGCTCCGTTGTTTCATTGTGGCGTACATTTCCCTCTCGACCCCAATCCCCTGCCTTCTCCCCGTAACCTTCACGCCCTGCCGAATCAATCGGTCAACCTCTGCCTTCACAGCCGTCTGTGGCAATTAATTCCACGGATTCACCACGGCCTTTCTAAAGAAATACCTCGCAGGGGTCACCAACCTTTTTTGCACCGCGGACCGGTTTAATATTGACAATATTCTTGCGGACTTGGGGGGGGGGTGTTTATAGGTGATAAATGAGCTATAAGTCACTTATAAGTGGCTAATACACTCAATTTTGTTTCTAAAAGGGTTTATCTAACAAATTTAATATTAAATGCACAGCGCATATTTTCCTTGCATGAATTTGGTGATAAGTCAATTATAAGTCAATAGCATCATAACATTTTAAGTAACGTTTGGATATTAAACACACAGCGCATATTTTCCTCGTATGAACATATAAATCATTGCAACACACCAATATCGCTGAATCAGTGGGAGCCCTGGGCTTGTTTCCCTGCAACAAGATGGTCCCATCAAGGGTGATGGGAGGCAGCGATACTCGAAGGGGGTTCCTTATGTCCAGTCTATTCCACAATTTAATTTTCGTTGCATTCATTGCAGAAAACCCCGCTTCGCAGAGATATGATGTTGGAAATGGAAGCAACTTTTTCAGTGCTTTCATGGCTATCTCAGGATATTCAGCCTTGACTTTGATTCAGAATGCCAGCAGAGATGTTATGTCAAACATACATTTCAGCCCACCGTCATTTGCAAGCTTGAGGAATTGATCATCTTCCCGTGCTGACATGGATGATTCACCGTGGACATTCACAAATGGGTCACGGACCCATTCCTTTGCACATTTGCGGTTGGGAAGTAACGCTTGAATTCTGGCGAAGATACATGATTGTGCACCAGCTGTGAGAAGGAAGGTACAGCCTTAGTCTCTCCCAAAATCCCAGCTAATGTTGGGAACATGTCAAATATGCTCCTGTCCACTCGCTGTCCCCACAGTTCCAGTTTGGCTTTGAAAGCAGACACTTAATCTGCCAACTTTAAAGACAGTTATAATTCTCCCCTGAAGTGACAAATTGAGTTCATTGAGCAGGTTGAAGATGTCACACAGATAAGCGAGTTTTGCTATCCACTCCTCGTCACTGAAGTGTGCTGCCAGTGGTGACTTTTTTCCTGAAAGAAATTTCTGCAGCTGCTCTCTTAACTCAAAAACCTTGGCCAGGGCTCTCCCCCTTGATAGCCACCTGACTTCAGTGTGTAAGAGAAAGCGTTTGTACTCTGCATCCATTTCCTCACAAAGCTGCTCAAACAGACGCGAGTTAAGGGCTTTTGCTTTGATGTGATTGGTAACTTCAACAACGTCACTAAACACGCTGTTAAGATCAGGTGACATTTTTCAGCTAGCCAGCATGTCCCTGTGTGTGACACAGTGTGTAGACTGGCATTCAGGAGCAACCTCTTTGACTCGGGTAGTGAAACCAGACAGCCGTCCAGTCATAGCTGCAGCCCCGTCTTGTGCATATTCCAACACAGAATGACCAGTCCAGTTTGCCTGACATGTAGTCATTCAAAGACTTGAATAGTTCTGCCCCAGTTGTGTTAGTTGGCAGCGGCAGTGCACACAACATATCCTCGTGCACACTGTCTTGAAATATATATCGCACATAAACCAGCAGCATTGCCTTGTTGTCAACATTGGTAGACTCGTCGACCTGGATAGCATACCATGGTGACTTGTTCAGCCGTTCCAACAGCTGTGCTTCGATGTCCTCCGCTATGTCATCGACTCTCCTTGAAACTGTGGTAGCTGAAAGAGAAACCTGTGCCATCTTGTTAGCTGCAGCTTCCCCCAACAGTTCACAGCACAAGTCCTTGGCAGCAGGCAGAATCAATTCTTCACCAACAGTGAAAGGCTTCTTAGCCTTAGCAATACGGCTAGCCACTAAGTACGATGCTCTCAGAGCGGCAGCATTTGTGGATGTGGTGGCTGTCCTGCTTGCTCATGTTTTTTCCACTCAGAAAACTCAGCGGGTTTGTCTTTAAGTGCAGGGTGCTTGGACTCAAGGTGCTGAAGCAGTTTTGAGGGCTTCATTGCCTCATTAGACAGCTTGTCTCCACATATCACACACAGGGGGCTTAGAGCGTGCGAGTCACCGGTCACATTAAAGTCATATTTTATGTAAGACTCATGTATTTTCTGTTGAAGGAAGCTTTTTTTTTGGCAGTCTCTGCCTCAACTGTCTCTGCGTTATCATCATTGTTAGGCCTTTTATGTCCCCTACCACCTCTTCCAAAGAAACTCTCAAGCAACGTTTGTCTTTTACTCATCGAGTAGTTGTAGGTTAATGACCGACTGATGACCTCGTGTACGTTCAAGTTCAACAGTGAGCGTGACAGGGAATGAGGAAAGATGCAGCTGACTCATCTGGTTTCATACCGCCAAATCATATCGTTTCCTCGCGGCCCGGTGGTTAGGGACTGCTCATCTAGTGGACGTCCCGTTATTCTGAGGCTGTGCCCTCTGGCTCTAGAATCCCCCACTTTAGGAAACATCGTCTGCACGTCCACTCTATAAAGGCCTTTCAATATTCGACAGTTTTCAATAAGATTCCCGAACCACCCCCCACCCCACCGCCCTAATTCTTCCAAATGCTGGTCAATACAGGCCCAGAGCCATCAAATACTCCTCATATGATATGATAGGCCTTTCAATCGCGGAATCATTTCCGTGAACCTGCTTTCAACCTCTCCGATGTCAGCACATCCTTTCTCAGGTAAGGGGCCCAAAACTGCTCACAATGCTCCCAGTGAGGCCTCACCAGTGCTTTCTAAAGCCTCAGCATTACCTTCTTCCTTTTATATTCTAGTCCTCTCAAAATGAATACTAACGTCACATTTCCCTTCCTCGCCACAGACTCATCCTGCAAATTAACCTTCAGGGAATCCTGCATGAGGAATCACAGGTCCCTTTGCACCTCTTTTTTTTTCCCATTTAGAAAATATTCGGTATGATATTGTGGCCATCACTGAGACGTGGCTAAAGGACGCCTGTCTCTGGGAGCTGAACATCCAAGGATACACAGTGTATCGCAAGGATAGGAAGGTAGGCAGAGGGGGAGGCGTGGCTTTATTGGTAAGAAATAATATCAAATCATTAGAAAGAGGTGACATAGGATCGGAAGGTGCAGAATCTTTATGGGTTGAGCTGAGAAATCGCAGGGGTAAAAGGACCCTGATGGCAGTTATTTATAGGCCTCCAAACAGCTGCAGGGATGTGGACTACAAATTACAACTGGAAATAGAAAAGGCTTGTCAGAAGGGCAGTGTTATGATAACTGTGGGGGATTTTAACATTCAAGTGGATTGGGAAAATCAGGTCGGCACTGGATCTCAAGAGAGAGAATTTGTAGAATGTCTGCGAGATGGCTTTTTAGAACAGCTTGTTGTTGAGCCCACTAGGGGATCGGCTGTACTGGATTGGGTATTGTGTAATGAACCGGAGGTGCTTAGATTGAGGTGAAGGAACCCTTAGGAGGCAGTGATCATAACATGATTGAGTTCACTGTGAAATTTGAAAAAGAGAAGCCGAAATCTGATGTGTCGGTATTTCAGTGGAGTAAAGGAAATTACAGTGGCATGAGAGAGGAACTGGCCAGAGTTTTACTGGAAAGGGACACTGGCGGGAAGGACGGCAGAGCAGCAGTGGCTGGAATTTATGTGAGAAGTGAGGAAGGTGCAAGACAGGTATATTCCAATAAAGAAGAAATTTTCTAATGGAAAAAGGATGCAACCATGGTTGACAAGAGAAGTCAAAGCCAAAGTTAAAGCAAAGGAGAGGGCATACAAGGAAGCAAAAATTAGTGGGAAGACAGGATTGGGAAGTTTTAAAAGCTTACAAAAGGAAGCTAAGAAGGTCATTAAGAGGGAAAAGATTAACTATGAAAGGAAGTTAGCAAATAATATCAAAGAGGATACTGAAAGCTTTTTCAAGTATATAAAGAGTAAAAGACAGGTGAGAGTAGATATAGGACCTATTGTCTCAGCTTGCTCCTGCTCCACCGAACTCGTTTCTGCATACCTCGACACGGTTTCAATCCCTTGTTCAATCCCTTCCGACCTATGTTCGTGACACTTCTCTCGCTCTTAAACTTTTCGATGATTTTAAGTTCCCTGGCCCCCACCACTTTACTTTCACCATGGATGTCCAGTCCCTATATACTTCCATCCCCCATCAGGAAGGTCTCAAAGCTCTATGCTTCTTTTTGGATTCCAGAGCTAATCAGTTCCCCTCTACCACCACTCTGCTCCGTCTAGCGGAATTAGTCCTTACTCTTAATAATCTCTCCTTTGGCTCCTCCCATTTCCTCCAAACTAAAGGTGTAGCTATGGGCACCCGTATGGGTCCTAGCTATGCCTGCCTTTTTGTTGGCTTTGTGGAACAATCTATGTTCCGTGCCTATTCTGGTATCTGTCCCCCACTTTCCCTTCACTACATCGACGACTGCATTGGTGCTGCTTCCTGCACACATGCAGAGCTCATTGACTTTATTAACTTTGCCTCCAACTTTCACCCTGCCCTCAAGTTTACCTGGTCCATTTCTGACACCTCCCTCCCCTTTCTAGATCTTTCTGTCTCTGTCTCTGGAAACAGCTTATCCACTGATGTCTACTATAAGCCTACTGACTCTCACAGCTATCTGGACTATTCCTCTTCTCACCCTGTCTCTTGCAAAAACGCCATCCCCTTCTCGCAATTCCTCCGTCTCCGCCGCATCTGCTCTCAGGATGAGGCCTTTCATTCTAGGACGAGGGAGATGTCTTCCTTTTTTAAAGAAATGGGCTTCCCTTCCTCCACTATCAACTCTGCTCTTAAACGCATCTCCCCCATTTCATGTACATCTGCTCTCACTCCATCCTCCCACCACCCCACTAGGAATAGGGTTCCCCTGGTCCTCACCTACCACCCCACCAGCCTCCGGGTCCAACATATTATTCTCCGTAACTTCCACCACCTCCAATGGGATCCCACCACTAAGCACATCTTTCCCTCCCCCCTCCCCCCGCATTCCGCAGGGATCGCTCCCTACGCAACTCCCTTGTCCATTCGTCCCCCCCATCCCTCCCCACTGATCTCTCTCTGGCACTTATCCATGTAAGCGGAACAAGTGCTACACATGCCCTTACACTTCCTCCCTTACCACCATTCAGGGCCCCAAACAGTCCTTCCAGGTGAGGCAACACTTCACCTGTTAGTCAGCTGGGTTGATATACTGCATCCAGTGCTCCCGATGTGGCCTTTTATATATTGGCGAGACCCGACGCAGACTGGGAGACCACTTTGCTGAACATCTACGCTCTGTCCGCCAAAGAAAGCAGGATCTCCCAGTGGCCACACATTTTAATTCCACATCCCATTCCCATTCTGACATGTCTATCCACGGCCTCCTCTACTGTAAAGATGAAGCCACACTCAGGTTGGAGGAACAACACCTTATATTCCATCTGGGTAGCCTCCAACCTGATGGCATGAACATCGACTTCTCTAATTTCCGCTAAGGCCCCACCTCCCTCTCGTACCCCATCTGTTACTCATTTTTATGCACACATTCTTTCTCTCACTCTCCTTTTTCTCCCTCTGTCCCTCTGAATATACCTCTTGCCCATCCTCTGGGTCACCCCCCCCCCGTCTTTCTTCCCGGACCTCCTGTCCCATGATCCTCTCGTATCCCCTTTTGCCTATCACCTGTCCAGCTCTTGGCTCCATCCCTCCCCCTCCTGTCTTCTCCTATCATTTTGCATCTCCCCCTCCCCCTCCAGCTTTCAAATCCCTTACTCACTCTTCCTTCAGTTAGTCCTGATGAAGGGTCTCGGCCTGAAACGTCGACTGCACCTCTTCCTAGTGATGCTGCCTGGCCTGCTGCGTTCACCAGCAACTTTTATGTGTGTTGAGTGAACTCGGCCTTTTCTCCTTGGAGTGACGGAGGATGAGAGGTGACCTGATAGAGGTGTACAGGATAATGAGAGGCATTGATCGCGTGGATAGTCAGAGGCTTTTTCAGAGTTGAAATGGCTAGCATGAGAGGGTATAGTTTTAAGGTGCTTGGAAGTAGGTACAGAGGAGATGTTAGGGGTCAGTTTTTTTACTCAGAGAGTGGTGAGTGTGTGGAATGGGCTGCCAGCGGCGGCGGTGGAGACGGATACAATAGGATCTTTTAAGAGACTCCTGGATGGATACACGGAGCTTAGAAAAATAGAAGTGGTTCTAAGATAGGGACATGTTCGGCACAACTTTGTGGGCTGAAGGGCCTGTGTTGTGCTGTAGGTTTTCTGTGTGATTTGATTGAGACACTGGCGCAGAACTGGCTCTGCGGCTGTGGCCTGCAACCATTGACACAGCGCTGAACTGACTGGCTCGGTGGCTGTCACTCCTGGACCGTCTGTGGTTTGATGTTTGATGCCCTGTGTGTTACTTGCTCACTTTTTGCTGTTTGTGAGATTTGTTCCTTTTTTTTTAAACATGTTGGGTGTTTGATGGTCTTTGTGGTGGTGGGGAGGGTCTTTAAACAGGTTCTATGGTGTTTCGTGGCTGCTTGCAGGAAGACGAATCGCAGGGTTGTGTACTGTATGCATACTTCGATAATAAATGTACTTTGAACTTGAAGTTGAAGTGCCAAGGAAGGGTTCTAGGAGAAGGAAGCTCCATATGAGGTGAACCAACTTAACAATATAATGTCTCTTCTTTCAACTTAAGAATAAAACAATAACAGGATGCAGAATTTAGTATAACAGATACAGAGAAAGTGCAGAGCAGGTAGACAATAAGGTACAAGATTATAACAGGATTGCCGGCTGGTGGCGTTCTGGCACCAGCGCCGAACTTTGGAGTGAAGGCTCCCGAGTTGGAATCCAGCCGGCTCCCTTGCACATTTTCCATCCGTGCTGGGTTGAGCATCGAGCTAGCAACTCGGCCTTGTAAAAATAAGAAAGCCTGCTGAAAAAAACCCCACTATCACAACAGCGTCCCGATGACTCCATTCGGAGTTAAGGGCTTTCTTCTTCTTCTTCTTATAACCAGATAGATTGTGAAGGGTTCACTTTACCATACTAGGAACCCACTTCAGGTGCTACAGTAGCGTAATAGTTGGTGCAATGCCATTACAGTCTGGGTCAGAGTTCAGTCTTAACATCCCTCTGTAAGGAGTTCCATACGTCCTCCCTGTGAATGCATGGGTTTCTTCCCACAGTCGAAAAACTTACCAGGTAGGTTAACTCAATATTGTAAATTGTCCTGTGATTAGGTTTGGGTTAAATCTGGTTTGCTGGGGGTTGCTGGGGCGGTGTGACTCAAAGGGCCAGAAAGGCCTACTCAACATTGTTTTGCAAAATAAAATAAAAATAAATTATATCCCAGGGATCAGCGGCGGGCTAGATGAGTGATGCTCCTTTTGTAAAGCTGCAAGGAATAATTAAAGTATTATAAAGAGGGAGATGTTTTAATCAGGGTAATGCCAGGATACAAGACACAACAATACAGCACAGATACAGGTTCCTGGGCCTAATTTCCTGTGTTCGGCTCATATCCTTCCAAACCCCCTTCCTCCATGTACCTATCCAAAGTTCAAAGTACATATTTGACACCGTATACATCCCTGAGATTTGTTATCTTGTGGACTTCCACAGTAAATACAAGAAACAATAAAAAAATTTGAAAAGAACACACGCAAGATGGACAACCAATGAGCAAAAGGCAACAAACTGCAAATAAAAAAAGCAAAATAATAATAATAAATAAATAGGCAATAAATATTGAGAACATGAGATGAAAATTCCTTGAAAGTGAGTCCATAGGTTGTAGGCACAGTTCAGTGAGGGGCGAATGAAGTAATCCCTCTGGTTCAAGAGCCTGATGGTTGAGGGATAGTAACTGTTCCTGAATCTGGTGATGGCAAGTCCTGAGACCCCTGTCAACACACACAAAATGCTGGAGCAACTCAGCAGACCAGGCAGCATCTATGGAAAAGAGTATAGTTGACATTTCAGGTCTCGGCCCGAGACGTCAACTATACTCTTTTTCATAGACGCTGCCGGGCCTGCTGAGTTGCTCCAGCATTCTGTGTGTGTTGCTTGGATTTCCAGCATCTGCAGCTTTTCTCTTGTTCTTGAGGCTCCTGTAGCTTCTTCCTGATGGAAGCAGGAAGTCCAAGTGCTTCTTAAAAGATACTGTTGTATATGCTTCAATTACTTCCACAGGCAGCTCACTCCATTTACTCACCACCCTCTGCATGAAGAATTTACCCCTCAGGTCTCTTTTAAATCTTTCCCCTCTCTCTGCCCCATGGTTTTGGCCTCTCTATCCTGGGGAAAAGATTGTTACCATCCATTTTATCTCTGCCTCTCATAGCTTTAAAAGTTTCTGTAAAGCTATCCCCTCCTACATTCCAAGGAATAAAGCCCTAGCCTCTCCTTATAATTAAAGTCTTCTTGTGCTGGCATTTTAACCATGTCTTTTCATTTTAATCATGTCTTTCCCATAATGGTTTGACCAAAACTGTACATTGTATACAATGTCAATGAGCTTGAAAGAGTATGGAGACAATTGACGAGGATGTTGCTGGGACTTCAGGCCCTAAGTTACAGGAAAACTGGCTTCTCCCACTGATGTTGGGTGAGACTACAACTAGAGCTCACAGGTTAAGAGAGTAAGGTAAAAGGAACATGAGGGGGAACTTCTTCACTCAGAAGGTGGTGAGTGTGGAATGAACTGCTAGTGGAAGTGGTGGAGGGGGATTCGATTTCAGTAAGTTTGGATAAGCACAGGGGTGGGAGGGGTATGGAGGCCCTTGGTCCGGGTGTGTCTAGGACCAGGCGAAATAGCAGTTTGGCATGAACTACATGGGCCAAAGGGCCTATTTCTGCACTTTGGCTGTATACAATCAAAGCGATTGTACACCGCTGGTCGGAGGCTCGAAGTTTTCGGACGGACCCAGAGTCTGCTGCGGTCAGGTGTTTACAATGATGCTGCATCGGCAAGTTGGCGGCGCTTGGAGGTTCATGGCAGGGAGAGTTTCTCCCTTCTGCCGCCTGCGTGAGATGATGAATCTGCCAGGACTTTTGAGACTATTTTTTACCGTGCCCATGGTCTGCTCTTTATCAAATTACGGTATTGTTTTGCACAGTTGTAACTATATGTTATAATTATGTGGTTTTGTCAGTTTTAGTCTTGGTTTGTCCTGTGTTTTCTTGTGATATCATTCTGGAAGAACGTTGTATCATTTTTTAATGCATGCATTTCTAAATGACAATAAATGAGGACTGAGTGTCCTCATAATCTAATGACTCCGAGTGTGGCCTCACCACAGTTCTCCTTCACTTCCTTGTACAGGGGTGGGTGACCATGGCCACGGACCAGATATCAGGTGCAGTCACCTTGTTCGAGAAGAAGAAGAGCGGAACTGTGTATCGTATACCTTCCCTCCTGTACCTCGAGAGAGATGCAGTCTTTTTAGCATTTGCCGAGAAGCGAAATTCATCCAGTGATGTGAATGCAAAGAGTCTGGTGCTGCGGCGAGGAACGTTTTACGATGGAACAGTGAAGGTTGGTGCTGGTTCCTTGAGAGCATGATTCTGACTGGGTCATGACCTCTGCTGCTGCCTGTGGAGTCTGCACGTCCTCCCTATGACCACGTGTGTTCCTCCAGGAGCTCCTGTTTCTTCCCACAATCTAAAGTGGTTTATTGGCAGCTGTAAATTGTTTGTAGAATCTGGGTAAATGGGAATATGAGAAGGGTAAAATGGAATGAGCAGAAGTGAGGGTGTCACAGTAACGTAGGGATAAGCTTAACACTTTATATAGGGCCAGTGATTACTGATCAGGGTTCAATTCCGGCTGCAGTCTACTCCATGTCCAGCACATAATTCTCCGTAATTTCCGCCTTCTCCAATGGGATCCCACCAAGCACATCTTTCCCCCACCCCCCCAGCTTTCTGCTTTCCGCAGGGATCGCTCCTTATAAGACTCCCTTGTCCATTCATCCCTTCCCACTGATCTCCCTCCTGGTACTTATCCTTGAAAGTGGAACAAGTGCCACACCTGTCCCTACTCTTCCTTGCTCACTACCATTCAGGGCCCTGCAGTCCTTCAGGTAAAGCAACAATTCACCTGTGAGTCTTCTGGGATCAACTACCGTATCTGGTGCTCCTGGTGTGGCCTCCTGTAT
The DNA here is from genome assembly GCF_963921235.1 of Mobula hypostoma. Classification (NCBI taxonomy): domain Eukaryota; kingdom Metazoa; phylum Chordata; class Chondrichthyes; order Myliobatiformes; family Myliobatidae; genus Mobula; species Mobula hypostoma. Next base: position 185,987,533 of record NC_086103.1, read on the forward strand.
ATTGATGAGACCCGATGTAAATTGGGAGACTGCTTCGCCAAGCACCTATGCTCTGTCTGCCAGAAAAGGCGAGATCTCCCGGTGGCCACCCATTTCAATTTTACTTCCCACTCCCATTCCAACATGTCCTCTACTGTCGCAATGAGGCCACACTCAGGTTGGAGGAGCAACACTTTACATTCCATCTGGGCAGCCTTCAACCTGATGGCATGAACATTGACTTCTCAAACTACTGGTAATTGCTTTCCCCGCCACCCCACCCCCACCATTCCCATCCCTTTTCCCTCTCTCACCTCATATCTTTACCTGCCTTTAACCTCCCTCTAGTGCTCCTCCCCCTTCCCTTTCTTCCATGGTTTTCTTCCCTCTCCAATCAGACTCCCTCTTCTCCAGCTCTTCATTTCACTTCCTCACTCAGTTTCACCTATCACCTACCACCTTGTACTTCCTCATCCTCTATGTTCTTGCTCGCTCTTTTTTACCAGTCCTGCTGAAGGGTGTCGACCCGAAACATTGACTTTACTCTTTTCCACAGATGCTGCCTGGCCTGCTGAATTCCTCTAGCATGTTGTGTGTGTTGCTTGATTTCTAGCATCTGCAGATTTTCTCTTGTTCAAAGTGTGAAGTGATTCACTTTGGAAGGTCAAATTTGAAGGCAAGATATAAAGTTAATGGCAGGATTCTTAAAAGTGTAGAGAGGCAGGGGAATCTTTGAGTTCACACTCATAGAGCCCTTAAAATTGTCAGGTATGTTGATAGGTTGGTTCTGAAGGTGTATGGTATGTTGGCCTTCATTAGTTGGGGGATTGAGCTCAAGAGCAGTGAGGTAATGTTGCAGATCTAGACCACACTTGGGAGTATTGTGTTCAGTTGTGGTCCCTTCGTTACAGAGTGAATGTGGAAGCTGTAGACAAAGTGCAGAGGAGGTTTTCCAGGATGCTGCTCGGATGACAGAGCATTTGGAAAGTCTTGTGAGGACAGGTTGAAGGAGCTGGAGGTTTTCTCTTTGGAGTAAAGAAGGACGAGAGATGATTTGAAAGCAGTGTACAACATGATAACAGTGGACAGCTCTTGGGTGGAAATGGCTAATACAAGGGGGCATAATGGTTGAGGGGTGGGAATCAAATTAAAGAGGCTAGGCGTGAGGAGGTTAGTTCACAACAGGGGGATGGGAACCAGTGCAGAGAGACAGAGGGGTGTAAAGTGAGGGTAGAAGCAAAAAGTACAAAGGAGAAAAGTAAAAGTGGCAGGCCGACAAATCCAGGGCAAGCATTAAAAAGGGCCACTTTTCAACATAATTGTATAAGGGCTAAGAGAGTTGTAAAAGAGCGCCTGAAGGCTTTATGTGTCAATGCAAGGAGCATTCGTAATAAGGTGGATGAATTGAAAGTGCAGATTGTTATTAATGATTCAATATTCAGGAGGGATAGACATGAAGGAAGGGGAGGTGGGGTGGCGTTGCTGGTTAAGGAAGAGATTAACGCAATAGAAAGGAAAGACATAAGCCGGGAAGATGTGGAATCGATATGGGTAGAGCTGCGTAACACTAAGGGGGAAGAAGACGCTGGTGGGAGTTGTGTACAGGCCACCTAACAGTAGTAGTGAGGTCGGAGATGGTATTAAACAGGAAATTAGAAATGTGTGCAATAAAGGAACAGCAGTTATAATGGGTGACTTCAATCTACATGTAGATTGGGTGAACCAAATTGGTAAGGGTGCTGAGGAAGAGGATTTCTTGGAATGTATGCGGGATGGTTTTTTGAACCAACATGTCGAGGAACCAACTAGAGAGCAGGCTATTCTGGACTGGGTTTTGAGCAATGAGGAAGGGTTAATTAGCAATCTTGTCGTGAGAGGCCCCTTGGGTAAGAGCGACCATAATATGGTGGAATTCTCCATTAAGATGGAGAGTGACATAGTTAATTCAGAAACAAAGGTTCTGAACTTAAAGAGGGGTAACTTTGAAGGTATGAGACATGAATTAGCTAAGATAGACTGGCAAATGACACTTCAAGGATTGACGGTGGATATGCAATGGCAAGCATTTAAAGGTTGCATGGATGAACTACAACAATTGTTCATCCCAGTTTGGCAAAAGAATAAATCAAGGAAGGTAGTGCACCCGTGGCTGACAAGAGAAATTAGGGATAGTATCAATTCCAAAGAAGAAGCATACAAATTAGCCAGAGAAAGTGGCTCACCTGAGGACTGGGAGAAATTCAGAGTTCAGCAGAGGAGGACAAAGGGCTTAATTAGGAAGGGGAAAAAAGATTATGAGAGAAAACTGGCGGGGAACATAAAAACGGACTGTAAAAGCTTTTATAGATATGTAAAAAGGAAAAGACTGGTAAAGACAAATGTAGGTCCCCTGCAGACAGAAACAGGTGAATTGATTATGGGGAGCAAGGACATGGCAGACCAATTGAATAATTACTTTGGTTCTGTCTTCACTAAGGAGGACATAAATAATCTTCCAGAAATAGTAAGGGACAGAGGGTCCAGTGAGATGGAGGAACTGAGCGAAATACATGTTAGTAGGGAAGTGGTGTTAGGTAAATTGAAGGGATTGAAGGCAGATAAATCCCCAGGGCCAGATGGTCTGCATCCTAGAGTGCTTAAGGAAGTAGCCCAAGAAATAGTGGATGCATTAGTGATAATTTTTCAAAACTCGTTAGATTCCACACAGGAGATTAGTATGCAAACTTAAAGCACACGGTATTGGGGGTAAGGTATTGGTGTGGGTGGAGAATTGGTTAGCAGACAGGAAGCAAAGAGTGGGAATAAACGAGACCTTTTCAGAATGGCAGGCGGTGACTAGTGGGGTACCGCAAGGCTCAGTGCTGGGACCCCAGTTGTTTACAATATATATTAATGACTTGGATGAGGGAATTAAATGCAGCATCTCCAAGTTTGCAAATGACACGAAGCTGGGTGGCAGTGTTAGCAGTGAGGAGGATGCTAAGAGGATGCAGGGTGACTTGGATAGGTTGGGTGAGTGGGCAAATTCATGGCAGATGCAATTTAATGTGGATAAATGTGAAGTTATCCACTTTGATGGCAAAAATAGGAAAACAGATTATTATCTGAATGGTGGCCGATTAGGAAAAGGGGAGGTGCAACGAGACCTGGGTGTCATTATACACCAGTCATTGAAAGTGGGCATGCAGGTACAGCAGGCGGTGAAAAAGGCGAATGGTATGCTGGCATTTATAGTGAGAGGATTCGAGTACAGGAGCAGGGAGGTACTACTGCAGTTGTACAAGGCCTTGGTGAGACCACACCTGGAGTATTGTGTGCAGTTTTGGTCCCCTAATCTGAGGAAAGACATCTTTGCCATAGAGGGAGTACAAAGAAGGTTCACCAGATTGATTCCTGGGATGGCAGAACTTTCATATGAAGAAAGACTGGATGAACTGGGCTTGTACTCGTTGGAATTTAGAAGATTGAGGGTGGATCTGATTGAAACGTATAAGATCCTAAAGGGATTGGACAGGCTAGATGCAGGAAGATTGTTCCCGATGTTGGGGAAGTCCAGAACGAGGGGTCACAGTTTGAGGATAGAGGGGAAGCCTTTTAGGACCGAGATTAGGAAAAACTTCTTCACACAGAGAGTGGTGAATCTGTGGAATTCTCTGCCACAGGAAACTGTTGAGGCCAGTTCATTGGCTATGTTTAAGAGGGAGTTAGATATGGCCCTTGTGGCTACGGGGGTCAGGGGGTATGGAGGGAAGGCTGGGGCGGGGTTCTGAGTTGGATGATCAGCCATGATCATAATAAATGGTGGTGCAGGCTCGAAGGGCTGAATGGCCTACTCCTGCACCTATTTTCTATGTTTCTATAATGTTAGGGTAAGCAACAGGAATTCTGCAGATGCTGGAAATTCAAGCAACACACATCAAAGTTGCTGGTGAACGCAGCAGGCCAGGCAGCTTCTCTAGGAAGAGGCACAGTCGACGTTTCAGGCCGAGATCCCTCGTCAGGACTAACTGAAGGAAGAGTTAGTAAGGGATTTGAAAGTCTCTTACTCACTCTTCCTTCAGTTAGTCCTGGCGAAGGGTCTCAGCTGGAAACGTCGACTGTACCTCTTCCTAGAGATGCTGCCTGGCCTGCTGCGTTCACCAGCAACTTTGATAATATTAGGTGACTAACTGGAGGAAAGTATAGGGGATGTTTTGGTAGGTTTATTTTTACACACAGAGTGGTGGGTGTGGAACGCCCTGCCAGGAGCGGTGGCAGAGGCAGATGCATTAAGGACATTGAAGAAACTCTTATTTCGGCACATGGATGAAAGAGAAATGGAGGGCTATGTGGGTGGGAAATGTTAGATTGGTCTAGAAGTAGGTTAAATGGTCAGCACAACATTGTGGGCTAAAGGGCCTGTACTGTGCTGTAATGTTCTATGATACAGAGAGTGTGCATTATTGAACAGGACTGTGGCACGGTATGATTTGTTGATCTGTATCCTATAGCTGAACCCTTTCACCAAATTCCCACCGCACAGTCTGACCCTCTCTGTTCACTCTGCACATTGATTGGCATGTTCCCTGTTTCCAGTGGGAAGACGAGGTCAAGCTGGAGGCGGCCAGCTTGGCAGGCTACCGCTCCATGAACCCATGTCCCGTGTACGAGCGCCAGGGAGGGAAGGTCTACCTCTTCTTCAACTGCATTGTGGATGGGGTATCGGAATGGCAACAGGTATGGAGGAGGAAGAACGCTGCCAGGCTCTGCTACGTGCTGAGCCAGGATGCCGGGCTGAGCTGGAGTGGCCCCTGGGACGTGACGGAGAAAGTGATCGGACATCGGATCCGCCACTGGGCCACGTTCTCAGTGGGGCCAGGCCACGGTGTGCAGACAGAGGGTGGCACGCTGGTCATCCCCGCCTACGCATACATGGTCTGGCAACGGTGCTGCCTCCTGCCAGCCTGCCTCTCCACCCACCCGCACCCCTTTTACTTCTACAGCGAGGATGGTGGGGTGAACTGGGCAGTGGGGGAGCCCCTGACCAAGTACCGAGGGGTGGAGTGCGAAATGGCTGAGATCACCATTGCCAACCACAACCGTGTTCTGTACTGTAATTCCCGGACAAGTGGCCAGGGCCGGGTGGAGGCCATCAGCCTGGAGCCCGGGTACTTCGAGATTGCCCGCCTGGACAAGGGTCTGCCCGAGAGCAAGGGTGGCTGCCAGGGCAGCGTGGCGAGCTTCCCCACACCCAATGGGCTAAATGGCAGTCAATCTGCCGCAGGGGATGGCTTGTCCTGGCTCCTGTATACACACCCGTGTGGCGAGCGCAAATTCTTTTGGCACTGCCACAACCGCACCAACCTGGGCATCTTCCTGAACACCAGCCCCCTCCGGAGAGGGCATTGGCATGGTCCCTGGGTCATCCAGGCGGGACCGTGTGGCTACTCAGACCTCGCCTATGTCCATGGTGCCCGCAGCTTCGCCTGCCTGTATGAGTGTGGCACATGTGACTCCTGGGAGCAGATCACATTCTGTCTCTTCACTGTCAGTGACGTGATGAAGAACATCATTGTGTAATACAGCATGAAAACAGGCCAACCACAACACCCTCCCTGCTCATCTCAGTTGTCCATGTCCAGCTCATAACCCTGCAAGTCCCTATCTAAATGTCTCTGAAATGTTCCAATTATACCACCTCGGCCACTTCCTCTGGCAGTTTGTTCCCAGTTCTCACTAAACAAGTTACAGTACCTCTCAGCTCCCTTTTAAATCTCTTCCCTCTTGTACCCATACCTTCTAGTTTTGGACTAGAGAAAAGTCTATGACTGTTCACCTTCTCCATATTCCTACGGTTTTATAAACTTCTGAGGTCACCTCTCATTCCCCTAGGCTCCAGTGAATATAGGAACAGCATGGCAAACTTGACCCTACAACTCAGCCTCTCTAGTCCAGGCAACATCCTCAAAAATCTCGTCTACACCCTCTCCAGTTTGACCTTTCCTACAACGGGGTGACCAAACTGTATATAATACTCCAAGTATGGCTTCACCGACAATCTGTATAACTACAATATGACGTGCGTATTCCTGGTCTCGATGCCCTGACTGATAAAGACCAGCATGTTGAACACCTTCACTTCCCTGTCTACTTGCATGGCCGTTTTCAGCAAACTGTGCACTTGTACTCCCGGATCCTTCTGTTCAACAACACATGTTGGGGCCCTGCCATTCGCAGTATAGCTCTACGTAGGTTTGAATGTACAAAATCATCTAAGGCACATCAGTGACCCAGCAAAAAGGAGGCAACACTTTCATTGTCTTCCAGATGGGCCACTGTAATTACCTCTTCAATGCATGCATATGTGAGAGCTTCAATGTATACGTACACAAGTATTGCTGCAGGATGCAGTCAGATCTAGCCTCTCCTGCTTTTTATTATTTCATTTAGAGATACACCATGCGCTTTGTTAAAATGATAGGCTCGCTGATCCCACTCGAAGAGGCAGAAAGACATAAACTCCAATTATCTACTTAGAACTACAAAACTACCTTTATTAGAACACAACAAAACAAAACAAGCATTAACATACTTATCTCAGTATGCTCAGGACCCTCTCACTGCAGCACCCCTCCCATTCAATCCACTACACTGTTCAAGACCAGCCCATCAGCGAGATCTGAAGAACTATCCCCAAGCCCCCCCAAACGCTGTAGTTTATACCCTTTCCACTGATACGAAACGCTGAAAGAACTGAACTAGTACATAGCACCATTTCAAACCAGAGAACTGGAACCAGTCAGCAGGTGGTGGGGTGGAGGTACACCTCTACCAAAGGAGGCGTAAGGCACTCCTCCCCTCCACTAGCCTGCAGAGCACCCTTGGGCAGGTGTAGTACCTGCTTAGCTCCGTCACCCCCCTCTGATCAGGGTCATGCAAAGCCATGGAAACAGGTGGTGGATGGTCGTACGAGCAGCCGGTGCATATCACAAGTCTTGGTTGTGCCACCACTGACACCAGGCAGACAATCTCTGAGGAGCATTGATAATGGCTGGGGTCACCTGTCTTGTAAAGACACTGCCCAGAAGGCAATAGTAAATAACTTCTGAAAAAAATTGCCAAGAAGAATGAAGGTCATGAAAAGACTGCAATCACCTACATCATACGACACAACACGTAATGTAATGAATGAACAACACCTATCACCGTTCTTCACAAGTCCCACCCGAGTTCAGCTAACTTTCATGTTCCCCACAGTGTGGATTCTCATGGTGTACTCCAAGGGACGTAACCACGACTCCTGCAGCTATTTCTGTTACATTCACAGTGGTGGTGAGACATTTGACAAGCATAAAGATTAACCTTTACACTACAGCACTTTAACAGGCCCTTCAGGACCACAAACATGCATTGCCTAATTACATCCATGTGACCAATTAACCCACTAACCTGTACGTCTTTGGGATATGGGAGGAAACCCACGCAGTTACAAGGGGAACGAGCTTTTTTCCCATTTCATGCATTCCTCCAGAAGGTAGTGGATACGGCCCAGTCCATCACAGGCAAAACCACTGAGCACATCTACAAGGAGTGCTGTCACAGGAAAGCAGCACCTATCAAGGATCCTGGACACCCAGGTCACGCTCTCTTCTCACTGCTGCCATCAGGAAGATGATACAGGACGGGAGTCTCAAAACCTACTTCACCAGGTTCAGGAACAGTTATTACCTGTCAACCATCAGGCTCTCGAACCAGAATGAATAGCTTCACTCACTCCATCACTGAACTGATCCCACATCTCTGGACTCACTTTCGAGGACTCTTCAGCTCACATTCTTGATGTTTATTATGGTTTTCTTTTCGTATTTGCAGAGTTTGTTGTCTTTTGCACACTGGCTGATCACCCTGCTGGTGCAGTCTTTCACTGATTTTGTCACAGTTATTGGACTTATTGAATATGTCTGCAAGAAAATGAATTTCAGGGTTGTATACGGTAACATATATGTACTTTGATAATAAATTTACTTTAAACTTTTTAAACTCAGAAAGAAGTGGTCTCAATGGCCCCCAGTTGTCTGCTCTGCCCATTTGGGGTCACACATTGGGATTGTCTGGTCAGTATTGCCACTTTCACCAAGAAACAGGTGTCTGTCCATCGCTCATTCTCCCTCTGTTTTGTTGTGCAAGGGGAGGGTGTTTGGGGTTGATGCTCTGTTGTGTTATGTTAGTTTTTTGCGTGGGGCATGGTTGTTTTCTTGGGAGGGGGGTCAATGTTCCTGTTCTGTTTTGTGTCAGGGAAGGGGGTTGATGATCAGGATGCCATTCTTTTTTGGTATGGTGGGGGGGTGTGGTGTTTTTCTCTGAACAACTTTCATGTCTTCCTTTATTTCGTGTCTATCTGGCGAATGCAAATTTCAGAGTTGTATATGGATATAGGCTGTGATAATAGAAACATAGAAAACTTACAGCACAATACAGGCCCTTTGGCCCACAAAGCTGTGCCGAACATGCCCTGACCTTCGAACTACCTAGGCTTACCCATAGCCCTCTATTTTCCTAAGCTCCATATATCCATCCAGGAATCTCTTAAAAGACCCTATCGTTTCCGTCTCCACCACTGCCGCCGGCAGCCTATTCCACGCACTCACCACTCTCTGTATAAAAAAAACTTACCCCTGGCATCTCCTCTGTACCTACTACCAAGCACCTTAAAACTATGCCCTCTCGTGCTAGCCATTTCCACCCTGGGAAAAAGCCTCCGACTATCCATACAATCAATGCCTCTCATTATCTTGTACATCTCTATCAGGTCACCTCTCATCCTCCGTCACTCCAAGGAGAAAAGGCCAAGTTCACTCAACCTGCTTTCATAAGGCATGCTCCCCAATCCAGACAACATCCTTGTAAATCTCCTCTGCATCTTTCTGTGGTTTCCACATCCTTCCTGTAGTGAGGCAACCAGAACTGAGCACAGTACTCCAAGTGGGGTCTGACCAGGGTCCTGTATAGCTGCAACATTACCTCTTGGCTCTTAAACTCAATTCCACTGTATGCCTTCTTAACCACAGAGTCAACCTGTGTAGCAGCTTTGAGTGTCCTATGGACTTGGACCCCAAGATCCCTCTGATCCTTCACACTGCCAAGAGTCTTGCCATTAATACTATATTCTGCCATCATATTTGATCTACCAAAATGAACCACCTCACACTTATCTGGGTTGAACTCCGTCTGCCACTTCTCAGCCCAGTTTTGCATCCTCTCAAAGTCCCACTGTAACCTCTGACAGCCCTCCACATTGTCCACAACACCTCCAACCTTTGTGTCATCAGCAAACTTACTAACCCATCCCTCCACTTCCTCCTCCAGGTCATTTAGAAACATCACAAAGAGTAGAGGTCCCAGAACAGATCCCTGAGGCACACCACTGGTCACCGGCCTCCATGCAGAATATGACTCGTCTACAACCACTCTTTGCCTTCTGTGGGCAAGCCAGTTCTGGATCCACAAAGCAATGTACCCTTGGATCCCATGCCTCCTTACTTTCTCAATAACCCTTGCATGGAGTACCTTATCAAATACCTTGCTAAAATCCATATACACTACATCTACGGCTCTACCTTCTTCAATGTGTTTAGTCCAATCCTCAAAAAATTCAATCAGGCTTATAAGGCACAACCTGCCTTTGACAAAGCCATGCTGACAGTTCCTAATCATATTTTGCCTCTCCAAATGATAATAAATGAACCTTTGAACACACTACGTACAAGACGTCACCAAAAGGTTACGACTATGGTGTGGTGGGGTGACTCTACTGGTATAAAATGGCATCAAATCAGTAGAAAGATGTGACATAGGATTTGAAGATGTTGAATCCTTGTGGGCTGAGTTAAGAAACTGCAAGGGTAAAAGAACCTTGATGGCAGTTATATACAGGCCTCCCAACAGTGGATGTGGACCACTGATTACAATGGGAAATAGAAAGGCATGTCAAAAGGGCAATGTTATGATAGTCATGGGAAAATTTAACATGCAGGTCAATTGGGAAAATTAGGTTGGTAATTGATCTCAAGAGAGTGAGTTTGTTGAATGTCTACAAGATGGTGTTTAGAGCAGTTTGTCATTGAGTCTACAAGGGGATCAGCTATACTGGATTGGGTGTTATGTAATGAACTGGAGGTGATTAGGGAATTTAAGGTAAAATAACCTTAAATCACAGTATGACTGAGTTTAACTTGAAATTTGATAGGGAGAAAGTAAAGTCTAATGTAGCAGTATTTCAGTGGAGTAAGGGAAATTACAGTGGTATGAGAGAAGCTGGCCAAAGTAAATTGGAAGGAGATGTTGACAAGGATGTCAGCAGAGCAGCAATGGTGTGAGTTTCTGGGAAAAATGAGGATAGATGTATTCCAAAATGAAGGAATACTCAAATGGCAAAGTAGCACAACTGTGGCTGACAAGGGAAATCAATCCTCACAAACAATATCAAAGTGGATAGTAAAAACTTTTTCAAGTATGCAAAAAAAAAGATAAGAGTGGATATAGAATCACAAGAAAATGAGGCCGGAGAAATAACAGGGGCAAGGAGATGGCACATGAACTAAATGAGTATTTTGAATCAGTCTTCACTGTGGAAGATACTAGCAATGTGCCAGATGCTGAAGGGTGTGAGGGAAGAGAAGTGAGTGCAGTTACTATTACAAGGGAGAAGGTGCTCAAAAAGCTGAAAGACCTATGAGTACGTAAGAACTGCACCCTCCGGTTCTGAAAGAGGTAACAGTAGAGATTGTAGAGGCATTAGTAACAATCTTTCAAAAATAATTGGACTTGAGCATGGTGTTCTGGAGACTAAAAAATATCACTCCACTCTTTAAGAAATAGGGAAGACAGCAGAAAAGAAATTACAGACCAGTTAGCCTGACTTCAGTGGTTGGAAGATGTTGGAGTCAATTGTTAATGATGAGTTTATGAAGTACTTGGTGACACAGGACAAGATGGGACAAAGTCAGCATGGTTTCCTTAAGGGAAAATCCTGCCTGACCAACCTGTTGGAATTCTTTGAGGAGATTACAAGTAGGATAGATAAAGGGGATGCAGTGGATGTTGTATATTTGGACTTTGAGAAGGCCTTTGACAAGGTGCCACATGAGGCTGTTTACCAAGTTAAGAGTATTACAGGAAAGTTACTGGCATGGTTAGAGTATTGGTTGATTGGTAGGAGGCAGTGAGTGGAAATAAAAGGATCCTTTTCTGGGGAGTGGGGCTGAGGGAAGGAAATATTGATTTAATGGCAGAGCAGACTTGATGGGCCAAATTACCTAACTCTGCTCCTATGTCTTATGGCCACCAAGCAACAGAACCCATTGTTTACCAACTGTCACCAAGCAACAGGGGGATCTCTTTCCACTATTTCTTTGCTGTACCTTGCCACATATTGACAGTTGGTTAAACCTCTGATGTGGCCAGTTAGCATTTATTGTCCGTTTGCTGACAACACGACTGTTGTTGGCCAAATCAAAGGTGGTGACAAATCAGCACACAGGAAGGAGAACAAAAATCTGGTTGAATAGTGCCACGACAACAATCTTTCACACGTCAGCAAAACCAAAGATCTGATTATCGACTTCAAGAGAAAGAAGTTGGAGGTCCATGAGCTAGTCCTCATCAGGGGAACAGAGGTGAAGAAGGTCAGTCACTTTTCATTCCTTGGCATTATCATATCAGAGGAACTGTACTAGGACCAGCACGAATGCCATTTCAAAGAAGGCACAGTAGCACCCTTACTTTCTTAGTATTTTTCAAAGATTTGGCATGTCATCTAAAATGTTGACAAACATCTACAGATACACAGTGGAGAGTATACCGACTGCCTGGGATGGAAACACCAATGTCCAGGAGTGGAAAAACCTACAATGGTGGATACAGCCCAGTCCAACATAGGCAAAACCCTCCCAGGTCACATCCCTTTTTATTGTCATTTCGACCATAGCTGCTGGTACAGTACACAGTAAAAACGAGACGTTTTCAGGACCATGGTGTTACATGAAACAATACAAAAACTACATTGAACTACAAAACAACACAAAACTACGGTAGACTACAGACCCACCCAGGACTGCATAAAGTGCACAAAACACTGCAAGCATTACAATAAATAATAAACAAGACAATAGGCACAGTAGAGGGCAGTAGGTTGGTATCAGTCCAGGCTCTGGGTATTGAGGAGTCTGATGGCTTGGGAGAAGAAACTGTTACAGAGTCTGATCGTGAGAGCCCGAATGCTTCGGTGCCTTTTACCAGATGACAGGAGGGAGAAGAGTTTGTATGAGGGGTGCCTGGGTCCTTCACAATGCTGTTTGGTGTGGCTTATTTTATCATGTGTCTCCGAGTACCCCAAAACCATGTCCCTAAGAATTGACTCCAACGTCCTCCCAACCACTGAGGTGAGACTAAATGGCCTAAAACTTCCTTTCATCCACCTCTCTTCCTTCTTGCAGAGTGGAGTGATATTTACAATTTTACAATTTTCCAGTTTTCCAAAACCATTCCAAAAGCTAGTGATTCTTGAAATATCTGTATCAATGTGCAAAGAGGTCCTCCTGCAGCTGTACAGGGCCCTGGTGAGACCCCATCTGGAGTACTGTGTGCAGTTTTGGTCTCCAAATTTGAGGAAGGGCATTCTTGCTATTGAGGGAGTGCAGCGTAGATTCACGAGGTTAATTCCCGGGATGGCGGGAATGTCATACGTTGAAAGATTGGAGCGACTGGGCTTGTATACTCTGGAATTTATAAGGATGAGAGGGGATCTGATTGAAACATATAAGATTATTAAGGGATTGCACATGCTAGAGGCAGGAAACATGTTCCCAATGTTGGGGGAGTCCAGAACCAGAGGCCACAGTTTAAGAATAAGGGGTAGACCATTTAGAACGGAGTTGAGGAAAAACTTTTTCACACAGAGGGTTGTGGATCTGTGGAATGCTCTGCCTCAGAAGGCAGCGGAGGCCAATTCTCTGGATTCTTTCAAGAAAGAGTTAGATAGAGCTCTTAAAGATAGCAGAGTCAAGGGATATGGGGAGAAGACAGGAACTGGATACTGATAGTGGATGATCACCCATGATCACAGTGAATGGCGGTGCTGGCTCAAAGGGCTGAATGGCCTACTCCTGCACCTATTGTCTATTGTTTTCGTTGATTTTATTGTGTTTCTTGGTATTTACTGTGAATCCCTGAAAGATATATATACTTCTTACTTTGAACTATGACAACACACATAAAATGCTGGAGGAACTCATCTATAGAGGGCAATAAATAGTTGAGGTTTCAGGGGAAGAAGGGACTTGGCCTATTGTAGCATGGATGAAATCACTGGAGAGACAGAGTCACTGGTAGATACAAAGCAGCTTCTTTATTCGATACAACAAGGTACAGCAGGCATCTACAGACAGAGACGCTTTCGCTAGAAAGCTCTGCTAGCCCAATGTGGGCTCGATATTTACATGCTAAACACAAAGGCAATCGCTACTTAAAAAGTTTTAGACAATGCTTCCTATTGAAGCTACATACAAAATATCACACCTAACTTCGTCCTTTCCTTCTGACGCCAACATGTCTGGGTTGATATCCACAGCCTTTAAGTAAGCGAGTTAAGTCTATGATACATTTATTTGGCATTTCCTGTGCTAACACAGAAGACAATTAATATTTATAATGTATAGATAATACTGTCTTCAAAACTACAGCATCTAGTCAAACTACTGTGCCAGAAGCATCTGGTATTCACACCTTTTTAGGAAGCGCATTGTTGTGGACTCAATCCACAGTACTTCAAATAGTCAAATAGAAGTCTGGCGGCCAAAGTCATTTAAGTGTAAACAAATCATCTACCCAAAAAAAACTCACTCTAACAGGCCCACAACATTGATTGTTTATTTCTCTCCAGAAATGCTGACTTTCTCCAGCATTTTGTATTGTTCCTGACTTAGCTGTACATACATGCACAAAACGCAGCACACAGACGCAAACAGACTCCTGTGCACGCCCTTCCCACAAATGTGCACCCGCACACAATACACATTCTGAGCAATAGGAAGCCTGTGAATTTCTCATCCCTCATAAAAATTAAGGTACTCTGGCCTCCAGAGGGAGTAGGGTCACACGGTGACAATTGGCAGCTGATGAAACCTGGACTGTGGCCACCAGCGACAACCCTCCCACTGACTGCAGCCCAAAGCAGTGAGGTCCAGGAGGGAGCAGGAGATGGCTGAGAGATCAGGTCCCATCCTGAGCCACCCAGTCCCACACGTGCAGAGAGCTGTCATCAGCAGCCGAGAGCAGAACTCGCTCCTTCCAGGGGTGCCAAACATGCGTGGTGACCAATGGCGGCTCGTGGTCCAACTCCGCACCCACACTGTGGCCCCGGTGGATGAAGACAGGCTCCGCCCGGTGAGGACCTGCAGACCATGAGCCGGCGTCGTAGACATGAACAGTGCCATCGAAACCTGCAGGTGCAGAGACACACAACAATCAACGTGTCACTGGCCTCCTGTCCCATCCACCATATCCTCCTAACCGCCCTGGGGCAGTGCTGAGGGTGGGAAGAAACTGACGATGTGGTCAGAGTTTGCATGTTTCATAAGTTCACAAAGCACAGGAGCAGAATTAGGCCATTCAGCACATCGAGTCTACTCCACCATTCAATCCCTCTCAACACCATTCCCCTGCTTCTCCCCTTAATCTTTGACAGCCCGACTAATCACGAACCTCTCCACCTCTGCTTTAAATACATCTAATGACACAAAGGTTGGGAGTATTGTGGAGGGCTGTTACAGCAGTTCATCAATAGGATGCAAAACTGGGCTGAGAAGTGGCAGATAGAGTTCAACCCAGATAAGTGTGAGGTGGTTCATTTTGGTTGGTCAAATATGATGGCAGAGTACAGCATTAACGGTAAGACTCCTGGCAATGTGGAGGATCAGAGGGCTCTTGGGATCAGAGTCTATAGGACGCTCAAAGCAGCTGCAAAGGTTGACTCCGTGGTTAAGAGGGCATACGGTGCATTGGCCTTCATCAACTGTGGGATTGAGTTCAAGAGCCAAGAGGTAATGTTACAGCTATATAGGACCCTGGTCAGACCCCACTTCTGGTGCTCAGTGGAAACTATAGAAAGGATGCAGAGGAGATTTACAAGGATGTTGCTTGGATTGGGGAGCGTGCCTTATGAGAATAAATTGAGTGAACTCGGCCTTTTCTCCTTGAAGCGACTGAGGATAAGAGGTCACCTGATAGAGGTGTACAAGATGATGAGAGGCATTGATCATGTGGATAGTCAGAGGCTTTTTTCCAGAGCTGAAATGGCTAACATAAGAGGGCACAGTTTTAAGGTGCTGGGGAGTAGCTACAGAGGAGATGTCAGAGATAAGTTTTTTTTAATAAACACCAGAGTGGTGAGTGCATGGAATGGGCTGCCGGCGACAGTGGTGGAGATGGATACGATAGGGTCTTTTAAGAGACTTTTGGATAGGTACATGGAGCTTAGAAAAATAGAGAGCTATGGGTAGCCCTAGGTAATTTCTAAAGTAAGTACATGTTCAGCACAGCATTGTGGGCCAAAGGGCCTGTATTGTGCTGTAGGTTTTCTGTGTTTCTATGTCTGTGACTTGGCCTCTACAGCTGTTTGTGGCAATGAATTCCAGATTCACCACCCTCTGGTTAAAGAAATTCCTGATGTGTGTTCTAAATGGATGTGCTTCTATTCTGAGGCTGTGCCCTCTGGTTCTAGACTCCCCCACTATAGGAAATATCCTCTCTACATCCACTCTATCTAAGAGTTTACCCAGATGCCATGGTTTACTCCCATATGTGACGGGAGGATGGAGAAAAGATAATGATCAGGGTGGGAGAAGTCTTTGATTATGCTGGCTGCTTTACTGATATAGTGAGAAGTGTAGACAGGGTCCATGGAAAGGAAGCTGGCTCCTGTGACAAGCTAAGCTGTGTTCACAACTCCCTGAAGTTTCCTGTGGTCATGGGCATAGCAGTTGCTATACCAGGCCAGGATACATCAAGACAGAATATATGGTACATTGATAAATATTGGTAAGAGCTGACTGAGTCATGCTGAATTTCTTTAGCCTCCTGAGGAAATAGAGAAGCTGTCACATCAGTGTGACTGAACCAGGACCAGATACAGTATTGGTGATGTTCACACCTAGAAACTTAAAGCCCTCTCAAACTCAAAAAGGTGATGTAGACAGGAGTATGTGCACCAGCTTCCTTTCTGACCACATGCATCCTCTTGGACAGGGCATTAGGCTAAAGGCCAATGAAAGCAAGAAAGACCTTCCCTTGTGTTTATGACTATCAGCCCTGGTACTTCTGACTAATTCCATAATTCCTTGAAAGTGGCACACAGGTAGATAAGGTTATAAAGAAAGCTTTTGGCACACTAGCCTCCATAAATCAATGTACTGAGCACAGCAGTTGGGATATTATGCTGAAGTTGTAAAAGAAGTTGGGGAAGCCTAATTTGGAGTATTGTCGGCAGTTGTGTTCACCTACCTACAGATTGAAAGAATGTAAAGAAACTTTACAAGGATGTTGCTTTGCTGGGATTTGAGGACCTGAGTTAAAGGGAAAGATTGAATAGTTTGGAACTTTATTCCCTGGAGCACAGGAGAATGTGGAGAGACTCGATTGGGGTAACAAGATTATGAGGGGTATAGATAGGGTAAATGTAAGCAGGATTTTTCCACTGAGGTTGGGTGAGACTAAAGCTAGAGGTCACAGATTAAGGGTGAAAGAGAAAATATTTAAGGGAAACCTGACTGGGAACTTCTTCACCGGAAGGTGATACAAGTGTGGAATGAGTTGCGGAATGGAAGTGGTGAATGCGGTTTGATTGCAACATTTAAGAGGAGTTTGGATGAGAGGGGCATGGAGGGCTGTTGTCCAGAGACTAGGCAGAATAACAGTTCACAATGAACTACACGGCCTGAAGGGGCTGTTCCTGTGCTATGGCACTCTAGGACTAAGGAACACACACCACCAACCTACCTGACACTGCCAAGTGCTGATGTAGTCGCGGTGCCCAGCTCAGGGATAGGTGGTCACTGCAGATCACTGGCCTGGGTATATCCAGCTCTGCTTGCCCCAGAACCTTGCTCAGGTCTCGACAATCAGTCAGCACCACCTCTCCATCCAAGGACAGTCTCCCCACTGCCGAGCAACCGGGTGCCAGTGCCATTGTCCAATGGCTGCTGCCAGAAGGCAGGCCTGAGTGTCCAATCAGACTTGGGCTCTGCCGCATGTCAGCCAATCGCAGGTGGCCGTTCATCGAGCAGATGATGAAGGTAGAATGGTCAAGGAACTCCAGCATACTGATTGGTTCGTGGTCTTCTGCTCCTGTGGGGAAGGTTAACACTCCCATTAGATGGGACAAAGACACAGATTGGGAGCTGAGTTAGTATTCTCCCTCCGTGACTCCCGCTACACACCTTGCCAAATAACTGACGCCTTCCCAATCCCTTCCATGACACATTCCCAAACTGACATCTTCCCAATCCCTCCCACTGCACACATTCCCAAACTGACATCTTCCCAATCCCTCCCACTGCACACATTCCCAAACTGACATCTTCCCAATCCCTCCCACTGCACACATTCCCAAACTGACATCTTCCCAATCCTTTCCATGACACATTCCCAAACTGACATCTTCCCAATCCCTTCCATGACACATCCCAAACTGACATCTTCCCAATCCCTCCCACTGCACACATTCCCAAAGTGACATCTTCCCAATCCCTCCCACTGCACACATTCCCAAACCAGCACCATCACAATCTCTCCCACTTCCCACTCCCTCTTTTCATTCAGTCAACTACTGCAACACCGGAAATATTCAGGTCCATTTTCTGTCATATTACACATTTGACCTCATGGACAGAATCACCCACTCCTTTTGCCCAGGACAGACGGTAAGGAGATAGCACCGGTCATGTTTAACCTCCCTACCCCCTTCCCATCTGATCCTCCGCTCACAATGGCCTGATCTGTTCCAGATCTGCACTAAGTAACTCCCCCCGGAGGGAGGAGTGGGCTTCAGTCAGAGGCTCTGCCCCCACCCCTCTCCCTCCACACACCCATCGCTCCTCCGGAGGGAGCATCGGATTACCAGTTCCGGAGAATAGCACCGACTGCGTCTCAATTTCCTGGACGGTGAGGTCACTGGTCGTCGAACTCCAAAGCACCCGGGGGGTTGGAGAGGAGGTGACAGAAATCCGTGACCACCCGCCCACCACGCTGGAGCATGGAAGTGTGGTCAGCAACGAGATGGCATCTGTCATAGGGAGAAAAGCAGAATTAACATCAGAGCCAGGGAACGGTGCACACAAGTGGTGGCCCTTCGGCCCACTGGGCTGATGCTAGACCTTTCAAAGAAGCTATGGTTTACTCCCACTGGAAAACAACTGAGCAGAAAGAGCTGGAGTAACGCACAAAATACAGAGGAACTCAGTAGGTCTGGCAGCAGCTATGAAAAGGAATAAGCAATAGACACTTTAAACAATGACCCATATTCAATTCCGGTGTGGCGCGTGGCCGAGTGGTTAGGGCGTTGGGCTCACGATCTGAAGGTCGTGGGTTTGAGTCTCGGCCAAGGCAGCATGTTGTGTCTTTGAGCAAGGCACTTAACCACACACTGCTCCAGTCCACCCAGCTGAAAATGGGTACCGGCAAATGCTGGGGGTTAACCTCACGATAGACTGGCGTCCTATCCGGGTGGGGGGGGGGGAAGGAGTCTCACTCTCAGTCGCTTCACGCCACAGAAACCGGCATAAGCACCAGCCTGATGGGCCACAAGGTTCGGGACAAACTTTTAAAATACTCAATTCCATCACTGTAAGGAGTTTGAACATTCTCCCCGTTACTGCATGGGTTTCCTCACACATGAAAGACGTACAAGTTAAGGTTAGTGAGTTTTGGACATGTTACATTGGTGCCAGTAGAACGGCGACACTTACGGGCTGTCCCCAGCACATCCTGATGCAAACAATGCATTTCACTACGTTCCAAAGTTCAAAGTAAATTTATTATCAAACCGTATGGCAATTGTCCCGTATCGGATCGCAAAGCACTCCAGCGGGTGGTGAAAACTGCCCAGCGGATTATCGGCACCCAATTGCCCACCATTGAGAACATCTACCATAAATGCTGCCTGGACAGGGCGAAAAGCATTATCAAGGATGCATCTCACCCTAACCATGGACTTTTTACTCTCCTCCCATCCGGTAGGTGCTACAGGAGCCTCCGCTCCCGCACCAGCAGGCTCAGGAAGAGCTTCTTCCCTGAGGCTGTGACCCTGCTGAACCTCACATCACAGCGCTAAGCAGTATTGCACCCATATTGTACTGTCTCAGTACTTTTATATTTGTGTGCTGTAGCACTTTTTTTATTCGCAGTTATTTTGTAAATAACAATATTCTTTGCATTTCTGGTCAGATGCTAAATGCATTTCATTGGCTTTGTATCTGTACTCGGCACAATGACAATAACGTTGAATCTAATCTAATCTAATCTAATCTAATGTCAGCACATCCAATCCTGAGATTCATTTGTGTTTTGATGTACATGTGACAAATAAAGCTAATCATTATCAGCTTTATTTTTCACTGGGTGAACCAGGCCAGCACCTACACATTCACCCATGTATGAGTTGAAGACCACATGACATAGGAGCAGAATTAGGCCACTTGTGGCCACCTAGTCTGCTCTGCCATTCAATCATGGCTGATTATTATCCCTCTCAATCCCATTCTCCTGCCTTCTTCCCATCTTTGATGCCCATACTGCTGTAAATATACCCAATGAGTTGGCCTCCACAGCCCTCTGTGGCAGTAAAAACCACAGATTCACCAGTCTCTAGCCAAAGAAATTCCTCCTCATCTGTTTTATATCTACCTTCCTCTATACCAAGGTTGTGTCCTCTGGTCCTAGACCCTCCCACTTCAGGAAACATCCTCTCCACATCCACTGTCTAGGCCTTTCAATATTTGACGGGTTTCAATAAGATTCCCCCTCATTCTTCTGAACTCCAGTGAGCACAGGCCCAGAGCCATCAACTGCTCCTCTTACGCTACCCTTTCATTCCTGGAATCATTCTTGCAAACCTTCTCTGGACCCTCTCCAAGGCCAGAACATCTTTTAGATAAGGCGCCCAAAACTGCTCACAATACTCCTTTGCAGTCTGAATAATGCCTTATGAAGCCCCAGCATTACATCCTTGCTCTTATATTCTAGTCTGCTCGAAAATGAATGCTAACATTGTATCTGCCTTCCTCAATACCAATACAACCTGCAGGTTAACCTTTAGGGTACCCTGTACAAAGACTCCCAAGTCCCTTTGCAGCTCTGATTTTTTTTTGAGATTTTCTCCCTGTTTAGAAAATAGCCTTCATCTTTATTCCTTCTACCAAAATGCATGACCCATGCTATACTCCATCTGCCCATTCCCCAATCAAAGTCCTTCTGCATACTCCCTGATTCCTCAACACTACCTGCTCCTCTATCAATCTTCATACCGTCTGCAAACTTGGCCACAAAACAATTAATTCCATCATCCAAATTAGTGACATATAACATGAAAAAACAGTTCCAGTACTGACTCCTGCAGAGCACCACGAGTCTTCTGCAGCCATTCAGTCCCCCTTCATTCCCACTCTTTGCCTCCTGCTGTCAACCAATCTTCTATCCATGCTAGGATCTTTCCTGTAATATCATAGGCTTTTTATTTTGTTAAGCAGCCTCGGTTGTGGCACCTTGTCAAAGGCCTTTTGAAAATCCAAATAAACAACATCCACTGACTCTCCTTGGTCTATCCTGCCTGATATTTCCTCAAAGAATTCCAACAGATTTGTCACAGAAGATATCCCCTTGAGGAAACCACGTTGACTTTGGCCTACTTCATCATGTGCCTCCAAGTACTTGTTAATAATAACTAAGAGAAAGCCAGCAGATGTTGGAAATCCAGAGCAACAGACACAAAATGCTGGAGGAACTCAGCGGGTTAGACAAACATATCGAGTGAGACCCTTCTTCAGGACTTAATAATAGACTCCAACACCTTCGCAACCACTAAAGCCAGGTTAACTGACCTATAATTTCCTTTCTTCTGGTTCTCTCCCATCTTAAAGAGTGGAGGACATTTTCCAGTCCTCCAGAACCATTCCAGAATGTCATGATTCTTGGAAGAAATACCATCTGCTGTTCCATTGCCCACTTTCCCGGTTCATCAGTATCCTGCTAGCCACAGACAACTTTCCCCACTGTACCCAGATTCAATGAATTCAGTGTTTAAAAAGCATTCCTCTGACTGGAACTCAAACCAGGATAAGGGAGTGAATAGAACAGAGAACAGTTCAGAACAGGCCCTTCAGACCATGATCTTGTGCTGACCCTTCTCCACAATCAAACCGATGCTTCCCTCCCGCCGCTCTTAGCGCCACGGTCAGTGAGCACTTCACTCCTAGGCGCAGACCCGCCCGCAACCGGAGCCCCACTCACTCACCACTGTCATCGGTTGCCAGTCGCCAGACCTGCAGCGAGGGGTCCGGGGGGCCACTGCTCACCAGCAGGCTGTGGGCAGAGTTAGAGGGCAGCTCAGTAACAGTTCCACGATTTTCCTGTTCAAGATTGTTTAATGTCATTTCCACAACACAAGTGTAAAGAACAAAATAACTGTTACTCCACATCTGATGCAGCACAAAAAAAACAAAGATGAAGAAGTAATAAATATTACAATAAATAGAAATACATAAGAAAGTTTATATACATAGATGGAATGCACATCCATAAAAGTCTGTCATAAGGTAACTGACAGGAAATCATATAATGTAGTGCTGCAGGGTTGTTGATCAGCCTTACTGCTTTGGGGAATGTAACTGTTTTTGAATCTAGTGGTCCTGGTGTGGATGCTAGATAGCCTCCTCCCTGACTGGAGTCAAACGAACAGTCCACGAGCAGGGTGGGGGGAAATCTTTCACGACGTTACTGGCCCTTTACCGACACATTTCTGTAGCTACAGTGGCATGCAAAAGTTTGGGGACCCCTGGTCAAAATTTCTGTTACTGTGATACTTGCCAAAGGGGGTGTTGCTAAGTACTGACCATGCAGGGTGCCCAAACTTTTGCTACAGGCCCTTTTCCTTTTTTGTTATGTTGAAACTGTAAAAGATGCAAATAAAAAAAAGTAATATTAAAGAAATGTGTCATCTTTAACTTTATGCCTTTTGGAAATCAGGTCATCTTTTACTCGCTTAGCTCAGGGGTCCCCAACCTTTTTTGCACCGCGGACCAGTTTAATATTGACGATATTCTTGCGGACCGGCCAACCCGGGGGGGGGGGGGGGGGAGGGAGCGGTGTTCAAGTAGGGTTAAACTCACTTTTACAGTTAGGATTGCCAACTTTCTCACTCCCAAATAAAGGACAAAAGTAGCAGTCAAATCCCGGGACACTTTACCCCAGGAAAGACTACCATGACCATGAAGCCTCGTGTGGGCACCTGTGTGCGCATACGTGCTGAATTTTTCTCCCACAAATTGGTTTTACCTTCATCTTCCCGACTATACTGTACATACATTATTTCTACTTTATATAGGCTGTGTATTTATCATATTCCTGCTTTTACTATATGTTAGTGTTATTTTCGGTTTTATGTGTTATTTGGTACAATTTGGTAGGTAGGGTCTGGGAATGCTGAAAAATTTTCCCATATAAATTAATGGCAATTGCTTCTACGCTTTATGCCATTTCGGCACGAACTGTTTCATAGGAACGCACTACCTTAACGGGGGAAATACAGGACAAGGGCGGTCCTGTATGGGACAAACCAATTTAGCCCAGTATACGGGATGTCCCAGCGAATACGGGACAGTTGGCAACCCTATGTTCAAGTTCAACAGTGCGTGACAGGGAATGAGGAAAGATGCAGGTGACTCATATCGCTTCCTCGCGGCCCGGTAGCACATGCTTTGCGGCCCGGTGGTTGGGGACTGCTGGCTTAGCTATTCACAGTAACAGAAATTTTGACCAGGGGTGCCCAAACTTTTGCATGCCGTTGATGGTGGGTAGGCTGGTACTGTTGATGCATTGGGCAGTTTTGAATATCCTTTGTAGAGCCTTCCTCTACACCACAATGGAGCTCCACCACCTCCTTACCCGAGACCCCTGAACCAGGTTCTGCTCTTCATTGTGACTTGCCCCCAACCCCGTGCCTGACCAGGCAACACGGTAGCGTGAGCTTCCCCTGGGTGCTCCAATTTCCTCTCACATTACAAAGACTTGTGTATTTATGTTGATTGTGTTTATCATTGTGTCCTTTATCTTTCTGTGTTGTTTTCGGGCTGCATCAGATCCGGAGTAACAATTATTTCGTTCTCCTTTATCCGGTTGTGGGCACCAGAAGCACTGTGGTGGTTGTTGATGCAAACAATGCATTTCACTGCAGGTTTTAATGTACGTTGTGAGAAAGATTTTCTTTAATCTGTAGTATTCCCACCCATCACATGGGAGACTACAGCTCAGTTCCCCCACACGGAGATATTTACTAATGAGAGTCCAAGTGCTCTGTCTGTAAGTTTTATTACCTGTCAGATGGAACAGAGCAGAATTAGGCCATTCAGCCCATCAAGTGTCCTCTGCCATTGCATCATGGCTGACTTACCATCCCACAGGGTGTGAGGGAACCTAGCAGACACTGAGACATTAACATACCTCATCCCCGCAACGTGCTTCAACTGGTAAACAGGCCTGTGGGAGAACCCGCCGCGCTCCACGCGGAAATCCCTCTCGGGGCAAAGTCCCTGCAGGAGTGAGAGAGAGTGACATCATCCTGATATACCGTCTGTGGTCTGCCGGTGAGTCTGGAGACACCAAACCCACCCCCCACCCCCACCTCAACCACCTCTTTGGAACAAAGGAGGACGGGAGGTGACTTCATAGCAGTGTAGCAGGTACTCCAGTGGACAACCAGAGCAGAAATGAGGACGCATACCGGGGTCTTTACATTGTTACAGAGACAGGTGGTGCGTGGAACACCCTAACAGCGGGGTAGAAGAGGCAGATTCATTCAGGACATCTAAGGGACTCTTGAATAGGCATGTGGATGACAGAAAATGGAGCGGGTGTGGGAGGGAAGGGTTAGATTGATCGTAGAAGTCAGTGAAAAGGTTCAGCACAACATTGTGAGCTGAAGGGCCTGGACTTGCCGTGGTGTTTTATGTTCTAAAATTATTACAACGTTGACAATAGTCCATTCCATTTTCTGTCTCATTACACATTCAGCCTATAAAGTGCAGTCCCGAAATGGTGAGGAATCTCTGGGAAGACGTGTTTGGGCATTATCCTGTGAGTGATTTCACCCTTCACTGCCGCCATCCATCGGCTGTCCGGGCAGCCTGTCATGCAGGGCAGTAGGGTATGGCCACAGTGCACAGACCGCTTAACATTCACCCATCCCACCTGCCCTCTCACAGACCAGACCCTCCATCACAGTTACCCTCTCCAGGGAATCCCCACTCCCCTCACCTGCTTGTCTTTAGCCGAGAGTTTCTGAGGGAGTGAGAGCTCCTGAATTTCATTGTTCCTCACAGCACTGTAGCCAGCGACACAGATACCTGACAGATAGAGACGGTCAGCTCAATGCTACAGAATCGGTTACTTCCCCTCGTCACCCCTCCCACACACACTCCAGCTGCTGGTCTACCTCAACTTGCTGTGCATACATCTGCCTTTTTTCCCTGCCATAACACTGCATGGGACATGTACAGCACATACAGGGCCACAGTCCTTTGTTGGTCGGGGTCAACCATGGATGCTGCATCCTAGTTTATCATACACAAGCCGGGGCAGTACAATACAGAGAGCGAGCTGTTGCCCACACAGCAGGCTCCTCCTCTCCACGCAGCTGATGAATCCAAAGGAACAGCAGAAACTGATACAGTTTGGTACCAGCAGCATCGCAGGAGTCGCCAGTCAGCTGTGAACTCAGTGTAGGACTGCCTTAGGGACTCCAGCTCTGAATCTTTCCCCTCGGGGTTTATTCCCAAAGCCTTCCCCATGAGTGGGTACAGCCACAAGGCAGCTGAGGTTTCACATCAGAGCGTTCCTTCTCCTCGATGAGCTACCAAGTATGGCTGATGAGCCCCGTCTGCCTGAAGTGATTGATTTTAAGGCGTCAGTAACCTGCATTTCCCCCTTCTCCTGTCAGTGGAAACAGTTCTGCTGGGCTCAGTGGCTGAGCCAGGCATGAGGGCCAGGAGCTGGACGTGGTTGTCAGAGGCTGCTTGAGACACACGCCATTGGGAGCATTTAATAGGTAGTGGGGGCTTATCCTCACTACCTCCCCCGCCTATGACAACCTTAATGAACCAATGGCACACATACGTGCAGTATGTGGATGGCAAATAGACAACAGTAGAGAGGCAAGGAGGAAGAGTAACTCAGCCTAATGCCAAAGTTGCTGAAAATCTGAAATAGAAGATAATTTTACAAAAAGAAAAGCAAATGTTAAAATTTGAATGTTTCAGGTTAGTGTAACACTATTACAGCGCCAGTGACGCAGGTTCAATTCCCGCCACTGTCTGTACGGAGTTTGTACAATTCTCCCTGTTACTGCGTGGGTTTTCTCTGGGTGCTCCAGTTTCCTCCCACATCCCAAAGACGTACAGTACAGATCAGAAGGTTAACTGGTCACAGGTGTAATGGGCGGTAGGGGCTCATTGGTCGAGAAGGGCCTTTTACCGTGCTGTATCTCTAAAATGAGTAAATTAATAACATTGAACACAGAAACATGGATACTAGAAGGGATCACCAAAACTTAGACAAGCGATCAATGCAGCAGGAAAACATCTGACACAAAACCGATCCACTATTCAATTACTCTACTTTATTGTCGCCAAACAATTGATACTAGAGCATACAATCATCACAGCGATATTTGATTCTCTGCTTCGCGCTCCCTAGATTACAAATTAGATGCCAGATGCTCTGCACCTTGCAGCTCTATAAAACTCTGGTTAGGTCACACTTGGAGTACTGTGTCCAGTTCTGGTCACCTCACTAAGGAAGGATGTGGAAGCATTGGAAAGGGTACAGAGGAGATTTACCAGGATGCTGCCTGGTTTAGAGAGTATGGATTATGATCAGAGATTAAGGGAGCTAGGGCTTTACTCTTTGGAGAGAAGGAGGATGAGAGGAGACATGATAGAGGTGTACAAGATATTAAGAGGAATAGATAGAGTGGATAGCCAGCACCTCTTCCCCGGGGCGTCACTGCTCAATACAAGAGGACATGGCTTTAAGGTAAAGGGTGGGAAGTTCAAGGGGGATATTAGAGGAAGGCTTTTTACTCAGAGAGTGGTTGGTGCATGGAATGCACTGCCTGAGTCAGTGGTGGAGGCAGATACACTCGTGAAGTTTAAGAGACTACTAGACAGGTATATGGAGGAATTTAAGGTGGGGGCTTATATGGGAGGCAGGATTTGAGGGTCAGCACAACATTGTGGGCCAAAGGGCCTGTACTGTACTGTGCTGTACTATTCTATATTCTATGTTCTTAGCTTCATCCTTTCCAGCACATAACCAAATAAACAATCAAAAAACAAGCTGCAAATGTTGGAAATTCAATACAAAAAGAAACACAAAAAATCAACGATAAGTCAGACCTGCCAAGCAGAGAAGCAGGGCAGCACTGTGGCGTAGTGGTTAGTGCAATCAACAGGCGAGGAAACCACAGCAGCCGGAGAAAGCCCAGTTACGGGGAAGCGTTCATACTTCTTATAGACAGAGGCGAGGGTGATCCCAGATCACTGGTGCCGTACAGTCTTACGCTAACTGCGACACCATCGTGCTGCCCAATAATGCAAATCCCTGCACAGACTCAAGGGGATAAAGCACAAAACTCATCGTACTTCTGTCCTGAATCCACTCCAGAACCCGCGTTGGTTCCTGCAGTTCAAATACGTGAAGGTCATTGTACCTGAAACAGACAGAGGGAACATGGTGGAACATGATTTGCTGTGGCTCACCGAGGACATTTGGTCCATCGATACTGGTTCCCGGAAGAGCAACGCTGACAGTCCCTTTCCCCTGCTGCTTCACAGCAGCCCTATAAACGACATCCCGTTAAGAAGGAATGCGGTGTATTATCACTGATGTTGAGAGTTTTCTGATGGTTACATGGCCATCCGGTATGGAGGCTCCAATGCAGAGGATTACATGAAGGTTGTAAACGAAGCCATCTCCACCATGCACTCAACCCTCCCTGCCAGAGGACACTTTCAAAAGGCAGCGTCCATCAAAAACGATCTTTACCACCCAGTATAGTCTCTCTTCTCATTAACGGTATCAGGGAGGTGGTACGGGAGCCTGAAAATGCAGACTCAACATTTTAGAAACAGGTTCTTTCCCTCCGCCATCAGCCTTCTGAATGGCTCATGAACATAAGAACAATACCTCACCATTTTTACACAATTTACTTCTGTAATTTAAACTAACTTTATGTCTAGTCTCTACCACTGCTGCAAAACAATAAATTTCATAATGTAAACCTGATTCCAATCTTGTGTCTGCCTGAATAGAAATACAAGATATTAACACAGGAGATTCTGCAGATGCTGGAGATCCAAGCAACACACACAAAATGCTGGAGGAACTCAACAGGCATCTATGAGAAAGAGTACAGTCGATGCATCAGGTCAAGACTCTTTATCAAAACTTAGATAAATTGTTGACAAGTGTGACTTCCTTAAAATAACAAAATACCTCAGCCTTTCACAAAAGATAAATTACAAACAGGAGAAAATCTGCAGATGCTGGAAGTCCAAGCTGGACAAACTCAGCCAGACAGCATCTATGGAAAAAAGTACAGTCAATGTTTTGGGCCACTGGCCTGCTGAGTTCCGCCAACATTTTGTGTGTGTTGCACAAAAAATAAATTGTTGACAAGTGTGACTTCTTTAATACAACAAAATACCTGAACCCTTCACAGAGCAGATATTTGAAAATAAGCACTTGACTCACCGAGGAACATTAGGCTTACAGACCAAATGGTGGGAAAGGGATCAGTGAAGCTGCTAACAGAGCTGCTACCACACTGGCGCTGGCTGTGTCATCTTAACCCATCAGTCCTACTGGGGCAGAAGCCTTCGATAGCAGTTTGCCAGAGTCATCTGTCTTCATACGTCTGAGCATCCTTCCTCTCCCCGGGATGCTTCCGTTGGCGTTTCTGTAGCTCGGGGATTTTATGGTATGGGGATGTCCAACTGACTCCTTTAGCAGTCAGGCTTAGGACAGACCATGGCAGAGCTGCTGTTTCCCTGGATGTTCCTGTTCCCATCCACATGTCAAAATATTGCCATTGATTGATTATTGTCACATGTAACCTGAACAGTGAACGGTCTGTTTTGCACGCTGTTCATACAGATCAAATCATTGCACGGTGCACTGAGGCAGGCTAGTCAGTTAATCAGACATTGGAAATTGCCCTAGTAACATGAGGAAATGAATTGAAGCAGCAGAGATGTGGTTTTTGAGGAGGATGCAAAGAATATCATGGACGAAATGAATATCTAACGAGGATGTCATGAAGAGAAATAATGTACGAGATGGAAAGGCAACGTAACTTCATTGGACATGTGACTAGGAAAGAGGAGTTAGAATGCATGGTAATTACAGGAAAGATTGAAGGGAAGAAAGCAAGAGGAAGAGAAAGACAAATGATGATGGAGACAGCAGCCAGAGAACTGGAAATGAGTACCAATGAATTGATCCACTTGACCCAAAACAGGAGTGTGTGGGCCATGGCAGTCAAAGCTCAGACTGGGCACGGCACCTGAAGATGATGATGATGATGTGCATAGAGTGGTAAGTTTTGGATTACCCTGTTATTAACTGTCCAGAATGGAAATCCCTCTACCAGATCCGATCCATCCACAGAGCTGAAGTCCCTCATTCCTGGAATCGTTTTTGGGAAACATCTCCTCTGCTACCTCCAAGGGTCACATCTTACCGCACCGTGTGTTGTTTCCACTCCAACCCGCACCCCGGGGTCTCGGGCACCCAGTACCTCCATCCAACCCGCACCTCGGTTTCCAGTACACCGTCTCCCCCACCCCCAACCCAACTATATCATGGAGTCTTTTCCCACCGGTGCTTTTACAGAGAGGCCATTCCGGCCTCTCGGCCCGCTGCTAACCCACTCACCGCAGCAGCGTCTCCACCATCCACGCATCCCACTCGCTCTCTTCCGGCTCCGCCATTACGCGCGTCTCCACGGCAACGCCGTCCGCCAAACCCTGACGTCACGTCCTCCCCGTCCACTCCCGCCCTCAGGAGTCAAACCCCGTCCCCCCGTCCCCCCGTCCCGGGAGCCGGGGTCGACGTCCCGTACCTTCTCGCCGCCGTAACTGCGAGTGCGGTACCACGGCGGAAACAGGGATCTTCCCTGCGAACGGCGGGCGCAGGCCGTGTCACGTGACCGGCGGGCTTTGTTTTCAACGTTTACCGTAGGCCTTTGGGTTCCCGTCCCGCCCGCAACCGCGGCTGTAATGATGTCCGGGCCCCGGTATGCTGAAATAAAGCTGAGCTGAGCTGGAAGTAAGAGACGGAGTTGCCGGATGACCGGTCAGGAGGGCGGCGCTGCCGTTGCTAAGGCCGTGGCCGTTGCTATGCCGTGGCCGCCGCGTGCGCGGCGCTGCTGTGAAAGGCCCCTCCCTGCGGCTGGCTGAGCAGCGCGGGTTCCGTGGTGTAATGGTTAGCACTCTGGACTCTGAATCCAGCGATCCGAGTTCAAATCTCGGCGGAACCTGATCTTTTTCCCCCTCCGCCCCTGTCGACCAACCGAGAGACGGAACGAAAATTACCGCGGTAGCTTTATATCACAAGATGCCAGAAGTAAAGTAGAAATAAAAAGAATTGCCGAAACCAACTTCCAGAAAATGAAACCCATTTTTACCAACAGACACTTTTGTATGACGACAAGGCTTCGGCTACTAAAATGTTACACCTGGTCAATCTTGCTGTATGCTTCCGAAACATGGACTGTAACACCAGAACTCCGAAGAAACTTAGAAGCAACAGAAATGTGGTTTCTTAGAAGAATGCTGAAAATATTATATAGAGATAGGGTACAGTACTCCAATGTGCCCATACGAAAATAACTTTAATGAGAACATTAAATGAGAGGAAACATTAAGTTCCTGGGCCATGTCATCAGAAAGGGAGAAATGCCTTACATTACAAGGCCGTATGCCTGGGAAACGCGGTACAGAAAGGCAAAGTAAAAATATCTGGACACTGTGAAAGAACTAACAGATCTCAGTGTGCGAGATACCATTGACGCTGCGTGGGATCGTTCGATGTGGACAGCCATGATCGCCCAAGCGTGTAACCCGCAAGGCACATGAAGAAGTATATGAAGAGGTATAATGAAAACCTAGGGACAGTTTCACAGCACGAAAACTTTCACAAACTTCAGTAGATGTATGGTGACTGGCTGCATCGTATGGAAACGCCAATGCCCTAGAGGGGAAAAGCCTATAAAAAGTCATGGGTACGGCCCAGTCCACCACGGGTAAAGCTCTCCCCATAACTAAGCATTTAAGACCATAAGGTATAGGAGCAGAAGTAGGCCATTCGGCCCATCGAGTCTGCTCCGCCATTCCATCATGGGCTGATCCAATTCTTCCAGTCATCCCCACTCCCCTGCTTTCACCCCAAACCCTCTGATACCCTGGCTAATCAAGAACCTATCTGTCTCTGCCTTAAATACACCCAATGAGCTTCCACAGCCGCTCGTAGCAACAAATTCCACAGATTTACCACCCTCTAACTAAAGTAATTTCTCCACATCTCCGTCCTAAAGGACGTCCTTCAATCCTGAAGTCATTCCCTCTTGTCCTGGACTCCCCTACCATGGGAAATAACTTTGCCATATCTAATCTGTTCAGGCCTTGTAACATTTGTAATGTTTCTATGAGATCCCCCCTCATTCTCCTGAACTCCAGGGAATACAGCCCAAAGCTGCCAGACGTTCCTCATACAGTAACCCTTTCATTCCTGGAATCATTCTCGTGAATCTTCTCTGAACCCTCTCCAATGTCAATATATCCTTTCTAAAATAAGGAGCCCTTATATAAATATCTATATGTAGCTTTGTCGCAGAAAATCAGCATCCATTCAGGGACCCCCACCACCCAGGTCATGCAGGAGGGCTCCCAAGTCTCCTTGCACCTCGAGTGTTTTGAACTTCCTCCCGTTTAGAACATAGTTACACTTTTATTCCTTCTACCAAAGTGCATGCACTTCCCAATAGTGTATTCCACCTGCCACTTCTTTACATATTCTTCTAATCTAAGTCATTCTTAGTCCGCTGCTCACGGCAATATTTCATGTTCCTGAACATTTGAATTGCCTACCAGACTGTGGCAACCAGTCAGGATACTGCCAACATTACGCATTATGACTGCAGAAGTTTGTTTTCAGTGTCCAGCTGACCTCCCTAACCTCCTAATGGTTGAAGGGAAGTAGCTGTTCCTGAACCTGACAGGTCAGGCAGCATCTATGGAGGGGAATAAACAGTCAGCGTTTCAGGCTGAGTCAAAATGCTAACGACTTATTCCTCTTCATAGACGCTGCCAGATCTGCTGAGCTCCTCCAGCATTTTGTGTGTGCTGTTCTGGATTTCCAGCATCTGCTGTATACCTTGAGTTCATGTGTTCTTGAACCTGGTGGTGTGAGACTTCAGGCTTCTGTACCTCCGGCCCGATGGGAGCTGGGAGAAGATGCTTGGCCTGGATGGAGAGGATCTTTAATGATAGATGTTGCCATCTTGAGGCAGTACCTCCCGTAGATAGTAGGAAAGGGACTAGCATGGGAATAAAAGATGTCTTTTCTGGTAGGCTGCTAGTGACTAGTGGTCTTCCGCAGGAGTCTGTGTTGGGAATACTTCCTTTTACATTATATATCAGTTATTTTGATGATGGAATTGATGGTTTTGTGGCCACGTTTGCATACGATACGAAGATACATGTGGAACAAGTACTTTTGAGAAAGTAGAGAGACTACAGAAGGACTTAGACAGATTGGAAGAATGGGCAAAGAAGTGGCAAATGGAATACAGTGTTGGGAAGTGTATGGTCATGCACTTTGGAAGAAGAACTAAAAGCGTAGACTATTTACTAAATGGCAGGAAAATTCAAAAATCTGAGATGTGAGGGGACTTTGGTGATGAGGAAAGTAAATGCAATGTTAGCATTGATTCAAAAGGTTCAAAGGTTCATTTATTGTCAAAGTATATATCTCTGAAATTCTTCAGCTCTCTCTGTAGCTGTGAAACCAAGAAAGGAAAGGAAGGCAGCACGATAATCAATTCCCAAATCCCACACTCCTGCAAAAAAAACCAAAAATGGAACAGGCACATCAACCCCAATTCCCTCCTCCAGCTCAGATAACAAACTAAATAAATCTGGCACATTATCCCCCAAATCCCTCTCCCCACACAAAAAATACAAACAAACTAGATCAGGCACATTGACCCCCAAATCAGTCTCCCCGCACAAAAAGGCAACATCAGGCAAAAGAACGCAGAATATTAAACACGAGGAATTCTGCAGATGCTGGAAATTCAAACAACACACATCAAATTTGCTGGTGAACGCAGCAGGCCAGGCAGCATCTCTAGGAAGAGGTACAGTCAATGTTTCGGGCAGAATATTAAAACTATAAGACTGATAAAAGAGTCGATAGTCCAAGTCCACATCCTAAATACATTTTAAAAAATTCCTGGGCAACACTCTCTGGGTGCAGTGGCAGGCTCTCCCCTCTCCGGTACAGAGCAACCAATCAAAGACAGGCAGCCAGTGCTCACCCTCTGCACTCACTTCGGTGCTTCAATCAGCGAACCTATAATCGGTGAAATGGGGCCAAACAGAGGTCTGCACCCCATCCTGCAGCCATTTCAAGAGGACTGGAATATAAAAGCAAAGATGTAATGTTGAGGCTTTATAAAGCACTGGTGAGACCTCACTTGGAGTATTGTGAGCAGGTTTGAGCCCCTTGTCTTAGAAAGGATGTGCTGAAATTGATGAGGGTTCAAAGGGGTTTCACAAAAATGATTCTGCGATTGAAAGGCTTGTCATATGAGGGGCATTTGATTGTCTGGGCCTCTACTCACTGGAGTTCAGAAGAATGAGAGATGACCTCATTAAATCCTATCAAATGTTGAAAGGCCTCAGATGTTTCCTGTGGTGGGAGAGTCTAAGGCCAGAGAACACAGCCTCAGAATAGAGGGGCGTCCTTTTAGAATGGAGATGAGTAGGAATTTCTTTAGCCCGAGGGTGGTGAATCTGTGGAATTCATTGCTACAGATGGCTGTGGACGTCAAGGCACTGGGTATATTTAAGGCAGAAGTTGATAGAATTTTCATTAGTTAGGACATGAAGGGAGATGGCAGGAGATTGAGGCTGAGAGGGAAATGGATCAGCCATGTTGAAATGGCAGAGAAGACGATGGGCCAAATGGCCTGATTCTGCTCCTACATCGTATGGTCTTATGGTTTCAGATACAGCAGGTGTTGGGGAGGGATGTGTCCATGATGATTTGGACTGAGTCCTGTGGATATTCCCGATGGGGAGGGATGTGTCCGGATGGACTAAGTTCTGTGGATATTCCCAATGGGAAGGGATGTGTCCGTGAAGTATTGGGCTGAGTCCAATATTCTCTACAGCTTTTTACATTCCTGTACATTGGAATTGCCGTACAGACCGAGCTACAACTAGCCAGGATACTTTCAACACTACATCTGTAGAAGTTTGTTTCGATAAGTTAGGGTAGCAATGAAGGGGTGCTACACTGTCGGAAGAGCTATGAATAAATAACACAACCTCCACCCCACTTTCATAAGACCATAAGACAGAGGAGCAGAATGTGCCTGTTTGTACAGGGCTGTGCTGTTTGATGTCTGTGTTTCTGAGAATTGTTTCAGTGGTGGGGTGGAGATATGTCTCTACCAAAGGAGGTGTGAGATGCTCCTTCCCTCCTCTAGCCTGCAGGTCACCTTTGGACAAGGTGTAGCACCTGCTTAGCCCCCTGACCAGGGTCACGTGAAGCCATGGGAGCAGGTGGTGGATGGTCGTATGAGCAGCCGGTGCAGATCACAAGTCCTGGTTATGTGACCACTGACACCAGACAGACAATCTCTGAAGAGTATTGATAATAGCTGGGTCAGCCATAGTGTAAAGACACTGCCCAGAAGAAGACAATGGCAAAAACCGCTTCTGAGGAAAAATTTGCTGAGAACAGTGGTGGTCATGGAGGAGAGATGGGTTGCTGAGAACAGTCGTGGTGTCATGGAGGAGGGATGGGTTGCTGAGAACAGTGGTGGTCATGGAGGAGGGATGGGTTGCTGAGAACAGTGGTGGTCATGGAGGAGAGATGGGTTGCTGAGAACAGTCGTCGTCATGGAGGAGAGATGGGTTGCTGAGAACAGTGGTGGTCATGGAGGAGGGATGGGTTGCTGAGAACAGTGGTGGTCATGGAGGAGGGATGGGTTGCTGAGAACAGTCGTGGTCATGGAGGAGAGATGGGTTGCTGAGAACAGTGGTGGTCATGGAGGAGAGATGGGTTGCTGAGAACAGTCGTGGTCATGGTGGAGAGGTGGGTTGCTGAGAACAGTGGTGGTCATGGAGGAGGGATGGGTTGCTGAGAACAATGGTGGTCATGGAGGAGAGATGGGTTGCTGAGAACAGTGGTGGTCATGGTGGAGAGATGGGTTGCTGAGAACAGTGGTGGTCATGGAGGAGAGATGGGTTGCTGAGAACAGTCGTGGTCATGGAGGAGAGATGGGTTACTGAGAACAGTGGTGGTCATGGAGGAGGGATGGGTTGCTGAGAACAGTGGTGGTCATGGAGGTGGGATGGGTTGCTGAGAACAGTGGTGGTCATGGAGGAGAGATGGGTTGCTGAGAACAGTCGTGGTCATGGAGGAGAGATGGGTCGCTGAGAACAGTGGTGGTCATGGAGGAGAGATGGGTTGCTGAGAACAGTCGTGGTCATGGAGGAGAGATGGGTTGCTGAGAACAGTGGTGGTCATGGAGGAGAGATGGGTTGCTGAGAACAGTGGTGGTCATGGAGTAGAGATGGGTTGCTGAGAACAGTGGTGGTCATGGAGGAGAGATGGGTTGCTGAGAACAGTGGTGGTCATGGAGGAGGGATGGATTGCTGAGAACAGTCGTGGTCATGGAGGAGAGATGGGTTGCTGAGAACAGTCGTGGTCATGGAGGAGAGATGGGTTGCTGAGAACAGTGGTGGTCATGGAGGAGAGATGGGTTGCTGAGAACAGTGGTGGTCATGGAGGAGAGATGGGTTGCTGAGAACAGCGGTGGTCATGGAGGAGAGATGGGTTGCTGAGAACAGTGGTGGTCATGGAGGAGGGATGGGTTGCTGAGAACAGTGGTGGTCATGGAGGAGGGATGGGTTGCTGAGAACAGTGGTGGTCATGGAGGAGGGATGGGTTGCCGAGAACAGTGGTGGTCATGGAGGAGAGATGGGTTGCTGAGAACAGTGGTGGTCATGGAGGAGAGATGGGTTGCCGAGAACAGTGGTGGTCATGGAGGAGAGATGGGTTGCCGAGAACAGTGGTGGTCATGGAGGAGAGATGGGTTGCTGAGAACAGTGGTGGTCATGGAGGAGGGATGGGTTGCTGAGAACAGTGGTGGTCATGGAGGAGAGATGGGTTGCTGAGAACAGTGGTGGTCATGGAGGAGGGATGGGTTGCTGAGAACAGTGGTGGTCATGGAGGAGAGATGGGTTGCTGAGAACAGTGGTGGTCATGGAGGAGAGATGGGTTGCTGAGAACAGTGGTGGTCATGGAGGAGAGATGGGTTGCTGAGAACAGTGGTGGTCATGGAGGAGAGATGGGTTGCTGAGAACAGTGGTGGTCATGGAGGAGAGATGGGTTGCTGAGAACAGTGGTGGTCATGGAGGAGGGATGGGTTGCTGAGAACAGTGGTGGTCATGGAGGAGGGATGGGTTGCTGAGAACAGTGGTGGTCATGGAGGAGAGATGGGTTGCTGAGAACAGTGGTGGTCATGGAGGAGAGATGGGTTGCTGAGAACAGTGGTGGTCATGGAGGAGAGATGGGTTGCTGAGAACAGTGGTGGTCATGGAGGAGAGATAGGTTGCTGAGAACAGTGGTGGTCATGGAGGAGGGATGGGTTGCTGAGAACAGTCGTGGTCATGGAGGAGAGATGGGTTACCCATGTCATACAACAGGGCACATGATGATGATGGTGACCAGATGGAAGGTCCATTGAGTGGCGGGGCAGGTAGGAGAACGGGGAGGCTGAGATTTTGGTGATAGCAAACAGGCTTTTGGGCCCACATTGTTCGTGCTGACCTTCAAATACTCATCTACACTAATCCCATTTCCGTCCTTCCCGTCCCGGCTGGTGCAAGTGGTCATCCAGACACTTCTTCAATGTCCAAATTCATTTATTGTCATTCAATCATACACCACCCTTTATTTTTCTATCATCCCTGTGTAGAGTCTCTTAAATGTCCTTAATTTATCTGCGACTACCACCACTCTGTGTGTAAAAAAAACTCGCCCTGACATCTCCTATACTTTCTCCAATCACCTTAAATTTATGCCCCCTTGTATTAGCCATTTCCACCCTGAGAATCGTCTCTGCCTGTCCACTCGATCTTAATCCTGCATTTTTTGACTGGAGACGAATCATGTCGGAATCGTTGTAAGGTTTTAGCAATTAAGCTGACAAAGTGCAAAAAATGTACATTAAAATAAAGAATTTAGCACACACCGGGAAGAGTCAGTAAGTTCCCACAGCATCTCAGCTCGAGTGTGACTTGTTGTGAGAAGGTATTTTAAGCAAGTAAGAAGTGCCAGACCCAGTCCGAGGGGGAGGGAAGTGCCAGAGAATTTAAAATATTGCCCCTCCCACTGCCTGTAATCTGCGGGCAGCATGCAGCCAGATCTCAGCTGGTGCTGTCTGATCACCATCGGGGTCCCAGTGTTCATCAGGATGTCTGGGAAGCAGGTGCCTCTGCTCAGACGCTGCCGGCAATCACCGTGATCACCTCGGGCACGACTGCTTACAGCTCTCTGCTCAGGTGAGGCACGATTTAACCCCTCTGTAAGTCGTCACGTCGACCGGCACTGATGAATTCTCCAAGAAGGTGTTTGTTCTGTGCAGGGAGGGCAAGGGGGTTTAGACGATGAGGGAGGGAGTATGAGGGGGGGATGAGAATGGGGGTGTATGGAGAGAGGGGAGCAGCAAAGGGCAGTTTGTGGAGAGGAGGGAGGACAGAGAGGGGGAGGGGGAGGAGGCTTGTGTGGTGGGGTATAAAAAGAGGCCACAGTACCTGTTTCTGTACCCATGGGTGATGGGGAAGCAGGAACCCACTGCCCCCGAATACAGGCTCGGGACGTGTACATAGGGTATCCGTCCCGGTTACAACATGGAAGAAGTTGGGGCTGGTGGGTTCACAACAACATCCCACAGACAACAGGTATCTCACGATTGCTCACTATCAGGGCCATGACACCCCCACTGCCAGGAATTACACCCCCACCCGAGGGAGAATTCTTCAACTTCCAGCACTGATGGAGGGGTGGGGGTAATTCTTTATGCTTACAGTACCCTTGACTTAATTCTTAATTTGGAATATCACCCCTCCCACAGTGTGACCCTCCCTCAGTACCGCCCCTCCCACAGTGTGACCCTCACTCAGTACTGCCCCTCCCTCAGTACCACCCCTCCCACAGTGTGACCCTCCCTCCGTACCACCCTTCCCAAAGTGTGACCCTCCCTCAGTACCACCCCTCCCACAGTGTGACCCTCCCTCAGTACCACCCCTCCCACAGTGACGCTCCCTCAGTACCACCCCTCCCACAGTGTGACTCTTCCTCGGTACTGCCCCTCCCTCAGTACCGCCCCTCCCACAGTGACGCTCCCTCAGTACCACCCCCCCATAGCAGGGATGTTTTGCAATATTACATGCTAAGTGTCAGGTGTCCAGTTGGAACCCATGACCTCTGAGTGAGAGTTCTCTGGATTTCTGCAATGATTCATGACCCCAGCAAACACTAACGCATGGGACGAGAGGGAGATTTGATTTGTTTGTGGCCTTTGCCTCAGGATGATATTTCATCTCTTTTATCCAAGGTTGGTTTTCACCTTTGTGACCCTGTCCTCTTATCCATCTCCAGTGTTCCTTGGTAGGGGATTCTAGGACAAGAGGGCATGACTTCAGGGATTGAAGGACGTCCATTTAGAAGAGATGCAGAGAAATTACTTTAGTAAGAGGGTGGTAAATCTGTGGAATTTGTTGCCATGAGTGGCTACGGAGGTCAAGTCATTGGGTGTATTTAAGGCAGAGATAGATAGTCTCTTGATTAGCCAGGGCATCATAGGGTATGAGGAGAAGGCAGGGGAGTGGGGA
Organism: Mobula hypostoma; assembly: GCF_963921235.1. Taxonomy (NCBI): domain Eukaryota; kingdom Metazoa; phylum Chordata; class Chondrichthyes; order Myliobatiformes; family Myliobatidae; genus Mobula; species Mobula hypostoma. Next base: position 186,026,004 of record NC_086103.1, read on the forward strand.
TGACTGGATGAAGTGGATCAGCCCATGATTGAATGGCGGAGCAGACTCGATGGGCCCAATGGCCTACCTCTGCTCCTAAATCTTATGGTCTTATGGTTCTATTCAGGCCCGGTCTTGGAAATGGAATCGGAGACTCAGCCTGGCTTGTGAGGGAGCTCCTCACCTCACCTCTTCCCTCTCCTCCCTGTCTTCCCAATCCCTGCCCCTCTCCCCAATCACTGCCCCTCACCCCTCCTCTCTTCCCAATCACTGCCCCTCTCCCCTCCTCTCTTCCCAATCACTGCCCCTCTCCTCACTGCCTTGTAGCCACTGATTCTCAGCTCGAATCTGGAACTTGACAGACGTGGGAAAGGTCAGCAGTCAAATTGGGTCCAAAATTAGCCCAGGAATTCTGGCAGCCTGCTGCACGAGGTGCGGCAGCTCTCTGTGCTTTTACATTGGCGTCAGTGAGGAGAGAGCGGCTCCGATCGGATGACATGGGCCCACCCTGTGTGTGGACTCTCTCCATTGGTGCCCGCTCCCCAACCGGCCACTGACACAGACTCGGGAGTCCTCATGCATGGTTTCCAAAAGCTTACCTTGCAGGATGAGTTGATGGTAAGGAAGGCAAACGCAATGTTAGTATTCATTTCAAGAGAACTAGAATGTAAAAAGAGAGATGTAACGCTGAGGCTTTATAAGGCGCTGGTCAGACTACACTTGGAGTATTGTGAGTAGTTTTGCACACTTATCTCAGAAAGCATGTGCGAGCATTGGAGAGAGTCCAGAGGAGATTCATAAGGTTTATTCTGGTTAACGTATAAGCAGCGTTTGATGGCTCTGGGCCTGTACTCACTGGAGCTTAGAAGAATGAGGGGGGGGATCACATTGAAACCTGATGAATATTGAAAGGCCTAGATAGAGTGGATGTGGAGAGGATGTTTCCTATAGTGGGGGAGTTTAGGACCAGAGGACACAGATAGAGTGGATGTGGAGATGATGTTCCCTATAGTGGGGGAGTCTAGGACCAGAGGACACAGATAGAGTGGATGTGGAGAGGATGTTCCCTATAGTGGGGGAATCTAGGACCAGGCGACACAGATAGAGTGGATGTGGAGAGGATGTTCCCTATAGTGGGGGAGTCTAGGACCAGAGGACACAGATAGAGTGGATGTGGAGAGGATGTTTCCTATAGTGGGGGAGTTAGCATCAGAAGACACAACCTCAGAATAGAGGGACGTCCACTTAGAACAGGGATGGGGAGGGATTTCTTTCGCCAGATGGTGGTGAATCTGTGGAATTCATTGCCACAGATGGTTGTGGAGGCCAAGTCATTGGGTATATTTAAAGTGGAGGTTAATAGATTCTTGATTAGTCAAGGTCATCGAAGGTTACAGGGAAAAGGCAGGAGAATGGGGTTGAGAAGTATAATTAATGGATTGCAGACAGACTCGATGGGCTGAATGGCCCAGATCTGCTCCTGTGTCTATCGTCCATTGCCCGTGACCTTGCTGACCAGTCTGCTCAGGGGCTTTCCTGGTGGGGCCCTGGGATGGGGAGGGGAGGGGAGGGTGTGGAACATCTGCCTAAACTGCAGACACAGACCCATCAGAAACCCCACCCACACAACCCTCACCCTCACCCTCACCCGTCGGAAACCTCACCCACACCACCCCCACCCTCACCCTCACCCTCACCCATTGGAAACACCACCCACACCACTCCCACCCTCACCTCCATGCTCCCCAACAACTATTCACACTGTGGGAGGGGTGGTACTGAGGGAGGGTCACACTGTGGGAGGGGTGGTACTGAGGGAGAGTCACACTGTGGGAGGGATGGTACTGAGGGAGGGTCACTGTGGGAGGGGTGGTACTGAGGGAGGGTCACACTGTGGGAGGGGCGATACTGAGGGAGGGTCACTCTGTGGGAGGGGTGGTACTGAGGGAGGGTCACACTGTGGGGGGGTGATACTGAGGGAGGGTCACACTGTGGGGGGTGATACTGAGGGAGGGTCACACTGTGGGAGGGGTGGTACTGAGTGAGAGTCACACTGTGGGAGGGGTGATACTGAGGGAGGGTCACACTGCGGGAGGGGCGGTATTGAGGGAGGGTCACACTGTGGGAGGGGTGATACTGAGGGAGAGTCACACTATGGGAGGGTGGTACTGAGGGAGGGTCACACTGTGGGAGGGGTGGTACTGAGGGAGGGTCACACTGTGGGAGGGGCGGTATTGAGGGAGGGTCACACTGTGGGAGGGGTGATACTGAGGGAGAGTCACACTATGGGAGGGTGGTACTGAGGGAGGGTCACACTGTGGGAGGGGTGGTACTGAGGGAGGGTCACACTGTGGGAGGGGTGGTACTGAGGGAGAGTCACACTATGGGAGGGTGGTACTGAGGGAGGGTCACACTGTGGGAGGGGTGGTACTGAGGGAGGGTCACACTGTGGGACGGGAGTTATACCAAAAGTTTTCCCAATGTTCTGGAGTTAGTATCAGTGGTAGAGATTACCGAATTGGTGTTTGTGGGATCATGCTGTGTTCAAGTGTTGAGACAGTGACTGACATGAAGCAGTGACGAAGGGTCTCGGCCTGAAACGTCGACTGCACCTCTTCCTATAGATGCTGCTTGGCCTGCTGCGTTCACCAGCAACTTTGATGTGTGTGACCTGAAGCAGAGGCAGTTTGGAGGGAGGAATCGACAGGGTGTGTCACATGTTGATGTTCCTAATGTTGCCCACCCAACGCTCCTTCCCTCTCCAGCCCCCCAGTCCCCTCACTCTTCCCATCTCTGCCAAGGTCACCCAATCCTCTTCCCTCCCCTCCTGATTCCACTGTCTCTCAGTCCTACCTCTGCAAGCCTGGCATCTCTGGACCTTACCTGCCTCTTCTTCCTACTGCTCTGTTTCATTCCTCTCAGCCTCGCCGGGACTCTCCCTGTACCCAGCCACAGTTCAGAGCACTTTCCCTTGGAAACACACAGCAGGTCGGACACCATCTGTTGAGAGGGACTCAGAAGTACCATCTTCTGCTCCTCCCTCCACAGATGCTGCTTGACTTGCTGGGTTTTTACTGCATGTTTCCATCACCTGTTGCATTTTGCTTTCCGTTCAAAGATCTCACACTTGTGTTTAGGATACAGAGCATAGGGCATTCAACAGTACTTCACTTAAGGTCACAGTCTTTTCCCCAGGGTGGGGAAGTCTGAAACTGGAGGAAACTGCAAACAGTAGAGTACAGTGCAGGCTTTCGGCTCACAATGTTGTGCTGCCCTTTTAACTTACTCTAAGATCAATTTAACCCTTCCCTCCTATGTAACACTCAATTTTTCTATTATCTACGAGCCTCTCAAATGTCTCTAATGTATTTGCCTGACAGGGCATTCCACACACCCATCACTCTCTGAGCAACAAACCTACCTCTGACATTCCACACCACCCCCCTATACTTTCCTCCAATCACTGTAACCCTCCTTTTAAACATTTTTGTCCCTTGCTTCTCCCTGAAGGAAATAGGGTCAGGGGTTGACCACTGAGCCCCTCAGCCCTATCCCACATCCTGTGCGATCATCGGCTCCTCCCTACCCTCTTCCTCCCCTTCCCCACCCTCCCAACTCCCTCTGCTAATTCCAGCCTCCTGGTCATGCACGGAGTTATGAAATCCAGTGTTGATTCCATACTCCAGAATTCGAAAGAAAGAGAGATCAGTCAGCTTTAATTACTGGTAAATTGGTTTATTATTGCCATACATATGAAGGAAGATTATAGCTGGGAGCTTAATGTCCATTGTATCAAAAGGACAGGCAGGGGGGCGGCATTGCTCGATTGGTAAAAAATGAAATCAAATCACGACATAGAATCAGAAGGTGTTGAATCATTGTGAATAGAGCTAAGACACTACAAGGGTAGAAAGACCCTGATGGGAGTTGTATACAGACCCCCATACAGTAGTAAGGATGTGCTCTACAAATTACAATGGGAGATAGAAATGCATAGTCATGGTGACTTAAATATGCAGGTAGATTGAGAAAATCAGGTTGGTGCTGGATTCCTAGAGATTGCCTACGAGTTGGCTGTTTAGAGTAGCTCATGGCTGAGTCCACTAGGGGATCAGCTATTCTCGATTGGGTGTTGGCCATGAGCCAAAATTGATTAAGGTAAGAGCTTAAGGTAAAAGAACCCTTTGGAGTAAGTAATCATAATATGATTGAATTCACTATGAAATTTGAGAAAGAAGAGCGAAAGTCAGATGTCTTAGTATTACTGTGGAGTAAAGGGAATTAATGGAGGCACGAGAGAGGAGCTGGCCAGAATTGTTTGGAAAAGAACACTGGCAGGGATAATGGCAGAGCAGCAATGGCTGGAATTTCTGGAAACAATTCGTATGGCAGGATATATACATCCCAAAGAGGAACAAGTATTCTAAAGGCAAGATGTCACAACCATGGCTAACAAGAGAAGTCAAAGCCATCTTAAAAGCCAAAGAGGGGGCATATAATAGAGCAAAAATTAGTGGGAAGTTAGAGGATTGAAAGCTTTTTAAAACCAACAGAAGGGAAGCAAAAAGCCATTAAGAAGGTAAAGACACATAAAATGCTGGAGGAACTCAGCAGGCTAGGCAGCATCTATGGGAAACAGCACAGTCAACATTTCAGGCCAAGACCTTTTGGCAGGACTGGAGAACAAAAAGATGAAGAGTAGATTTAAAAGGTGAGGGATGGGAGAGAGAAACACAAGGTGATAGGTGAAACCAGAGGTGGGGAGGGAACGTTGACTCAGACCATGAGAGGCCTGCGTCGGGCATTTTCATGCCTTACAAGGTGCAGATTGGAAGACTGTGTGGGGCGCCACTCCTCACACAGACACCAGAGCAATGTGTGATTAAATACCTTGCTCAAGGACACAAACATGCTGCCACAGCTGAGGCTCGAACTAGCAACCTTGAGGTAACTAGATGAATGCCTTAACCACTTGGCCACGTGCCCAACAAAAAAACCATAAGGATGAAGTAAAGAGCTGGGAAGTAGATTGGTGAAAGAGATACAGGTTGGAGAATGGATTGACAGATCGGAATGGGAATGGGAAGTGGAATTAAAATGGGTGGCCACTGGGATATCCCACTCCTTCTGGTGGCCACCCATTTTAACTCCACCTCCCATTCCCATTCCGATATGTCAATCCATAGCCTCCTCTGCTGTAAAGATGAAGCCACACTCAGGTTGGAGGAACAGCACCTTATATTCAGTCTGGGTAGCCTCCAGCCTGATGGCATGAACATCAATTTCTCAAACTTCCGGTAATGGCCCCTTGACCCCTCTTCACTATTTCCCATCGCCTTTTCCTTCTCTCAGCTTGCCTGTCCATTAGCTCCCTCTGGTGCTCCTCCCCCCTTTTCTTTCTTCTATGGCCTTCCATCCTGTCCTACAAGACTCCCCCTTCTCCAGCCCTGTATCTCTTTCACCAATCAACTTTCCAGCTCTTTACTTCATCCCTCCCCTTCCCAGTTTCACCTGTCACCCTGTGTTTCTCTCTCCTCCTCCCACCTCTTAAATCTACTCATCCTGTTTTTCTCCAGTCCTGCCAAAGGGTCACGGCCCGAAACGTCGATTGTATTTTTTTTTCCATAGTTGCTGCCTGGCCTGCTGAGTTCCTCCAGCATTTTAGAAACATAGAAACATAGAAAATCTACAGCTCAATACAGGCCCATCAGCCCACAAAGCTGTGCCAAACATGTCCTAACCTGAGAAATTACCTAGGGAAACCCATAGCCCTGTATTTTTCTAAGCTCCCTGTACCTGTCCAAGAGTCTCTTAAAAGACCCTATTGTATCCACCTCCACCACCATCACCGGCAGCCCATTCCACGCACTCATCACTCTCTGCATAAAAAAAATTACCCCTGAAATCTCCCTACCTACTTCCAAGCACTTTAAAACTGTGCCCTCTCGTGCTAGCCATTTCCACCCTGGGGAAAAAGCCACTGACTATCCACACGATCAATGCCTCTCATCATCTTATTTTGAATATGTTGCTTGGATTTCCAGCATCTGCAGATTTTCTCTTGTTTGTGATTAAGAAGGTAAAGATAGAATACGAAAATAAGTTAGCCAATAATATTAAAGAGGATACCAAAAGTTTCTTCAGATACATAAGGTGTAAAAGAGAGGTGAGAGTGGATATCGGACCGCTGGAAAATGATGCTGGAGAGGTAGTATTGGGGGACAAGGAAATGGTGAACAAACTGAAATAAGTATTTTGCATCAGTCTTCACTGTGGAAGGCACTCACAGTATGGTGAGAAGGTTCTTGGGAAACAGAAAGGTCTGAAAGTAGATAAATCACCTGGACCGGATAGTGTGCACCCCAGGGTTGTGAGAGGTGGCTGAAGAGAATGTGGAGACATTATAGACAACAGATAATAGGTACAGGAGTAGGCCATTCGGTCCTTCGAGCCAGCACCACCATTCACTGTGATCATGGCTGATCATCCACAATCAGTACCCTGTTCCTGTCTTCTCCCCATATCCCTTGACTCCACTATCTTTAAGAGCTCTATCTAACTCTTTCTTGAAAGCATCCAGAGAACTGGCCTCCACTGTCTTCTGGGGCAGAGCATTCCACATATCCACCACTCTCTGGGTGAAAAAGATTTTCCTCAACTCCGTTCTAAATGGCCTACCCCTTTTTCTTAAACCGTGGTCTCTGGTTCTGAACTCCCCCAAAATCGGGAACATGTTTCCTGCCTCTAGCGTGTCCAATCCCTTAATAATCTTATATGTTTCAATCAGATCCCCTTTCATCCTTCTAAATTCCAGTGTATACAAGCCCAATCGCTCCAATCTTTCAACATGACAGCCCCGCCATCCCGGGAATTAACCTCGTGAACCTACGCTGCACTCCCTCAATAGCAAGAATGTCCTTCCTCAAATTTGGAGACCAAAACTGCACACAATACTCCAGGTGTGGTCTCACCAAGGCCTTGTACAACTGCAGAAGGACCTCTTTGCTCCTATACTCAACTCCCCTTGTTATGAAGGCTAACATGTCATTAGCTTTCTTCACTGCCTGCTGTACCTGCACGCTTACTTTCAGTGACTGATGAACAAGGACACCTAGTTCCCCTTCCCCTTAAACGTCCCCTTTTCCTAACTTGACACCATTCAGATAGTAATCTGCCTTCCTGTTCTTGCCACCAAAGTGGATAACCTCACATTTATCCACATTAAACTGCATCTGCCCACTCACCTAGCCTGTCCAAGTCACCCTACATGCTCATAACATCCTCCTCACATTTCGCACTGCCACCCAGCTTTGTGCCATCTGCCAACTTGCTAATGTTACTTTTAATCCCTTCATCTAAATCATTAATGTATATTGTAAATAGCTGTGGTCCCAGCACATTGGTACAGATATTTCAAGAATGACTAGCTTTTGGAATGGTTCTGGAAAACTGGAAAATTGTAAATATCACTCCACTCTTCAAGAAGGAAGAGAGGCGGACGAAAGGAAATTTTAGGCCAGTTAGTCTGACCTCAGTGGTTGGGAAGACGTTGGAGTCAATTCTTCAGGACGTGGTTTTGGGGTACTTGGAGGCACATGATAAAATAAGCCATAGTCAGCATGGTGTCCTGAAGAGAGAATCTTGCCTGACAATTCTTTGAAGAAATAACAAGCAAGATAGTCAAAGGAGAAATGGTTTGTATTGTGTACTTGTATTTTCAGAAGGCTTTGACAAGGTACCACACATGAGGCTGCTTAACAAACTACGAGTCCATGGTATTACAGAAAAGATTCTAGCATGGATAAACCAGTGGCTGATTGGCAGGAGGCAAAGAGTGGGAATAAAGTGAGCCCTTTCTGGCTGGCTGCCAACAACTAGTGGTGTTCCACAGGGGTTTGTGTTGGGAGAAATTCTTTTTATGTCATATGTCAATTATTTGGATAATAAAATTGATGGTTTTGTTGCAAAGTTTGCAGACAATATGGAGATGAGTGAAGGGACAGGTAGTTTTGATTAAGCAGGCTACAGAAGGACTTAGACCGATTGGCAGAATGGGCAAAGAAATGGCAGATGGAATACAGTGTTGGCAAGTGTATGGTCATGCAGTTTGGTTGAAGAATTGAAAGAGTTGACTAATTTCTAAATGGAGAGAAAATACTAAAATCTGAGGTGCAAAGGGACTTGGGAGTCCTTGTGCAGGATTCCCTAAAGGCTCATTTGAAAGGTGAGTTGGTGGTGAGGCAGGCAATTGTGATGTTAGCATTCTTTTCAAGAGGACTAGAATATGAAAGTGAGAATGTAATGTTGAGACTTTATAAAGCACTGGTGAGACTCACTTGGTATATTGTGAGCAGTTTTGGGCCCCTTATCTTACAAAGGATGTGCTGAAACTGGAGAGGGTTCAAAGGAGGTTCACAAAAATGATTCCAGGATTGAATGGATTGTCATAAGAAGAGCATTTGACGGCTCTGGGCCTGTATTCACTGGAATTCAGAAGAATGAGGGGTGACCTAATTGAAACCTATCGAATGGTGAAAGGCCTTGACAGAGTGGATGTGGAGAGGATTAGATTAGATTAGATTATGAGGACACTCAGTCCTCGTTTATTGTTATTTAGAAATGCATGCATTAAAAAATGATACAACATTCCTCCAGAATGAGATCACAAGAAAACACAGGACAAACCAAGACTAAAACTGACAAAACCACGTAATTATAACATATAGTTACAACAGTGCAAAGCAATACCATTATTTGATAAAGAGTAGACCATGGTCATGGTAAAAAAAAGTCTCAAAGTCCCGATAGACTCATCATCTCACGCAGGTGGCAGAAGGGAGGAACTCTCCCTGCCATGAACCTCCAAGCGCCGCCAACTTGCCGATGCAGCATAATTGGAAACACCCGACCGCAGCGGACTCTGAGTCCGTCCGAAAACTTCGAGCCTCCGACCAGCCCCTCCGACACAGCCTCTCCGAGCACCATTGTCTGCCGAGCGCTTTGACCCTGCCCCGGCCGCTGAGCAACAAGCAAAGCCGAGGACTCGGGGCCTTCCCCTCCGGAGATTCTGGACCACACAGTAGCAGCAGCAGCGAAGCAGGCATTTCAGAAGTTTCACCAGATGTTCCTCCGTGCTCTCACGTCCGTCTCCATCAAATCAGGATTGTGCACGGCACCCTACTTGACAAATAACAGACATCACCACCGGAGTGGCCGCTGCGATGTTTCCTGTAGTGGGAGAATCTAATACCAGAGGACACAGCCTCAGAAAAAAAAGGGGCGTCCTTTTAGAACAGAGATGAGGAGGAATTTTGTTAGCCAGGGAGTGTGAATCTGTGGAATTTATTGCCTCAGGCAGCTGTGGAGGCAAAGTCTTTATGTATATTTAAGGCAGAGGTTGATAGCTTCTTGATTGGTCAGGGTATGAAGGGATACGGGGAGAAGGCAGGAGATTGGGGCTGAGATGAAAAATGGATCAGTCATGATGAAATGGTGGAGCAGACTTGATGGGCCAAATGGCCTAATCCTGCTCCTGTGTCTTATGACCCTTTGATCTTATACATACTGAGATCCAGTGAAAAACTCTCCATACAGATCAATTCATTTTCACAGTCAGAATCAGCTTTAACATCACTGGCAGATGTTATGAAATTTGTTGCTTTATGACAACAGTACAATGCAATACATAATAATAAAAACTATAACATTACAATAAGAACTATATATTAAAAATAAATTAGAATAGGTTAGTAGTGCAAAAAGAGAGGGGAAAATAGTGAGGTATTGTTCGTGGGTTCAATGTCCATTCAGAATCTGTTGACAGAGGGCAAGAAGCTGTTCCTGAACCATTGAGTGTGTGTCCTCAGGCTCCTGTACCTCCTCCTTTATGGTAGCAATGAGAAAAGGGCCTGTCCTGGGCTAATGGGGGTCCCTAATGACCGATTACACAGTGCACTGAGGTAGAGCAAAAGAAAATAACAAGAGAATGCAGAATAAAGCGTACCAGTTACAGAGGAAGTGCAAAGCAGGCAGACTTCATGGTGTGAGGCCATCTCGGGGTTTACTGGACTGTATGGATTAAAACCATATCGGGGTTTACTGGACTGTATGGTGTAAGGCCGTATTGGGGTTTACTGGACTATCTGGTGTGAGGCCATCTCGGGGTTTACTGGACTGTATGGATTAAAACCATATCAGGGTTTACTGGACTGTATGGATTAAAACCATATCGGGGTTTACTGGACTGTATGGATTAAAACCATATCGGGGTTTACTGGACTGTATGGTGGATTAAAACCATATCAGGGTCTACTGGACTGTATGGATTAAGGCCATATCGGGGTTTACTGGACTGTATGGATTAAAACCATATTGGGGTTTACTGGACTGTATGTTGTAAGGCCATATCAGGGTTTACTGGACTGTATGGATTAAAACCATATAGGGGTTTACTGGACTGTATGGTGTAAGGCCATATCGGGGTTTACTGGACTATCTGGTATGAGGCCATCTCGGGGTTTACTGGACTGTATGGATTAAAACCATATAGGGGTTTACTGGACTGTATGGTGTAAGGCCATATCGGGGTTTACTGGACTGTATGGATTAAGGCCATCTCGGGGTTTACTGGACTGTATGGATTAAAACCATATCAGGGTTTATTGGACTGTATGGATTAAAACCATATCGGGGTTTACTGGACTGTATGGTGTAAGGCCGTATTGGGGTTTACTGGACTATCTGGTGTGAGGCCATCTCGGGGTTTACTGGACTGTATGGATTAAAACCATATCAGGGTTTACTGGACTGTATGGATTAAAACCATATCGGGGTTTACTGGACTGTATGGATTAAAACCATATCGGGGTTTACTGGACTGTATGGTGGATTAAAACCATATCAGGGTCTACTGGACTGTATGGATTAAGGCCATATCGGGGTTTACTGGACTGTATGGATTAAAACCATATTGGGGTTTACTGGACTGTATGTTGTAAGGCCATATCAGGGTTTACTGGACTGTATGGATTAAAACCATATAGGGGTTTACTGGACTGTATGGTGTAAGGCCATATCGGGGTTTACTGGACTATCTGGTATGAGGCCATCTCGGGGTTTACTGGACTGTATGGATTAAAACCATATAGGGGTTTACTGGACTGTATGGTGTAAGGCCATATCGGGGTTTACTGGACTGTATGGATTAAGGCCATCTCGGGGTTTACTGGACTGTATGGATTAAAACCATATCAGGGTTTATTGGACTGTATGGATTAAAACCATATCGGGGTTTACTGGACTGTATGGTGTAAGGCCGTATTGGGGTTTACTGGACTATCTGGTGTGAGGCCATATCAGGGTTTACTGGACTGTATGGATTAAAACCATATTGGGGTTTACTGGACTGTATGGATTAAAACCATATCGGGGTTTACTGGACTATCTGGTGTGAGGCCATCTCGGGGTTTACTGGACTGTATGGATTAAGGCCATATCGGGGTTTACTGGACTGTATGGATTAAAACCATATTGGGGTTTACTGGACTGTATGGATTAAAACCATATCAGGGTTTACTGGACTGTATGGATTAAAACCATATCGGGGTTTACTGGACTGTATGGATTAAGGCCATATCAGGGTTTACTGGACTGTATGGATTAAAACCATATAGGGGTTTACTGGACTGTATGGTGTAAGGCCATATCGGGGTTTACTGGACTGTATGGATTAAAACCATATCGGGGTTTACTGGACTGTATGGATTAAGGCCATCTCGGGGTTTACTGGACTGTATGGATTAAGGCCATATCAGGGTTTATTGGACTGTATGGATTAAAACCATATCGGGGTTTACTGGACTGTATGGTGTAAGGCCGTATTGGGGTTTACTGGACTATCTGGTGTGAGGCCATATCAGGGTTTATTGGACTGTATGGATTAAAACCATATCAGGGTTTACTGGACTGTATGGTGGATTAAAACCATATCAGGGTTTACTGGACTGTATGGATTAAGGCCATATCAGGGTTTATTGGACTGTATGGATTAAAACCATATTGGGGTTTACTGGACTGTATGGTGTAAGGCCATATCGGGGTTTACTGGACTGTATGGATTAAGGCCATATCGGGGTTTACTGGACTATCTGGTGTAAGGCCATATCGGGGTTTACTGGACTATCTGGTGTAAGGCCATATCAGGGTTTACTGGACTGTATGGATTAAAACCATATCAGGGTTTACTGGACTGTATGGATTAAAACCATATCAGGGTTTACTGGACTGTATGGATTAAAACCATATCAGGGTTTACTGGACTGTATGGTGGATTAAAACCATATCAGGGTTTACTGGACTGTATGGATTAAGGCCATATCAGGGTTTATTGGACTGTATGGATTAAAACCATATCGGGGTTTACTGGACTGTATGGTGTAAGGCCATATCGGGGTTTACTGGACTGTATGGATTAAGGCCATATCGGGGTTTACTGGACTGTAAGGCCATATTGGGGTTTACTGGACTATCTGGTCTAAGGCCATATCGGGGTTTACTGGACTACAGGGTGTCAGGCCATATCGGGGTATACTGTAGATTCGCTTTATTTGTCACATTTATGTACATGGAAACATACAGTGAAATATGTCATTTGTGTCAATGACGGACACAATCTGAGGCTGTGCTGGCGGTAGCCCACAAGTGTCACCATTCTTCCTGCACCAACATAGCCTGTCACAACTTGTTAACACTTACCAACCGGCACATCTTTGGAATGTGGGAGGAACATCATGTGGTCACAGGAGAAGCATACAAACAGTGGTAGGAATTGAACCCAGATCACTGGTGCTGTTAGGCCCTGACCTTCCTGTCGCCCTCTCTTCCTCTTGTCCGGGACCCACTCGGAATGGATGGGTCAACTTTAACGACTGCCCTGTGAGTGGTGGGTGATGGGAGCCAGTGACGGCTTAGTTACTGAGCAGCTACGCTAAAGCAAGAAAAGATGCTTTTGTGAATGGGGCAGCAGGTCCTGTGCTTCTGGGAGCATGGAGAGAGTGTTGTCCATCCAGCAGTTTGTAACATCACCTCCCACCTCCTGATCTGTAAAGACCAGCATCTACCCAAGTTACCATGTTGAGGGAACTGAGGACTTGACCCATGTCCGGGAAGGCTGGGTGAAGAGCTGTCACGTCCACTTTCTGTGAATTAGGATGGGGGCAGGTTACAAATACAGGTCCAATTCTACTTCACTATTCAGGTTTAAAATTATACTGACAACAAAACCACTGTGTGTATGAGAGAGAGAGAGCGAGAGAGGTATGTGTATGTGTGTAAGGTGTGCATGAGAAAGAGTGTGAGGTTTGTGTGTGTGTGTGTGTGTGTGTGTGCGCGCGCAAGAGATGTGTGTGTATCTGTGCATGTGAGGTGTATGTGTAAGGTGTGTGAGTGTGAAGTGTGTGCATATGATGTGTGTGAGGTACGTGTGAGAGTGTGAGTTGCGTGTATTTGAGATGTCTGTATGTGTGTGTAAGTGTGAGCTGTGTGTGTATGCAGTGTCTGTGTGTTTATGAGTGAGCATGTAAATCTTCAGTCTCTGTTCCTCCCTCTCAAACCCCTCCAGTTTATGGGACCAATTCCATAATCTGTAGAAATCTAGAAGCTGTGGACTGATGACCCACTATTCCCACAGTTCCTCTCCCAGTACTCCGGAATACAAGTGATCCAGAGTACAGGTACTCTGGGACATGGGTGATCTGGAGTACTGGGACTCTGGGATATTGGTGATCTGGAGTACAGTTACTCTGGGATACAGGTGATCTGGAGTACAGGTACTCTGGAATACAGGTGATCTGGAGTACAGGGACTCTGGGATACAGGTGATCCAGAGTACAGGGACTCTAGGATACAGATACTCTGGTATACACATGATCCAGAGTACAGATACTCTGGGATACAGGTGATCTGGAGTATAGAGAGTCTGGGATACAGGTGATCTGGAGTACAGGTACTCTGGGATACAGGTGATCGGGAGTACATGTACTCTGGGATATAGGTGATCTGGAGTACAGGTACTCTGGGATACAGGTGATCGGGAGTACATGTACTCTGGGATATAGGTGATCTGGAGTACAGGTGATCTGGGATACAGGTGATCTGGTATACACATGATCCAGAGTACAGACACTCTGGAATGTGGGTGATCTCTCCCTGGAATTACTCAGCTGTCACCCCCATCATATCCTCGCTGATATAAATTTTCTCGGTTCCTTGTTTTTGCCAGAAACTTGTCACCCCAGCCTTTCTGGCAAGTTCCTTGTGTTCTCTTCTGTGAAGGTGGAAACAGAGGACTTGTGTAATCGTTCAGCGTCTCCTTCTTATCAGCTAGAACATAGAACATCAGACTGTACAGCACAATACAGCCATTCAGCCCATGGGGGACGGGGGACGTTGACTCAGACCATGAGAGGCCTGCATCGGGCATTTTCATGCCTTACAAGGTGCAGATTGGAAGTCTGTGTGGGGCGCCACTCCTCACACAGACTAGAGCAATGTGTGATTAAGTGCCTTGCTCAAGGGCACAAACACACTGCCACAGCTGAGGCTCGAACTAGCGACCTTCAGATCACTAGACGAACACCTTAACCACTTGGCCACGTGCCCAGCACATGATTTTTAACCTATTCTAAGCCGGCGCCAATCCTTGTGGCACACCACTGGCTACAGGCCAGAGTCACCCTCATCATCAGGCCAGGTTTCGGTCCAGTTTGCCAGCCGATGCTGTATTACACAGGCTCGAATCTTTGGAGCCAGTCCTCAATACCGGAGGCCTTGCTGAAGTCTGTATGAAGCATTCCTCATCAGAATCAGCACCAGGTTTATTCTCACTGTTTTACGTTATATGACCTGAAATTTGCTGTTTTATTTCATTTAAAGATACTGTACAGTGTGGAATAGGCTCTCGCGGCCCTTTCAGTCACTCCGCCCAGCAACCCCAATTCAACCCTGGCCTCATCACAGGACAGTTTGCAATGACCAATTAACCTACTAACCGGTACGCCTTTGGACTGTGGGAGGAAACCGGGGTACCTGGAGGAATCCCACATACAAACTCCTTACAGGGGACACCGGAATTGAACTTTGAACTCCGCGCCCCGAGCTGCAATAGCTTCGTGCGCACCGCTGTGCTTCCGTAATGCAGCAGAGAGAAAATATGGAAAGTCACAAAGTAACTGAATCCTGCACAATAAAGGTGTGGGCTGGTGTTCATGGGTTCACCGTCCATTCGGAAATCTCATGGCAGAGGGGAGGAAGCTGTTCCTGAATCATTGAGTGTGTGCTCAACGAGGCCATGACCTGGACACGGAAGGGTCCTTCACGATCAAACCCACCTCCTTGCAGATGTCCTCGATGGTGGGCTGGGTTGTGCCCATGATGGACTGGCTGAGCCTACAGCCCTCTGCAGCCTCCTGGACCCTTCACACCAAGCAGTCAGAATGCTCTTCACCGTATCTCTGCAGGAATATCAATTAATTCTTCAAAAAACTTAATTATTCAGACAGGATCTCCCTCCACAAATCCCTGTCTCTCCAAGTATACATTCAGTCTGTCCCAGAACTTTTTCTGATAATATCTCTAACACTAAATATAAAATATCAAACACCACAGTGCAGTCCAGGCCCTTCAGCCCACAATGACGTGCTGACCTTTTAACCTACTCCAAGATCAACCTAACCCTTTCCTCACACACAGCCTCCATTTTACTTTCATCCACGAGCCTATCTAAGAGTTTCTTAAATGTCTCTAACGTATCTGCTTCTAGCACCACTCCAGCAGGGTTTTCCACGCACTCACCATTCTCTTGTAAAAAAAAACTTACCTCTGACATCCCCCCTATACTTTTCTCTAATCACCTTAAGGCTTTGACTCCTAGTTCTAGTCTCACCTACCAGTGGAAACAACATTTCTGCCTCTATCTTATCTATCCCTTTCATAATTTTATATGTTTCTGGAAGATCACCTCTCATTCTTCTGAATTCCAGTGAGTACAGTCCCAGGTGACTCAATCTCTCCTCATTGTCTAACCCCTGATCTCTGGAATCAACCTGGTGAACCTCCTCTGCACCACTTCCAAAGCCAGCATATCCTTCCTCAAATAAGGAGACCAGAACTGCACACAGTACTCCAGGTGTGGCCTCACCAGTACCCTGTATAGTTGCAGCATAACCTCCCTGCTCTTAAATTCCATTCCTCTAGCAATGAAGGCCAACATCTCATTTGCCTTCTTGATAGCCTGCTGCACCTGCAAACCAACCCTTTGTGATCCATGCACAACCACTCCCAAGTCCCTCTGCACAGCGGCGTGCTGCAATTTTTACCATTTAAGTAATAATCTGCTCTTCCATTTTCCCTTCCAAAGTGGATGACCTTGTACTTACCAACATTGTACTCCATCTGCCAGACCCTTGCCCACTCAGTTAACCTATCTATATCTCTCTGCAATTGTGCAGAATTGTGTATCCTCTGCGCACAATTTGCTTTTTCACTCAATTTAGTATCATCAGAAACTTAGATACATTACACTCGGTAACCTCTTCCAGATCGTTAATGTATATTGTGAACAGTTGTGGGCCCAACACCAACCCCTGAGACACACCACTCATCACTGATTGCCAACCAGAGTAACACCCATGTATCCTAACTCTGATTTCCATTGGTTAAACAATCCTTTATCCATGCTAATACATCACCCCAAATTTATACATCCTTATAGAAACATAGAAACATAGAAAATAGGTGCAGGAGTAGGCCATTCGGCCCTTCGAGCCTGCACCGCCATTTATTATGATCATGGCTGATCATCCAACTCAGAACCCAGCCTTCCCTCCATACCCCCTGACCCCTGTAGCCACAAGGGCCATATCTAACTCCCTCTTAAACATAGCCAATGAACTGGCCTCAACAGTTTGCTGTGGCAGAGAATTCCACAGATTCACCACTCTCTGTGTGAAGAAGTTTTTCCTAATCTCGGTCCTAAAAGGCTTCCCCTCTATCCTCAAACTGTGACCCCTCGTTCTGGACCTCCCCAACATCGGGAACAATCTTCCCGCATCTAGCCTGTCCAATCCCTTTAGGATCTTATACGTTTCAATCAGATCCCCCCTCAATCTTCTAAATTCCAACGAGTACAAGCCCAGTTCATCCAGTCTTTCTTCATATGAAAGACCTGCCATCCCAGGAATCAATCTGGTGAACCTTCTTTGTACTCCCTCTATGGCAAAGATGTCTTTCCTCAGATTAGGGGACCAAAACTGCACACAATACTCCAGGTGTGGTCTCACCAAGGCCTTGTACAACTGCAGTAGTACCTCCCTGCTCCTGTACTCGAATCCTCTTGCTATAAATGCCAGCATACCATTCGCCTTTTTCACCGCCTGCTGTACCTGCATGCCCACTTTCAATGACTGGTGTATAATGACACCCAGGTCTCGTTGCACCTCTCCTTTTCCTAATCGGCCACCATTCGGATAATAATCTGTTTTCCTATTTTTGCCACCAAAGTGGATAACTTCACATTTATCCACATTGAATTGCATCTGCCATGAGTTTGCCCACTCACCCAACCTTATGGATGTCTTTTATGTGGCACCTTATAGAAATCCAAGTAAACAATGTCTATATGTTCCCCTCTATCAAATGCGCTCATTATATCCTCAAATAACTCCAGTAAGTTTGTCAAACAGGACCTGCCCTTTCTGAGTCCATGCTGCATCTGCCTGATGGATCCATTTCTTTCCAGATGCCTTGCTATTTCTTCTTTCATGATAGCTTCAAGCATTTTCCCAACTCAGACGTTAAACTAACTGGATTATAGTTACCTGCCTTTTGCCTGCATCCTTTTCTGAACAGTGGTGTGACATTTGCTGTCTTCCAATCCACCAGGACCTGTTCAGAGTCCAGAGAATTTTGGTAAATCATCACCAAAGCCTCCACTATAACTTCTGCCATTTCTTTTAGTACCCTGGGATATGTTCCATCAGGATCAGGGGACTTGTCTATCTTCAGGCCCACAAGTTTGCTCAGCACTACCTCTTTAGTGATAGTTATTGTATCGAGGTCCTCACCTCCCATCGCATCCATAACATCTCTCACTGGCGTGTTAGACGTGTTCCCCCACCATGAAGACCAACACAAAATAGTCATTCAAAGCCTCGATCATTTCCTCATTACCCAATATCAATTTCCCCTTCTCATCCTCCAAGGGATCTATGTTCACTCTAGCCACCCATTATATAATTATAAAAACTTTTACCATCCGTTTATGCATTTTGTGATAATTTATTTTCATATTCCAGTGTCCTTTTCTTTATTGTCCGCTTAGTGGTTCTTTGTTGCTTTTTAAAGTTTTCCCAGTCTTCCAGTTTCCCACTACTCTTGGTGACTTTGTACGCATGAGCTTTTAGTTTGATGCCTTCCTTGATTTCCTTAGTTATCCATGGCTGGCTCTCCCCACCCTTCCTGTCCTTGCTTTTAACTGGAATATACTTTTGTTGAGCACTGTGAAAAATCTCTTTGTAAGTCTTCCTCTGTTCCTTAACAGTCCCACCACATAGCCTGTGTTCCTAATCTACCCTATTCAACTCCTCCCTCATCCCATTGTAGTCTCCATTGTTTAGCCATAATACACTGGTTTTAAATCGAACTATTGCACCCTCCATTTTATGAGAAACTCAGTCATACTGTGATCACTCTTTCCAAGAGGATCCCTAACCACAAGATCACTAACTTTACCTGCTCATTGCACAGGACCAAATCTAAGACAGCACGTTCTCTTGTAGGTTCAGTAACACGCTGTTCAGGAAAGCCATCACAGATGCACTCTATGAAGTCCCCCTCAAGCCTGCCTCGACCAACTTGATTCACCCGATCTATGTGCAAGTTAAAGTCCTCCATAATTACTGCGGTTCCATTCTTACATACCTTGCAGCTCTTGAACTGAATCCTCTGACAAATGAAGGCCAACAAACCATTCACCTTCTTAGCAATCCTATCGACCTTATATGTAACGTTGTGAGACTTATGATCCTGTATGTTCTATGTTACGCTGGGCACTGAGGCTCTGAGCTGTCGGTTAATCTTCGACTTGGTTGCCCGCAGGTTTTCAGCTTGGCAAGATGGTGACCATCAAGGTGATGCTACTGGGCAGTGAGCTGGTGGGAAAGACCTCCCTCATCGTCTGCCTGACAACCCGTATCTTCCCGCGGGACAGCCTGCCCACCGTCTTCGACACCTTCAGCACCCAGCTGACGGTGAACGAGCGGACGGTGGTGCTCAACGTATGGGACACGGCGCCCCAGGAGGAACACCTGCTCTCCGTCCGCCAGTTCTACTATCCCCTCACCGATGTCTTCATCATCTGCTTCTCCATCGGCGACCCCACGTCCTTCGAGCGCGTTTGGAGCGACTGGTACTCCGAGGTACACCAGCACCGGCCCAACGTGCCCGTCCTCCTGGTGGGCACCAAGAAGGACCTAAGACAGGACTCGGACACCGTCCACGGGCTTCTGCAGCGGCAGGCAGCCCCTATCACCTACCAGCAGGGCGCCCGGCTGGCCCGACGCATGAGGGCCGCCAAGTACCTCGAGTGCTCGGCACTGTTGCGGGAGGGCGTGAGGGAGGTCTTTGAGGAGGCGGTGCGTGCCGTCCTGCACAGGGGGCGCACTAAACGAGCCAGGAGCTGTGTGCTGACATGATGCCGGGGAGTGTGGGGGGGGTCAGGGCCGACACAGCCCCACCCCCCACCAGCGCCAGTGTGAGGGGGAGCACTGAAGCTGGTGAGGTGTGGGGGAGGAGGTCTCAGTCTCTGGAGAGGACCAGCACAAGATTCCGGTTATTTATCACGAGTAAATCCAGACGTTCCAGTGAAATGCATTGTTTGCATCAACAGCCAGCGCACCTCTAAAGATGTGCTGGGGGCAGCCCACAAGAGTATCGCCATGCGTTTTGGTGCCAACGTGGTACGCCTAGTATGTCCAGCAGAACAACGCAAGCAGCAACAACAGTGAAACAAACCCTTTTCCCACCCTCCCACCCAGTCACATGTACTGACAGGCTTCCAATCCCAGGACAGATTGCGTCCGGGCCCCAGGGTGCCTGTGAGTCTCAGACTCGTAGAATCCGGGCCCCAGGGTGCCCGTGAGCCTCAGACTCGTAGACTCCAGGCCTCTAACCACTGGGCCTCAGGGTGCCTGTGAGCCTCAGACTCGTAGACTCCGGGCCCCTAACCCGCTGGGCAAACCAACCCTGACCATTAGACCTTTGGGCCTCTACCTCCCGCCTTGCCAACTTCGGACTTTAACCTTTGGGCTTTTACCTCCGGACCTCAGCGACCTCTGGGTGTCAACCCCAGGACTCACAGATCACGAGTCTTTGACCTACAGGCTTCCACTTCTGGACTTGCATGGACCGTCGATTCCAGCGACCTAGCGGACACATGATTCCGCCGGTACGGATCTCAAGCGCGGCAATCGCAGACCTGCCAACGCAGCCTCCAGGGAGTGGGTTTCCATGGACACCATTGCTGGTGGAGGGGTGGGGGAGACGTCTGCTTCCCATACATGCCAGGGACACCGGAGAGCAGAGCACAGTGCTGGAATTGTCCTCAGTGGCATCACCAGCTTCCATTGGCCAACGGACCACTCACCCTGCCAGCAAGCCAGCCTCCTCACAGTCATAGAGCAATACAGGCCCTTCTGCCCGTCCGGTCCATGCTGACCATGGTGCCCCCCGCCCAATTTCCTCTGTTTGGTCCTTATCCCCCCCACCCACCCCTCCATGTACCCATCCAAATGCTTCTTAAATGATAATTCTTCAACCACTCCCCCCACAGCTCATTCCCCTCTGTGTGAAAAAATTGCCCCTGAAGTCCCTTTTCCCTCTCTTCACCCCGAGTTTTGGAGTCTCCTACTCAGGAACAGATTCTTCGGCCCACGGTGTTAGAACACAGAACAGTGCGAATCAGAGTGGAGTAATGGTGAGTGCGACACGATCACAGCTCGGGCCACCAGAGTCTGAAGTTCCATTCCAGCACCATCTGTAAGGAAGTTTGTACGTTCTTCCCGCGGGAGCCTGGGTTTCCTCCAGGTTCCCCAGTTTGCTGGAGGTTGATAGATTCCTGATTAGTCAGTGTCAAAGGTTACGGGGAGAAGGTAGAAGAATGGGATTGAGAGGGATAGTAAATCAACCTGGATGGAATGGCGGAGCAGGCTCGGTTGGAGCAGATGGCCCAGTTTGGCTCCTCTGCCTTATGATCTCATGGTCTTTCCGGCTATAGTTCAAAGACATTTATTTAGCCAGAGGGTGGTGAACCTGTGGAATTCTTTGCCACAGGCGGCTGTGGAGGCCAAGTCGTTGGGTATATTTAAGGCGGAGGGTGGCAGGTTCTTGATTAGTCGGGGTATCAAAGGTTACAGGGATAAACCAGGAGAATGGGGTTGAGAGGGATAATAAATCAGCCATGATGGGCAAATAGCTACTTCTGCTCCTGTGTCTTATGGTCTTATTTATTAATCTGTGTTGCCCAATTACAACCAGGTGACAAATTAACCTACTAACCTGTGCATCGGAACGTAAGACGACACCATTTCTGCCCTGGAAGAAGTGCTGTCTGTCCACTGTACAGGTGCCTCTTATCAAATTGTACATCTCTCATCCTCCTTTGCTCCAAAGAGAAAAGCCCTAGCTCACCCAACCTCTCCTCATAAAACACACTCTCTAATCCAAGCAGCTTCCTGGTGAATCTCACTCACAACACGCTGGAGGAACTCAGCAGGTCAGGCAGCATCCGTGGAAAAGATCGGTCGATGTTTTGGGCCGGATCCCTTCGTCCTGGTAAATCTCTTCTGCACCCGCTCTAAAGCTTCCACATCCTTCCTATAATGAAGCAACCAGAACTGAACACAATATTCCAAGTGTGGTCTAACCAGGGTTTTATAGAGCTGCAACATTACCTCACAGCTCTTGAATTCAGTCCGGTGACTGATGAAGACAAACACAACATACGTACAAGAACTCCTGCAGATGCTGGCAATCCAGAGTAACACACACAAAATGCTGGAGGAACTCAGCAGGTCAGGCAGCATCTATGGAGAGGAATAAACAGTCAACCTCTTGGCTCAAAATGTCGACTCTATAGCTCTCCATAGGTGCTGCCTGACCTGCTGAGTTCCTCCAGCATTTTGTGTGTGTTACAACACACTATACACTTTCTCAATCACCCTACTAACCTGCACAGCAATCTTGAGGGGTCTGTAGACGTGGACCCCAAGATCCCTCTGTTCCTTCACACTGCTAACAATCCTGTCATTGACTCTATACTCTGCCTTCATGTTCGACCTTCCAATGCGAAACAAAACTAGCATTTCAGGTTGTCAATTCTCTCTCTACAGATGCTGCCTGTCCTGCTGAGTATTTCCAGAGTTTTCCTTTAAGGTTGAAGATCTGTTCGGTTGTGTGGTGGCCATTTTCCACTTGGGCCATCAGCTGTGTTGTTTCTGTGAGAGAGAGAGAGAGATGTTAGCCGAGCTCCCACCTCCTGCCATTGGCTGTCTACCCACCTAGGCTCGGGACTGATTTTGGTTCCAGCCAATGGGAAAGCAGAAATAAAATCAGCAAATGCCAGGAATACTCAACAAGTCAGGTAGCATCTGTGGAGAGAAAGAAACGGTGATAATATTTGAGGAGAGTCTTTAGCCTAAAATGTTAACTAATTCTCC
This sequence comes from Mobula hypostoma, assembly GCF_963921235.1. NCBI lineage: Eukaryota > Metazoa > Chordata > Chondrichthyes > Myliobatiformes > Myliobatidae > Mobula > Mobula hypostoma. Next base: position 186,048,752 of record NC_086103.1, read on the forward strand.
CTCCGCAGATGCTGCCTGACCTAATGAGTGTTTCCATTGTTTTCGGATTTAATTTCAGACTTGCTGTGTCTGCAGTTTTTTATAATTTTCAACTCGTTCCCCAGTGGTGGAGGAGCTTCAGTCTGTTACTCTCAACACTCACCTCCCACCAACCTTTTCTGGGACCAAGAGTTTCCAGTTTTCAACAATCTTCTCTCAACTTAGCTGGGAGAAACTATAAGGCCATAAGACATAGGAACAGAATTAGCCATCAAATCTGCTGTGCCATTCCAATATGGGTGATTTATTATCCCTTTCAACACTGCCTTCTTCCCGTCATCTTTGATACTCTGACTAATCAAGAACATATCAACCTTTGTTTTAAACATACCCAGTGGCTTGGCCTCCACAGCCATTTGAGACAATGAATTCCACAGGTTCACTACCTGCTGGCTAAAGAAATTCCTCCTCACCTCTGTTCTAAATGGACATTCCTCTATACTGAGGCTGTGTCCTCTGGTCCCAGACTCTCCCACTATACAAAACATCCGTTCTGCCTCGGTCTTTCAACGTTCGATCTGTTTCAGTGAGGTTACCTCATCATTCTTCTGAACTCCAGCGGGTACAGGCCTAGAGCTATCAAACACTCCTCATACATCAACCATTTCGTTCCCAGAATTATTCCCGTGAACATTCTCTGGACTCTCTCCAATGCCAGCACATATTTTCTCAGATAAGGGGCTCAGAACTTCTGACAGTACTCCGGGTGTGGTTGGTGGTACAAAGCCTCAACCGACAGGACAATGCTGGAGGTAAAAAACCCAATCATCTGACAATGGAATCATACGGACCTTGGAATCTCTGATACATAACCCGGCCAGAGGTATTTATCAGAAAAAGATAATTCAATGAAACTGTAACTCCACAACCCAGACCCTGAAGAAGGGTCTCAGCCAGAAACGTCAACTGTTTGTTCTTTTCCATAGATCCTGCCTGACCTGCTGAGTTACTCCAGCAATTTGTGCGTTGGAAATAATTCAGAAAATGTGCAGCCCAGGTGGTTGATGGTTGGGTTGGGTTGTTCTCCAATCTTGGCAATTTACTTGCTGATTTGCCAGGGCCTTCAGAGGCCTGCACTCTGATTGGGCAACATCTATCTACTAAGAGGCTCTACGTCATTGGATATTTATGATTCACTGGCTGTTTTTGTGCATGGTGTAGTGCAATTGGCTGAGTAATTTAATAGGGTGTGATGTGATTGGACAATATCTTTAAATCAGTAATGTGATTGGCTGGCTCGGTTTCTATCTCCTTCCCATCAGAATCAGAATCACCAATCATCAAATCACATTTATTATCACACATATGGAGTGTGTTTTCTGTGGCAGCAGAACAGTGTAAAGCATAATATATTCCTACCAAATACAATAAGAATGTATAAAAATAAATAAGTTGTGCGAAAAGAGAAAAATAATGAGGAAGCCTTCCTGGGTTCAGAATCAGATTCAGGTTTAATATCACTGGCACATGTCACAGTACCTTTTGTGGCAGCAGTGTATTGCAATACATAATAATAAAAAACTATAAATTACAATAAGAAATATATATAAATTGAATTAAATTAAAATTCAATTAAATAAGTAGAGCAAAATGAGAGGAAAAAATAGAGAGCTAGTGTTCATGGGTTCATTGTCCATTCAGAAGTGTGATGGTGAAGGGGAAGAAGCTGTTCCTGAATCGTTGAGTGTGTCTCTTCAGGCTCCTGTACCTCCTCGATGGTAGCAATGAGAAGAGGGCATGTCCTGAGTGATGGGGACCCAACTTTCTGAGACATTGCCATTTGAGGGTGTCTTTGATGCTGGGGAGGTTAGTGCCCATGATGGGGCTGGCAGAGTTTACAACTTGCTGTAGCTTTTTCTGATCCTGTGCAGTGGCCCCTCCGTCCCAGACAGCGATGCAACCAGTTAGAATGTGCCCACGGTACATCTGCAGTAACTTGTGAGTATCTTTTGGTGGTATACCAAGTTTCCCCAAACTCCTCAATAGATATAATGGTGCTGTGCCTTCTTTGTAATTGCAGCAACATATTGGGCCCAGGATAGATCTTCAGAGATGTTGACTCCCTGGAACTTGAAACTGCTGTCTCTTCCCACTGCTGATCCCTCAGTGAGGACTGGTGTGTGTTCCCTCATCTTCCCCTTCCTGAAGCCCACAATCAATTCCTTGGCCTTACTGATGTTGAATGTAAGGTTGTTGCTGCAACACCACTCAGCCAGCTGATCTAGCTTGCTCCTGTACGCCTCCACATCACCATCTGAGACTCTGCCAACAACAGTGGTGTCATCGGCAGAAATGTAGATGGTACTTGAGCTGTGCCTAGATAGCAAAGGGTGGAACAGCTGGTTTCTGAGCTTGGATGTAATCTGTACACTGCAGCATTATCGCTACCCATCTGCCGGTCTAAGGAAGGTCCAAGCACTGAACTTGGGGAGGTCTCCAGGAAAGGGGAACAAATTTGATGGGGAGAATGAGGATTGAGCCAAAGGGTAGAGGGCACTGAGTGGGAGCAGACACAAAGACTGCAGATATTGGAATCTGAGCAACAAAAAATCCAGCAGGTCGAGCAGCATCTGGAGAGGGAAAGGAATTGTCAACAGAACAGTCATAGAGACTTTCTGCCCATCTAGTTCTGTGCAGAGCTGCTATTGTGCCTAGTCCTATTGACCTGCACCCAGACCATATCCCTCCACACCCCTCCCATCCATGTACCCATCCAAGCTTCTCTTAAATGTATGAAATAAAAGCTATATCCAACGTTTGTGCTGGCAGCTCCTTTCACACTCTCACTATCCTCTGAGTGAAGACGTTCCCCCTCATGTTCCCCTTAAACATTTCACCTTTCACCCTTAACCTGTGACCTCTAATTCTAGTCTTACCTAGCCTCTGTGGAAAAAGCCTGCTTGCTATCTAACAATTTTGTAAGCCTCTATCAAGTCTCCCCTCGTTCTCCTACACTCCAGGGAATGAAGCCCTAATCTACTCAGACTTTCCCTATGGCAATAGTTTGGGTTGAGACTTTGTACCTGGATTTTTAACAGGGCAAGGGCAGTGGGTCTACCGGGAATGTCCTGTTTGTGGACCTTGGGGAAGATCTAGAAGAGTGAAATGTGGATTTGGGGAACGATCAGGTTGGAGTTTGTGGTGAGACCTCCTGATGTTACACAACACAAGAGATTTGGCAGATGCTGGAAATGACACAAAATGCTGGAGGAACACAGCAGGTCAAGCAGCATCTATGGAGGGGAATAAACAGTGACATTTCAGGCCGAGGCCTGTCATTGGGGTGGGATAGGAAGGGGAAAGAAACCAGAATAAGAAGTTGTGGGAGGAGAAGGAGCACATGCTGACAGGTGACAGGTGAAACCAGCTGAGGAGAAAGGTGGGTGAGGTGAGACACTGGGAGATCATGAGACCATAGGACATAGGAGCAGAATTAGGCCATTCAGCCAATCAAATCGGCACCACCATTCCATCATGGGGTTGAGTGGGATCTGGATCAGCCATGATGGAATGGCGGAAAAGACTTGATGGGCTGAATGGCCTAAATCTGCTCCTATGTCTTAGGGTCTTACAAATGGCTTATTATCCCTCCCCACCCGACTCTCCTGCCTCCTCTCTGTAACCTTCGATGTCCTGAGTAATCAAAGACCAATCAACCTCTGCTTTAAATGACTTGGCCTCCACAGCTGTCTGTGGCAATGAATCCCACAGATTCACCACCCTCTGGCCAAAGAAATTCTTCCTCCTCTCTGTACTAAATGGACCACCCTCTGTTCAGAGTATGTGCTGTTTGATCCTAGACTCCCCAACTATAGGAAACACCCTCTCCACATCCACTCCATCCAGGCCTTTCACTGTTCGATAGGTTTCAGTGAGATGCCCCATAGTTCTTCTAAACTCCAGTGCGTACAGACCCAGGAACAACAAACGTTCCTCATATAGTAACCTTTTCATTCCTGGGATCATTCTCATGAGCCTTCTGTGGACCTCTCCAAAGCCAGCTCATTTTCTCTTAGATCAGAGGCCCAAACTGCTCACAATACTCCAGTTGTAGTCTGACCAATGCCTTATAAAGCCTCAGCATTACATCGTTGCATTTAACAAACAACACAACAATGTAAATTTATTATCAAAGTACATTTATGTTACCATATACAACCCTGAGGTTCATTTTCTTGCAGGCATATTCAATAAATCCAATAACCATAATAGAATCAATGAAAGACCTCACCAACAGGGTGGTCAACCAATGTGCAAAAGACAAATTCTGCAAATACAAAGAGGGAAAAAAAATAATAAACAATAAATATTGAGAACATGAGATGAAAAGTCATTGAAAGTGAGTCCATAAAAGTGGGAACATTTCAGTGATGGGGCAAGTGAAGTTGAGCGAAGTTATCTCCTCTGGTTCAGGAGCCTGTTGGTTGAGGGGTAATAACTGTTTCTGAACCTGGTGGTGTGGGTCTCGAGGCTCCTGTACCTTCTTCCTGATGGCAGCAGCGAGTTGGGAGCATGACGTGGGTGCCGGGGGTCCCTAATGATGGATGCTGCTTTCCTGCAACAACACTTCATGTAAATGTGCTCAATGGGGGAGAGGGCTTTACGTGTGATGGACTGGGCTGTACCACTACCCTTTGTAGGATTTTCCATTCAAGGGCATTGGTGTTTCCATACCAGTCTGTGATACTTTCCACAGCACATCTATAGAAGTTTGTCAAAGTTTTAGATGTCATGCTGAATCTTTTCAAACTCCTAAGGAAGTTTATATTCTAGTCCTCTCAAAATGAATGCTAACATTGCATTTACCTTCCTCACCACCAATTTAACCTGCAAGTTAACCTTTAGAATACTGCATGAGAACTCCCACATCTCTTTGCACCTCAGAGTTTTGAATCTTCAACCAATTTAGAAAACAGTCTTTATTTCTTCTGCTTAAGTGAACACTGTACACCTCCCTACACTGTATTCTATCTGCCACTTCTTTGCCTATTCTCCTAATCTGTCTAAGTCCTTCTACAAACTCAATGCTTCCTCAACACCACCTGCCCCTCCACCTATCTTCATATTGTCTACATATTTCGCACAAAGCCATCAATTCCATCATCCAAATCATTGACATAAAACATAAAAGAATAAGTCCGGACACAGACCCCTGCGGAACACCACTAGGCACTGGCAGCCAACCAGAAAAGACCCGCTTGTTCCCATTCTTTCCTTCTTGCCAGTCAGCCAATCTTCTAACCATGTTATTATCTTTCCTGTAATACCATGGGCTCATAGCTTGTTAAGCAGTCTCACCTACAGCACTTCGTCAAAAGCCTTCTGAAAATCCAACTAAGCAACATCCACTGGTTCTCCTTTGTCTATCCTGCTTGCTATTTCTTCAAAGATTTCCAACAGATTTGCCAGGCGAGATTTTCCCTTAAAGAAACCCCGCTGAATTTGGCCTATTTTTATCATGTGCCTGTGAGCACCCTGAAACCTCATTCTTAACAATTGACTCCAACATCTTCCCAACTGCTGAAGTCAGGCTAACTGGTCTATAACTTCCTTTCTTCTGGCTCCCTCTCTTCTTAAAGAGTGGAATGACATTTGCAAGTTTTCAGTCCTCAGAACATTCCAGAATCTAGTGATTTTTGAAAGATCATTACTAATGTCTCCACAATCTCTCCAGTTACCTCCTTCAGTACCCTGGGGTGTAGTCCATCTGATCCAAGTGACTTATTTACCTTCAGACCTTTCAGTTTTCCAAGCACATTCTCCTGACACTCTCGATAATTCACTGCTGGTGTCTTCCACAGTGAAGACTGATGCAAAATACTTATTAAATTTATCCACCATTTCTACTTCTCCAGCATCATTTTCTAGCAGTCTGGGATCTATTCTCACCTCTCTCTCTTTATACTACATACTGTATACCTGAGAACATTTTTTTATATGGACTACAGCATAAAAACAGATCCTTTGGCCCATCTAGTCTATGCCAAACCATTAATCTACCTAATTCCATCAACCTACACCTAGACCATAGCCTTCCATACACCTCTTATCCATGTACCTGTTCAAATTTCTCTTCAATGTTGAAATCAAAACCACAGCCACCACTTCCGCTGGCAGCTCGTTTCACACTCTCACCACCCTCTGAGTGAAGAAGTTTCTCCTCAGGTTCCCCTTAAAATTTCACCTTTCACCCTTAACCAATGACAACTAGTTCTAGTCCCACCCAATGTCAGTGGAAAAAGCCTGCTTGAACTTACCCTGTCTGTACCCCACATAATTTTGTAAACCTCTATCAAATCTCCTTTTGTTTTTCTACACTCTGGTATCCTCTTTTACATTATTGGCTCTCTTACCTTCATATTTCATTTTTTTGTGGCTTTTTTAAATGCCTTTCGTTGGTTTTTAAAAGGGAGGGAGGGAACATCGACTCAGACCGTGAGAGGCCTGCATCGGGCATTTTCATGCCTTACAAGGCGCAGATTGGAAGTCTGTGTGGGGCGCCACTCCTCACACAGACACTAGAGCAATGTGTGATTAAATGCCTTGCTCAAGGGCACAAACACGCTGCCATAGCTGAGGCTCAAACTAGCGACCTTGAGATAACTAGACGAGCGCCTTACCCACTTGGCCACGTGCCCACTGTTTCACGGTTTTTAAAAGCTTCCTACTAATTTTTGCTGTCCTGGGAGGGGATAGGTGGAAGAGGTAAAAGACCGAAGACGAATGAATGTGATAGGAGAGGAGAGCAGACCATGGGAGAAAAGGAAGATGGATTCTGGAGAGGCACCCCTTCCCCCCTCTATCCTCCCTCTGGTTCCCCTCCATCTTCCCTGATCCTGATTTTGTCCCCAGTCTGCTTTTGTGGGTGACTTCCCTGCTGTACTTTGGTCTTAGGGAACTGAGATCTGTTTCCCAAGGAGCAAGTTTTGCCACATTTAATAATAAATATTTTCCCACCTGGAGCTGTTCTTGTCAAATCTCATTAACAACACAGTTTGTACTCCGGCCACCGGTAGTGCGAGAATTCACAACCAACGACAAACCAAGCCCCACGTCACTGGGTGTGGAGTGGAATCTGCCTGTACAGCCCCTCACTGTCTCAGACTCAGAACCAGCTTTAATATGGTGTCAGCTTTCCCGTTTTGCAGCATTTGCTGTTTTAACTTGTAGGTTGTGTCAGTGGTAAGGTATTACTATTTATTATTTATGGAGCAACTGTAACGAAAACCAATTTCCCCCGGGATCAATAAAGTATGACTATGACTATGACTAAAGCAAATGCAATGTGAGCATTCATTTTGAGAGGACTAGAATATAAAAGCAAGGACGCAATGCTAAGGCTTTATAAGGCATTAGTCAGATCGCACTTGGAGTATTGTGAACAGTTTTGTGCCCCTTATCTGAGAAAAGATATGCTGGCATTGGAGAGGGTTCAGACGAGGTTCATGAGTATGATCCTGGGATTGAAAGGGTTACTGTAAGAGGAATATTTCATGGCTCTGGTCCTGTACTCGCTGGAGTTTAGAAGAATAGGGGGTGGCAGGAAATCTCAGTGAGACCTATTGAATATTGAAAGGCCTAGAGAGAGTGGATGTGGAGAGGATGTTTCCTATAGTGGGGGAGTCTAGGACCAGAGGACACAGATAGAGTGGATGTGGAGAGGACGTTTCCTATAGTGGGGAGTCTAGGACCAGAGGACACAGATGGAGTGGATGTGGAGAGGATGTTTCCTATAGTGGAGGAGTCTAGGACCAGAGGACAGATAGAGTGGATGTGGAGAAGATGTTTCCTATGGTGGGGAGTCTAGGACCAGAGGACATAGAGAGAGTGGATGTGGAGAGGTAGTCAAAGGTTACAGGGGGAAGGCAGGAGAATGGGGTTGAGAGGTATAATAAATCAGACGTGATGAAATGACGGAGCAGATTCGATGGGCCAAATGGCCTAATTCAACTCTATTTCTTAAGGCCCTGTGGCACTAGTATAGTGCAATACATAAAATTACTATGATTTGCAATAAGAATTTGTTTATAAAATTAATAAATAGGGCAAAATGGTGAGGAAGTGTTTGTGGGTTCATTGTCCATACGGAGATCTGATTACAGAGGAGAAGAAGCTGTTTCTGAACCATTGAGTCTGTGTCATCAGGCTCCTGTATCTGCTCCTTGGTGATGGTAATGAGAAGAAGGCATGTCCTGGGTGGTGGGGGTCCTTAATGATCGATGCTCCATTCTTTTGAAGATGTCCTCCTTGCTGGGGAGACTAGTGCTGGCTGAGTTTACAAACCTCTGTGGCTTTTTTTCGAGGGTGGTAGCAGTGGCCCCTCCATACTAGACAATGGTGCAAACAAATTAGAATGCTCCCCACCATACAACTGTAGAAATTAGCCAGAACCTTCCTCAAACTCCTGATGAAATATACCTTGTTCGTAATTGCATCAATATGTTGGGCCCAGGACAGATTGTCAGAGATGTTGACACCCGGGATTTTGAAGCTGCTCACCCTTTCCACTATGGATCTTTGGATGAGGGCCTCCCTCGCCGGACACATCGGGTCCTCAGACTCCAGTTACTCACCCTCCCACTGAGAGAGCCCTGGAATCCAGCTGCTGATATAATTGTTCTTCCCCTCTCCCCTTCCCGCCATCCAGGCACCCAGCCCTTCCGGTTGAAAGAACAATTCATTTGCACATCTTTCAATCCGGTACTCAGTGTGGTCTGCTCTGCACGGGAGAAACCAGGAACGGACTAAATATAGACAGTCCAGCACAGCACAGGCCTTTCATCCCACAATCGACCTTTTAACCTACTCCAAGATCTGGAGGGTTGTAGCGAGACAATGATAGGATGCGATGTTGGGTGTGGGGTGGCAGATGGAGTTCAATCTGGAAGGGCCTGATGTGATTCTCTTTGGAGGTTGGCATTTGGGGGCAGAGTGCAGGGTTGATGGGGGGATCGAGGCAGTGTGGTGAAGTTGAGGAATGATGGGGATCCCCCAGGATGGTAGTGCATTTTGATGAGACGTTAAGAAGGTGTCCTGTGTTGGCCTTTGTTGGTCGGGGATTGAGTTCTGGGGTCATGGCGCAGTGTTGCAGCCCTGTAGAACTCTGGATAGATCACACTGGAGTGATGTGCTTGGTTCTGGTCACCTCGTTGCATGAGGGGATGTGAAGGATTTGGAGAGGGTGCAGTGGAGATTTACCACATGGATGAAAAAAATAGAGGATTATGTAGCAGGAAAGGGTTAGGTTGACATTGGAGTAGCTTCAAAATTCAAAGTAAATTTATTATCAAACTACATATCTGTCACCATATACAACCCCGAGAGGACGTATTCAATAAATCTGTAGAATAATAACCAAAACAGAATAATGAAAGACCACCCCATCTTGGGTGTTCAACCAGTGAGCAAAAAACTACAAACTGTACAAATACAAAAATAAATTAATAATACTATAAATAAATATCGAGAACATGTGATGAAGAGACTGGAAAGTGAGTCCATTGGTTGTGGGAACAGTTCAGCAATGGGAAAATGAAATTGAGTGAAGTTATTACCTTTGGTTCAGAAGCCTGATGGCTGAGGGGTAATAACTGTTCCTGAACCTGGTTATGTGGGCCCTGAGGCTGTTTTCCTGTGAAAACGCTTCATGTAGATGTGCTCAATGGTGGACTGTGATGGACTGGGTCATATCCACCACTTTTTCTAGTCCTTTCCATTCAAGGGCACTGGCGTTTCCATACCAAGCTGTGATGCAGCCAGTCAATATACTCTCCAGCACACATGTATAGAGTTTGCCAAAGTTTTAGATGTCGTGCTGAATGTCCGCAAACTCCTAAGGAAGTAGAGATGCTGCTGTGCTTTCTTTGTAATTACACTTACACACTGGGCCCAGGACAGGTCCTCTGAAATGATAACACTGAGGACTGTAAAGTTGCTGATCCTCTGATGAGGACTGGCTCATGGACCTTTCGTTTCATCCTGAAGTCAATAATCAGGTCCTTGCTCTTGCTAACATTGAGGAAGAGGTTGTTGTTGTGGCACCACTCAGTCAGAGTTTCAACCTCCCTCCTACATGCTGATTCATCACCACCTTAGATTCAGCCTACAACAGCGGTGTCATCAGCAAGCTAGAATATGGCTTCGGAGCTGTGCTTCGCCACACAGTCATAGCATAAAGCAAGTAGAGCAGGGGGCTAAGCACACAGACTTGTACACCTGAGTTGATAAAGATCATTGAGGAGATGTTGTTGCCAATCCAAACAGACTGGGGTCTGCAAGTAAGGAAATTGAGGAACCAATTACACAAGGAGGTATTGAGGCCAAGGTCTTGGAGCTTATTGATTAGTTTGGTAGGGGTGATGGTATCAAATGTTGATTTGTAGCCAATAAAGAACATCCTGATGTATGCATCTTTGCATGCACCAGGTTGAGTGAAGAGCCAATAAGATGGGAATCTGCTGTGGACCTGTTGCTCCAGTTGGCAAATTGGAGTGGATCCAAGTCGTTTCTCAGGCAGGAGTTGATATGCATCATCAACCTCTCAAAACATTTCATCACTGTTGATGTGTGATGCTTCTTCCATGTTCTGATGGTCAAAGTGAGCACAGAAGGCATTGAGCTCATCAGGAAGCAAAGCCCTGTTGTCACCTATGTCACCTGATTTCACTTTGTAAGAGGTGATGGTATTCAAACCCCACCGCAGCTGTTGAGTATCCTTCGTTGGTTCAAGTTTAGTCCGGAATTGCTACTTCACCCGTGAGATGGCTTTCCGAAGATCGTACATGGACCTCTTGTGACTTTCCTGGTCACCATCTTGAATGCCTCTGATCAGATTGCGGATCTCATGGTTCATCCAGGGGTTATGGTTGGGGGAGACTCTGAATGATTTTATGGGGACACACTCACCTACAACAGTTTTAATAAAGTTCATGACAACTCTGGTATATTCATCCAGATCCACAGATGAGTCTTTGAACGCAGCCCAGTCCATCGACTCGAATCAATCCTAAAGCTGCTGCCGTGACCACCTCTTTGCTGCCCTTACCTCTGGAATTTGCTCTTTAGCCTCTTCCTGTATACAGATAGAGGAAGGGCAGCCAAGTGATCAGATTTCCCAAAATGCGGTCTGGGCATGGAACTGAAGACATTCCTTATCTTAGTTTAACAGTGGTCTAGTATGTTGGGACTTCAGGTGCTACAAATTATATACTGATGGTAATTGGGCAGGGATTTATTCAAACAAGCCTGATTGAAGTCCCCAGCTATGACGTGAAATGCATCAGGATGGACTGTTTCTTGTTTGGGTCAGCACAACATCATGGGCCGAAGGGCCTGTTCTAACTGCATTGTTCTAATTTCTCATTTTCCGTCCCACATAGCCCTCTACGTTTCTATCTCGGAGCAGGTGACTGCACTATGGAGACCTGTGCTCAGTCCATGGGGGCAAAGCTCACCTTTCCAATACACCATGCATGAGAGGGTGTGAGTTATAGGGAGAGGCTGGCCAGGCTAGCTCTTCATTCCTCGGAACGTAGCAGAATGAAGGGTGACCTTGCAGAGGTGTTTGAAATTATGAGAGGCATAGATAAGGTTATAGACTTTACCTCAGGGTTGGGGAGTCCAAAACTAGGGGGCATAGGGTGAGAAGGGAAAGATTTAAAAGAGACCAGAGAAAACCTTTTCAGGCAGAGGGTGGTGAGCATACGGAACGAGCTGCCAGAGTCACAGAACATTGCAACACAAATACAGACCTTTTGGCCCATCTAGTCTGTGCCGAACCATTAATCTGCCTTGTCCCACTGACCTGCACCCAGACCATAGCCCTCCATACCCCTCCCATCCACATATCTATCCAAAATTTTCTTAAATGTTGAAATCAACCCCACATCCTCCATTTCCACTGACAGTGAAGAAGTTCCTCTTAAACATTTCGCCTTTCACCCTTAACTCTTGACCTCAGTGGAAAAAGCCCTATTAGTGGAAGTGGTATAGTATCATTGACGAAGCACTTGGACAGGTACTTGGAGGGGTGGGTCTTGGAGGAAAGTGATCTGAATACAGGAAATTTGGACTGGGTAGGTTGGCGTGGGCCAGTTGGGCAAAGGGCCTGCATACATGCTGTATTGCTCTATGACTTGAAGATACTCAACATCCTTCCTATAACGTAAAGTTGAAGTTGGCAAGGGCGGCCTGGAGGGAGAGCTGATAGTGTGTTGGGGACAGCTTATTTGAGAAATGAACCAGGGAGCAGGCTACTTGAGATCTGGCACCGTGTAATGTGACAGGATTAATTAATGAGCTCAGAGTAAAAGATGCACCAGGAAAGACTGATCACAGTCCGGTAGAATTTCACCCTCGGTTTGCTAGTGAGAAACTGCCCCGAAGTTAAATAAAGGCAATTACAGAGATGTGACTGAGATAGCAAAGGCACACAGGGAAATTAGATTAACCTTATATGTGAAATATACTTCGAAACATCAGGGAGGAGGTAGAGGAGCCCGAAGATCCTCACAGCTTCTTCCCCTCCGCCGTCAGATTTCTAAATGGACAATGAACCCATGAACATTCCCTCAATATTCTCGTTTTTTTTTACACTACTTATTTAATTATTATATACCCTATTTCTCATGGTAATTTGTGATTTTTATTATGGATTTCAATGTTCTGCTGCTGCAAAAACAACAAATTTCATATTTACAGACACAAGAGATTCTGCAGATGCTGGAAGTCCAGAGGAACACACACAAAATGCTGGAGGAACTCAGCAGGTCAGGCAGCATCTGTGGAGAGGAATAAAGACTTGAAGTTTTGGGCTGAGACCCTTCATCAGGACTGGAAAGAAAGGGGGAAGACACCAGAATAAAATATTGGGGGGAGGGAAAGGAGGACTAGCTATCTCTAATTTTAAATTTGTTACTTTGGGGCAGCAGGACGTCACAATACATCATACTAAAAAGGACAAATGCCAGCGGTATTAAACCTGACTCCGATTCTTAAACCCACAGTGAAAAGTGTCGTTCTGTGTCAACAACCAACACAGTCGGAGGATGTGCTGGGCAACCCGTAAGTGTGGCCATCCTTCCAGCACCCACATAGTACGCCCGCCACTCACTAACCCTAACCCATATGTCTTTGGAACATGGGAGGAAACCAGAGCACCCGGAGGAGACTCGAGTTGTCACAGGGAGAACGTACAGACTCCTTACAAACAGCAGTGGGAATTGAGAGCGGGTCACTGGAGCTGTAAAGCATTACGCTATCATGCCGCCGAAACAGCCCGATATTGATGAAATGCGTTTTGTGTGTACACCTCATGAAGAGGTGTAAAAGGAAGCACTATCTGAGGGAAAGGTTTTAATGAGGGTGCTGCCAGGACGGGCTTTGCAGAGCATGCGGAAGAGGTTTACCTTGATGCTGCCTGGATTAGAGGGCCACGTGACATTGGACAAACCTGAGCTGATTTTCTCTGGAGCAGCAGAGCCTAAGGGGAGATCTGATAGAGGTTTATAAGATTATGAGAGGCATTGATAGTGTAGACAGGCAGTATCTTTTTCCCAGTGTTGAAATGTCTAATACCAGAGGGCACGCATTTAAGGTGAGAGGGGGTAATTTCAAAGGAGATGTGAGGGGCAAGTTTTTTTTACACAGAGAGTGGTAGATGCCTGGAATGTGCTGCCTGGGGTGGGGGTAGAGACAGAAACGTTAGAGACTTTTAAGAGACATTTAGAATGGCAGATGGATGTGAGGAAAATGGAAGGATATGGACATTGTGTAGGCAGACGGGATTAGTTGGTTTAGCATAACAGATGGAACGGGCGGCAGGATGGAGATACGTCTCTACCAAAGGAGGTGTGGGATGCTCCTTCCCTCTGCTGGCCTACAGATCACCCTTGGGCAGGGTGTAGCACCTGCTTTGCCCCCTGACCAGGGTCACGTGAAGCCATGGGAGCAGGTGGTGGATGGTTGAATGAGCAGCTGGTGCAGATCACAAGTCCTGGTTATGCGACCACTGACACCAGGCCGACAATCTCTGAAGAGTATTGATAATGGCTAGGGTCACCCGTCTTGTAAAGACACTGCCCAGAAGAAGGCAATGGCAAACCACTTCTGTAGAAAAATCTGCCAAGAACAGTCACGGTCACCATGATCACCCACCTCATACGACATGACACGTAATGATGATGATACTACTATGAGATTCATTTTCTTGCAGGCATTTACAGGAAAATTAGGAACAACAATAGAATTTTATGGAAAACTATATATAATCAAAGACTGACAACCAATGTGAAAAAGAAGACAAATTGTGCAAATAGAATAAATAATATTGAGAAGGTGAATTGTTAGGAGCCCTTGTGAGTGAGTCTGTAGTTTGTGGAAGCAGTTCAGGGTTGAGGTGAGTGAAGTTATCTATGTCGGTTCAGAAGCCTGATGGTGAAGGGCAATAACTGTTCCTGAACCTGGTGGGGTGGGACCCAGGGCTCTTGTACCTCCCATCTGATGGCAGCAGTGAGAAATGAGCGTGGTCTGGATGGTGGGGCCTTCATGATGGATGTTGCTTTCCTGTAACAGTAACAGTGCTCTTTGAGGATGCTCAATGGTGGGGAGGGCTGTCCCTCTGACGGTCTGGATCGTATCCACCATTTTCCATTCCTGGGCAAGGACCTTGTGACTACTGATTAGTACCCTCACATATGGCAGAGGAAATTACCCTCACGTACCACACAGTAAACCACCCCACCATACCGTAAACTATCTAACCATGCAGTACACTAACTCCGCCACGAACGGTGCCAAGCCTGGCTGTGAAAGGAGGGTTGGGCCTGGGGCTCACAACCTCATCCCGTAAAAACTCAGAGCTACAGAAACGCCAACAGAAGCTCTTATGTCTCATGTCTTAATGAGGTGTTTAAAATCTGAGGTGAATGTGCAGTCTTCCTCCCTGGGAAACACTGTGGAGTAAAGGAAATCACAGAGGCTTGAGAGAGGAGTTGGCCAGAATTGATTGGAAAAAAACACTGGCAGGGATGACGGCAGAGTAGCAATGGCTGGAATTTCTGGAAGTAATTCAAAAGGCACGGGATATATGCATTCTAAAGAGGAAGAAATTTTCTAAAGGCAAGATGACACAACCGTGGCTAACAAGATAAGTCAAAGCCAACATAAAAGCCAAAGAGAGGGCATATAATAGAGCAAAAATTAGTGGGAAGTTAGAGGATTGGGAAGCTTTTAAAAACCAGCAGTCAGCAACTAAAAAAGTCATTCAGAAGGTAACTATGGAATACAAAAGTAAGCTAAACAATAGTATTAAAGAAGATACCAAAAGCTTCTTCAAATACATAAAGTGTAAAAGAGAGTTGAGAGTGGATATTGGACTGCTGGAAAATAAGCTGTAGAGGTAGTAATGGGGGACAAGGAAATGTTGAACAAACTGAATAAGGATTTTGCATGTCTTCACTGTGGAAGACACCAGCAGTATGGTGGAAACTCCAGCTGTCAGGGGGCATGAAGTGTGTGAGGTTACAGAGTAGGTCCTTGGGAAACTGAAAGGTCTGAAGGTAGATAAGTCACTTGGACTAGTTGCACTACACCCCAGGATTCTGAAAGATGTGGCTGAAGAGATTTTGGAGGCATTGGTACTGATCTGTCAAGAATCACTAATTTCTGGAATGGTTCCAGAAGACTGGAAAATTGTAAATATCACTCCACCCTTCAAGAAGAGAGAGAGAAGCAGAAGAAAGAAAATTATAAGCCAGTTAGGCTGACCTCAGTGGTTGGGAAAACGTTGGAGTTGACCGTTAAGGATGTGGTTTTGGGTTACTTGGAGGCACATGATAAAATAGGCTGTATGGTTGTCTGACGGGAAAATCTTGCCTGACAAATTTGTTGGACTTCTTTGAAGAAATATCATGCAGGATAGACAAAGGAGAATCAGTTGATATCCTGAACTTGGATTTTCAGAAGGCCTTTGACAAGGTGCCACACATGAAGCTGCTTAACAATGCCCATGGTATTACAGAGAAGATTCTAGTACGGATAAAGCAGTGGCTGATTGGCAGGAGGCATTATGTTATATGTCAATGATTTGGATGATGGAATTGATGGCTTTGTGCAAAGCTTACAGATGATACGAAGACAGATGGAGGAGCGAGTAGTTTTGAGGAAGTAGAGAGGCTAGAGAAGGACTTAGACAGATTAGGAGAATGAGCAAAGTGACAGATGGAATACAGTATTGAGAAATGTATGGTCATGCACTTTGGTAGGAGAAATAAAAGGGTAGACTATTTCCTAAATGCAGAGAAAATTCAGAAAACTGAGGCACAAAGGGACTTGGGAGTCCTTGTGCAGGATTCCCTAAAGGTTAATTTGCAGGTTGAGTCTGTGGTGAGGAAGGCAAATGCGAGGATTAGAATATAAAAGAAAGGATATAATGTTGAGGTTTTATAAAGCACTGGTGAGGTCTCACTAGGAGTATCGTGAGCAGTTTTGGGCTCCTTATATAAGAAAGGATGTGCTGAAACTGGAGAGGGTTCCAACGAGGTTCACGAAATTGATTCCGGGATTAATGGCTTGTCATATGAAGAGTGTTTGATGGCTCTGGGCCTGTATTCACTGGAATTCAGAAGAATAAATTGGATTGACTTTATTACTTAAATCCTTCCCCTACATGAGGAGTAAAAATCTTTATGTTATGTCTCTGTCTGAATATACAACGTGCAATTTATGGTAATAAATATTATGTGCAACAGGACGGTCAATACAACATAAAAAAACAATTGTATCAGCATGAATTAACCAGTCTGATGGCCTGGTGGAAGACGCCGTCCTGGAGCCTGTTGGTCCTGGCTTTTATGCTGCAGTACCGTTTCCCGGATGGTAGCAGCTGGAATAGACCATGGTTCGGGTGACTCGGGTCCCCAATGATCCTTTGGGCCCTTTTCACACTTACAAATTGTCTTTGTAAATGTCCTGAATCATGGGAAGTTCACAACTACAGATGCACTGGGCTGTCCGCACCACTCTCTGCAGAGTCCTGCAATTGAGGGAAGTACAGTTCCCATATCAGGCAGTGATGCAGTCAGTCAGGATGCTCTCAATTGTGCCCCTGTAAAGTTCTTAGGATTTGGGGGCCCATACCAAATTTCTTCAACCGTCTGAGGCAAAAGAGGCACTGTTGTGCCTTTTTCACCACACAGCCAGCATGTACAGACCACGTGAGATCCTCGGTGATGTGTACGCCGAGGAACTTAAAGCTGTTCATCCTCTCAACCACAGATCCACTGATGTCAATAGGGGTCAGCCTGTTT
This sequence comes from Mobula hypostoma, assembly GCF_963921235.1. Lineage (NCBI taxonomy): Eukaryota > Metazoa > Chordata > Chondrichthyes > Myliobatiformes > Myliobatidae > Mobula > Mobula hypostoma. The sequence continues at coordinate 186,066,097 of NC_086103.1, forward strand.
CCATTCCTCCTGTAGTCCACAACCAGCTCCTTTGTTTCTGTGACATTGAGGGAGAGGTTGTTTTCTTGACACCACTGTATCAGGGTGATGACCTCATTGAAACTTACCGCATGGTGAAAGGCCTTGATAGGGTGGATGTGGAGAGGATGTTTCCTATGGTGGGAGAGTCTAAGACCAGAGTACACAGTCTCAGAATAGAGGGGTGTCCTTTTAGAATGGAGAAGGTGAGGAATTTATTTAGCCAGAGAGTGGTGAATCTGTGAAATTCATTGCCATGGGCATTCTGTATATATATTTAAAGCAGAGGCTGACAGAGTCTTAATTGGTCAGGGAATGAGGGGATACAGGGAGGAGGCAGGAGATTGGGGCTGAGAGGAAAATTGGATCAGCCATGATGAAATGACAGAGCAGACTCGATGGGCCAAATGGCCTAATTCTGCTCCTATGTCTTATGGAAAGGAAACCAAAGACTAGAGGGCACAGGTTTAAGGTGAGAGGGTAAAGATTTTATAGGGATCAGAGGAGCAACTACTCCACACCCAGGGTGATGGGTGTATGGAAGAAGGTGCCAGACGGAGTGATAGAGGCGGGTGGAACATTTAAAAGACACTTGGACAGGTATGTGGATGGGAAAGGCTCACAGGGATATGGGCCAAACTCAGGCAAGTAGAACTGGCTTAGATAGGTATTTTGGTCGCACGGAACATAGGGCTGAACGGCCTACTTCTGTGCTCTGTGACTCGGTGATTTGGTTGGGACGTGGGAGGGAACCCGCATGGTCACAGGGAGAACGTGAAGACTCCACACAGACAGAGCTGGAGGCTGGGATCGAACCCGGGTCTCCGGAGATGTGAGGCAGCCGCTCTGCCCCGTGTTAAGTTATTAATTTAGAGGTATGTGGAACAGACACATCCAGTCGAAAGAGCTGCAGCACCCCATCTAACCCCAGCCTAAACACAGCACAATTTACAATGGCCAATTAACCCACCAACTGGTATGTCTTTGGACTGTGGGAGGAAACCCACGCAGTCACGGGAAGAACGAACAAACTTTGATAGGAGGCCGGAATTGAACTCCGAAATTCCGACGCCCCGAACTGTAATAGTCTCACACTAACCGTGGTTCCCAACTTTTAACGAGTAATGTTTCCCCCATGTCTAATATTTAACCCTACCACTCAGTCACACAGAATTATATTCACTGGTTATTATTATCTCTGGGGACCGGGGCATGGGGTCGGACTGAGGGAGCTCCCACCAACCTCAGACCCACCCCCTCCCCCCGGGTCCGGACCCTCCATCTGAGCCCCGACTCCAGCGTCTCTCTCGCTGGCAGCGGAGGTTCGGGGACGGGAGCGATGGATGCAAATCTGCCTCCCCATTGCGGTCTCTGCAACCTGGTCTCCCTCCTGTTTCATTCATCCTTCCCTCGTTCCCTTCTCCCTCCCCTCCCTCCCCTCCCGTCCCCTCCCCGCCCCCTCCCCGCATTCCCGCCCCCTCCCGCTCTCGGCGATGTGCTGCCTCCGGCTGCTGCTTCTCTTACCGTGTTTCTGGCCGCCAGGTTCGCTCACCGTCCGCCGTCGTTTCTGTCTCCGGGGGAGGGCACCGCGGCCCGGGGGTCGGGGGTCGGGGGAAGGGGGAAGGGGGCCATAGCCCGGGGGAGTTGGGGAACTGGCTCCGAGTACCAGATCGGCTGAAAGGGGCGAGAGGTGGAGGAGATCGGACAGCGGGGTGGTGGGGAAAGGTTGTCGGGGGAGGGAGGAAGTGGACCCGCAGGATAGCAGGAGCAAAGGGGCCGAACCGCGAACCTCTCAATCTCTCTAACCCTCACCCTCTTTCACCACACATCATCCACCCCACCCCTCGGCACTGCTCAACCCCCCATCTTCCTCCACATAATTCACCCTCGTCTATTCCCTTCCCTCTCCCACTTGCCCCTCCCCTTTCCCTCTCTCCCCTTTCCACCTCCCCCTCCCTCCCTTTCCCCCTCCCCTCTCCCTCCCTTTCCCCCTCCTCTCTCTCTCCCCCTCCCCTTTCCCCACTACCCCCTCCTCTCTCCCGTCCCCTCCCCCTCCCCTCCCCTTCTCTCTCCCCACCCCTCTCTCTTCCCCTCCTCTCTCTCCCCTGCCCCTCTCTCCCTTCCCTCTCCCTCCCCTCTCTCCCCTGCCCTTTCCCCCTCCCCTCTCTCCCTTGCCCTTTCCCCCTCCCCTCTCTCCCCTCTCCCCCTTTTCCCCCTCCCCTCTTTCTCCCCTCTCCTCTCCCCCTCCCCTTTCTCCCTTACTCTCTCCCTGTCCTCTTCCCTCCCTCTCCCCTTTTCTCTGTTTTCGCCCCTCCCCTCTCTCTCCTGCTCTCCCTTTCCTCTTTCTCCAGTCCTCCTCTCCCCTCCCCCTCTCTCCCCCTCCCCTTTCCCCATCCCCTTCCCCTTTCTCCAATCCCCCTCTCCCCTATCCTTTCCTCCCTCCTCTTTCCCCAATCCCCCCTCTCTCCCCCTTTCCCCTTACCCTCTCTCTCCCCTCCCCCTCTCTTCCCTTACCCTCACTCGCTCCTCCCTTTCCCTCACTCCCTCCCTGCCCCTGATGAGAGCACCCATTGGAGAGAGTGTATCAGTAACCTGCCACTCCCACCCTCCCTCCAGGCACCCAGCCAGCCAGCGGCAGGATCGCCCGACGACTGCTCCGGGACCTTTGGGCCAATTACTCCAAGGTCCTGAGACCGGTGTCAGACACAGACCAGGTCCTCAACGTGACCCTGCAGGTCACCCTCTTCCAGATCATCGACGTGGTAGGTTCACTCACGGGGGGCGGGCGGAGAGGCATCGGGCAAATCCCAGAGATCGAGTAGCAGGATTAGGCCATTCCGCTCATCGAGTCTGCTCTATCATTCCATCATGGCTGATTTATTATCCTCTGAACCCCTTTCTCCTCCCTTCTCCCCTTAACTTTTGATGCCATCAACCTCCACTTTAAATACATTCAGTGACTTGAACTCCACAGCTGTCTGTGGCACTGAATTCCACAGGTTTACCACCCTCTGGCTAAAGAAATTCCTCCTCATCTCTGTTCTAAATGGATGTCCTTCTATTCGGAGGCTGTACCCTTTGGTCCTAGACTCATCCATTATTGAAAACAATCCCTTAACATCCCTTGATGACTGTGAAATGATTAGAAATACTCTTAAGATGGAAATCAGGAAGGCAAAGAGCAGGTACAAGGGAGATATGGAAGGTAGGATTGAGGAAAATCCCAAGAAGTTCTATGGTTATATTAAAAGGGCAGCTAGGGAGAGAATAGGGACCCCCTTTGGAGATCAGCAGGGTTGACTATATCTTGAGCCACAGGGTGGGATTTTTATCAAATACTTCTCTTTGGTGTTTACTGAGGAGAAATACGTTGCAAACGGTGGTAGTTGAGACAGATATTTTAGGAGCATTTAAGAAATTTTTAGATAGGTATTGATGAATCCTGATGAAGGGTTTTGGCCCAAAACATCGACTGTTTATTCCTCTCCATAGATGCTGCCTGACCTGCTGAGTTCCTAGAGCATTTTGTATGTTGCTCTCAGACACATTAGGGATATTTCAGAGACTCTCAGAGAGGCATGTGGATGGTGGGAAAAATGGAAGACTATGTGGGAGGGAAGGATTAAATAAATCTTGGTTAAAATGTCAGCACAACATTGTGGGCTGAAGCGCCTGTACTGTTCTACGTTGTAATTGTATCCAACTCGACCACATCCTCTGGCCATTCACTGCCCTCTGTGTAAAGATGTTACCTGCCAGGTCTCTTCTAATTCTCTCTCCTCTTATCCTCATGATTTTATAAACTCCTGAGGTCAACCCTCAATTCTCCTGTACTAATTTACACCGGTGATTTGGGCCGCAATGAAGGTCCTCCTCCATCTGTACAGAAGGATTCTTCATTGCTGTTTCTGTAGCAGTTGTGTTTGACCAGTCAGGGCCGTTAATCCTGAGCTGAACCCCCGAACCTGGAGCACCGGTGGACCGCTCTGAGTCTGGCCTCTACCCTTTGACCTGTTTGGCATGGGTGACCCTAACAAGAGCCAAAGCATAAAGCCCTAACTCCAACCAACATATCTCACCAAGTTATTGAGGGGTGCAAGCCTCCAAACCCTACAAGGTGTGGTCCTCTTGAAGGCAATTCTCCTCTGCTCCAGGGAATAAAGCTCCATTGTGGGTAATCTCTCCCTATAACTCAGGCCCTCTAGTCCAGGCTGCACCCTTGAAACTCTCTCCCTCGCCCTCTCCAGCCGGATAATGTCCTTCCCATAGCAGGGCGAGCAAAAAATCTTCAGCAATAGTGACTTTAGCAGAACACAATGTCAGCCTCGTGTTGTGCCGACCTTTTAACCCACTCTAAGATCAATCTACCACTTCCCTCCCACATAACCCTCCATGTTTCTATCATCCATGTGCCCATCTAACAGTCTTTTAAACGTCCCTAATGTATCTGCCTCTACCACCACCCCTGACAGTGAGTTCCACACACCCACCATGAGACCATCAAACATGGAAGCAGAATTAGAGCATTCGGCAGATTGAGTTTGCCCCACCGTTTCATCATGGCTGATCCATTTCCATCACAACCCCATTGCCTTGCCTTCTCCCCGTAACCTTCACATTCTGATGAATCAAGGACCTATTACCCTCCACCTTGCTCCACTCTCTGTGTGAAAAGAAAACCTACTCCATCCCCCTCCGCCTACTTTCCACCAATCACCTTAAAATTATGCCCCCTCTTATTAGCCATTTCCACCCTGGGAAAAGATCTCTGGCTGCCCACTCTATCAATGCCTCTTATCATCTTGTACACCTCAATCAAGTCACCTCTCATCCTCCTTCACTCTAAACAGAAAAGCCCCAGCTTGCTCAATCTTTCCTCATAAGACATGCTCTCGAATCCAGGCAGCGTCCTGGTAAATCTCCTCTGCACCCTCTTTAAAACTTCCATGTCCTTCATTCAGGAGGCATTTCGATAGATACCTGGGGGGAAGAGGCTTGGATAGTTAAGGGCTGAACATCTCCATTGCTGAATCCTTTCTCTTCCCTTGTTCCTGCTTCACTCCATAGAACCACAGAACCATAGAAACTACAGCACAGAAACAGGCCCTTTGGCTCTTCTTGGCTGTGCCGAACCATTTTCTGCCTAGTCCCACTGACCTGCAGACGGACCATATCCCTCCATACACCTCCCATCCATGTATCTGTCCAATTTATTCTTAAATGTTAAAAAAGAACCCGCATTTACCACCTCGTCTGGCAGCTCATTCCATACTCCCACCACTCTCTGTGTGAAGAAGCCCCCACTAATGTTCCCTTTAAACTTTTCCCCCCTCACCCTTAGCCCATGTCCTCTGGTTTTTTTCTCCCCTTGCCTCAGTGGAAAAAGTCTGCTTGCATTCACTCTATCTATACCCATCATAATTTTATATACCTCTATCAAATCTCCCCTCAATCTTCTACGCTCCAGGGAATAAAGTCCTAACCTATTCAACCTTTCTCTGTAACTGAGTTTCTCAAGTCCCGGCAACATCCTTGTAAACCTCCTCTGCACTCTTTCAACCTTATTTATATCCTTCCTGTAATTTGGTGACCAAAACTGAACACAATACTCCAGATTCGGCCTCACCAATGCCTTATACAACCTCATCATAACATTCCAGCTCTTATACTCAATACTTCGATTAATAAAGGCCAATGTACCAAAAGCTCTCTTTACGACCCTATCTACCTGTGATAACACTTTTAGGGAATTTTGTATCTGTATTCCCAGATCCCTCTGTTGCACTGCACTCCTCAGTGCCTTACCATTAACCCTGTATGTTCTACCTTGGTTTGTCCTTCCAACGTGCAATACCTCACACTTGTCAGTATTAAACTCCATCTGCCATTTTTCAGCCCATTTCTCCAGCTGGTCCAAGTCCCTCTGCAGGCTCTGAAAACCTTCCTCACTGTCTACTACACCTCCAATCTTTGTATCATCAGCAAACTTGCTGATCCAATTTACCACATTATCATCCAGATCATTGATATAGATGACAAATAACAATGGACCCAGCACTGATCCCTGTGGCACACCACTAGTCACAGGCCTCCACTCAGAGAAGCAATTTTCTACCACCACTCTCTGGCTTCTTCCATCGAGTCAATGTCCAATCCAATTTACCACCTCTCCATGTATACCTAGCGACTGAATTTTCCTAACTAACCTCCCATGCGGGACCTTGTCAAAGGCCTTACTGAAGTCCATGTAGACAATATCCACTGCCTTCCCTTCATCCACTTTCCTGGTAACCTCCTCGAAAAACTCCAATAGATTGGTCAAACATGACCTACCACGCACAAAGCCATGTTGACTCTCCCTAATAAGCCCCTGTCTATCCAAATGCTTGTAGATTCTGTCTCTTAGTCCTCCCTCCAATAACTTACCTACTACTGACGTTAAACTCACCGGCCTATAATTTCCCGGATTACTTTTCGATCCTTTTTTAAACAATGGAACAACATGAGCCACTCTCCAATCCTCCGGCATTTCACCCGTAGACAGCGACATTTTAAATATTTCTGCCAGGGCCCCCGCAATTTCAACACTAGTCTCCTTCAAGGTCCGAGGGAACACCCTGTCAGGTCCCGGGGATTTATCCACTTTAATTTTCCTCAAGACAGCAAGCACCTCCTCCTTTTCAATCTGTACAGTTGCCATGGTCTCACTACTTGATTCCCTCAATTCCATAGATTTCATGCCAGCTTCCTTAGTAAATACAGATGCAAAAAACCTATTTAAGATCTCCCCCATTTCCTTTGGTTCCGCACAAAGCCAACCACTCTGATCTTCAAGAGGACCAATTTTATCCCTTACAATCCTTTTGCTCTTAATATATCTGTAAAAGCTCTTTGGATTATCCTTCACTTTGACTGCCAAGGCAACCTCATGTCTTCTTTTAGCCCTCCTGATTTCTTTCTTAAGTATTTTCTTGCACTTCTTATACTCCTCAAGCACCTGATTTACCCCCTGTTTCCTATACATTTCATACAACTCCCTCTTTTTCTTTATCAGAGTTGCAATATCCCTTTAGAACCAAGGTTCCTTATTCCTATTCAATTTGCCTTTAATCCTGACAGGAACATACAAACTCTGCACTCTCAAAATTTCCCCTTTGAAGGCTTCCCACCTACCAATCACATCTCTGCTAGAGAACAACCTGTCCCAATCCACGCTTTTTAGATCCTTTCTCATTTCTTCAAATTTGGCCTTCTTCCAGTTCAGAACCTCAACCCTAGGACCAGATCTATCCTTGTCCATGATCAAACTGAAACTAATGGTGTTATGATCACTGGAACCAAAGTGCTCCCTTACACAGACTTCTGTCACTTCTAATTCGTTTCCTAACAGGAGATCCAATATTGCATCCCCTCTAGTTGGTCCCTCTATATACTGATTTAGAAAACTTTCCTGAACACAGTTTACAAACTCTAAACCATCTAGACCCCTAACAGTATGGGAGTCCCAATCAATGTATGGAAAATTAAAATCCCCTACCACCACAACTTTATGTTTCCTGCAGTTGTCTGCTATCTCTCTGCAGATTTGCTCTTCCAATTCTCGATGACTATTGGGTGGTCTGTAATACAATCCCACTAATGTGGCCATACCTTTCCTGTTTCTCAGCTCCACCCATAAGGACTCAGTAGACAAGCCCTCTAATCTGTCCTGCCTGAGCACTGCTGTAATATTTTCCCTAACATGCAATGCTACTCCCCCACCTTTCATTCCTCTGCCTCGATCACATCCGAAACATCAGAACCCTGGAATATTAAGCTGCCAGTCCTGCCCCTCCTGTAGCCAAGTTTCACTAATTGCTACAACATCATAATTCCACGTGTCAATCCACGCCCTCAACTCGTCTGCCTTTCCCGCAATACTCCTAGCATTGAAATATATACACCTCAGAAGATTTTTACCACCACTCACAACCTTTCTATCAGCGGATTTGCTTAAACTTTCAATATCATTTATTTTCACCCCAGCCACACTGTCAGCTCTGGCACTCTGGTTCCCATCCCCCTGCAAATCTAGTTTAAAGCCTCCCCAATAGCACTAGCAAACCTCCCTGAAAGGATATTGGTCCCCCTGTGGTTCAAGTGTAACCCGTCTCTCTTGTACAGGTCCCACCTGCCCCAGAAGAGGTCCCAATGATCCTGAAATCTGAAACCCTGCCCCCTACACCAGTTCCTCAGCCACTTGTTCCTCCTCCAGAGCATCCTATTCCTACCCTCACTGGCACGTAGCACAGGTAGCAATCCTGAGATTACCACCCTCGAGGTCCTGCTTTTCAACTTCCTACCAAGCTCTCTATACTCACTGTCCAGGACCTCTTCACTCTTCCTTGCTATGTCATTGGTGCCTATGTGCACCACGACATCTGGCTGGTCACCCTCCCACTTCAAAATGTCATGCAATCGATCAGAGACATCCTTGACCCTGGCACCCGGGAGGCAATAAACCATCCTGGATTCTCTGTCACGACCACAGAACCTCCTATCTGTATCTCTAACTATCGAGTCCCCTATCACTACCGCTCTCCTCTTTTTCCAGCCTCCCTTCTGCACTGCAGAACCAGACTCAGTGCCAGAGATCCGGCTACTGCAGCTAGTCCCAGGTAAGTCATCCCCCCCAACAGTATCCAATGCGGTATACTTGTTGCTGAGGGTCCTCTCCCCTCAGCACATCTATCCCACTTCCCTTCTGTGGTCATCGTGGACTTACAGGAGTTACCTTTCAGGATGAAAGAAACCAGGAGCTAACCACCTACCTGTGGACCAGACAGGTATGGAGAGATGCCTTCTGCCGTTGGAACAAGGAGGACTACGGTGGCCTGGACAACATACGTGTGCCCAGCAGTTATCTGTGGAGACCAGATATAGTCCTCTACAACAGGTGAGGCTCTATTCTGGCCATCGTGGAGGAGCTTGTCAAAGTCCTTGCTAAAGTCCAAATAGACAACATCCACTGCTCTTTCCACATCTAACCTTTCATTACGTAAAACAGTATGGCATAATACAGGCCCTTCAGCTCACAATGTAGTGCCAGCCTTCTAACCTACTCCAAGATTGATCTACCCCCTCCCTCCCACATAGCCCTGCAGTTTTCTATCATCCATTTGCTTATCTAAGATCAAACTTTCCCTTCCGTCCCACATAACCCTCCATTTCTCCATCTCCTATCTGAGAGGCTCTTAAACGTCCCTAATGTACCTGTCTCTACCATCACTCCTAGCTGGGCGTTCCACACACCCACCGCTCTCTAGAAAAAGCTACCAGACGTTCCCCAATGTGCTTATTTTTATGTAGAGATACAGTGCAGAACGGGCCCCTTCAGTGCAACGACCCGCAGATTTAACCCCAGCCGAAGCACAGGACAATTTACACTGACCTACTAACCAGTAAGCCTTTGGGCAATGGGAGGAAACAGGGGCACCTGGAGGTAACCTGCACATTCCGGGGGGCGGGGGGAACGTAGAAACTCCTTCCAGCCAGCAGCAGAATTGAACTCCGATGTCCCGCACTGTAATAGCATTGCGCTAATCTCTACACTACCAATCACCTTAAAATTACGCCAGCCCGTATTAACCGATCGACCCAGCACACTGTTGTGCCTGGGGAGACCCACACAGTCATGGGGAGAACACGCAACCTCTGCACAGACAGTGGGATTGAACCTGGGTGCCTGGCGGTGTGAAGCAACAAGACCCTCCCCACCCTGACTCCTGAAAACAGTGACAGCAGCCATCGTCAGGTCGGGGTGGGGGGAGCACTGGGATTGCCCCTCCTTCTACCATTGAGGGAGGTGCGGGTCAGATCACGGGACCAGTTAGTAATCATAACCACTTATTTATCGAGCACTTTCCATGCAGGTGATGCTGTTCAAAGCACTTTGCACTGGGAAAAGACAAAGAGATGTTTGTTAAAAGTAAGGATAAATAAATAGGTCTTGTAGCTGGTGTTAACAGAGTCTGCATCCCTTATAGTTTTAGACATTGAGTTCCAGTTTAGGAGTGTAGTTCAGAATAGCTGACCTGCCAATGATCTTTTGAGGGAGATTGTTTGAATTTAAGAGATGGTGCAGCTCGAGCAGGATTATAAAATGAAAAACGGTTCTGTGATGTACTCCGCTCCCAGGCTACTGAGAGCTTTAAAAACAGGTAAGGGAACTCTAAAATCAATTCTAAAAGACACAGGAAGCCAATGCAGAGTGGCTAGGACGGGAGAGATATGCTCCCTCATCCTGGTTTTAGTTAAAACTCCAGCATCGCCAGAGTTCCTTTCACACTACTGGGGGGTTCTGCAACGTCGTTGCCTGGTCCGAGCGGTGGGTGAACATGGATGCATGCAGTCAATGGCAGTCTTAACCCAGGCACCAAACCTTGAGAGGAGAACAAACTTTTGCTCCCATCCTAGGACAAAGTGCAGAAGCCCCCTGAACTAGGAGGGACACTTGCTGTGCAGTGTATCTGCAGTTGACAAGGTTCCACACAGTAGGCTTATTCAGAAAGTTAGAAGGCATGGGATCCAGGGAAGTTTGGCCAGGTGGATTCAGAATTGGCTTGCCTGCAGAAGGCAGAGGGTGGTGGTGGAGGGAGTACATTCAGATTGGAGGATTGTGACTAGTGGTGTCCCACAAGGATCTGTTCTGGGACCTCTACTTTTCGTGATTTCTATTAATGACCTGGATGTTGGGGTAGAAGGGTGGGTGGGCAAGTTTGCAGACGACACAAAGGTTGGTGGTGTTGTAGATAGTGTAGAGGATTGTCAAAGATTGCAGAGAGACATTGATAGGATGCAGAAGTGGGCTGAGAAGTGGCAGATGGAGTTCAACCCGGAGAAGTGTGAGGTGGTACACTTTGGAAGGACAAACTCCAAGGCAGAGTACAAAGTAAATGACAGGATACTTGGTAGTGTGGAGGAGCAGAGGGATCTGGGGGTACATGTCCACAGATCCCTGAAAGTTGCCTCACAGGTGGATAGGGTAGTTAAGAAAGCTTATGGGGTGTTAGCTTTCATAAGTCGAGGGATAGAGTTTAAGAGTCGCGATGTAATGATGCAGCTCTATAAAACTCTGGTTAGGCCACACTTGGAGTACTGCGTTCAGTTCTGGTCACCTCACTATAGGAAGGATGTGGAAGTATTGGAAAGGGTACAAAGGAGATTTACCAGGATGCTGCCTGGTTTAGAAAGTATGCATTATGATCAGAGATTAAGGGAGCTAGGGCTTTACTCTTTGGAGAGAAGGAGGATGAGAGGAGACATGATAGAGGTGTACAAGATAATAAGAGGAATAGATAGAGTGGATATCCAGCACCTCTTCCCCAGGGCACCACTGCTCAATACAAGAGGACATGGCTTTAAGGTAAGGGGTGGGAAGTTGAAGGGGGATATTAGAGGAAGGTTTTTTACTCAGAGAGTGGTTGGTGCGTGGAATGCACTGCCTGAGTCAGTGGTGGAGGCAGATACACTAGTGAAGTTTAAGAGACTACTAGACAGGTATATGGGAGGCAGGGTTTGCGGGTCGGCACAACATTGTGGGCCGAAGGGCCTGTACTGTGCTGTACTATTCTATGTTCTCTTCTGTTGAATTCTCCTCCCACCCTGCATTACTCACCCAACCCTCTTCTCCCCACCCCCTTCCCATTCCTCCCTCCGTCTTCCCATTCCACCCTCCCCTCCTCCTACCCCATTCCTCCCCTCCCCTTCCATATTCCTCCCTTCCCTCCACCTTCTCCATTCCTCCACTGTCTCTCCTTCCCAATTCCACCCCTCCCTCCCCTTCCCCATTCCTCCCCTCACTCCCCGTCCTGATTCCTCCCTCCCCTTTTCCACTCCTCCCCTCCTTCCCCCTTATTCATCCCATATCCCTCCTCCCTTCCCCAATCCTCCCCTTCCCCCTTCCCTCCCCTCCCCTCCCTCCCCCACTCCTCCCCTCCTTCCCCATTCCTCCCCTCCCTCCCCACTTCTTCCTCTCCCTCCCCTTCCCCACACTCTTCCCCTCCTCTCTCCACCCACTACACCATGCACCCCTCCTCCCTCTCCCCTCTCCTCCTTCCTCACCCCCTCATTCCACCCTCCACCCCTTCCCCTCATTCCACACTCCATCCTCTTCATTCGGTCCTCCCCTTCATTCCCTTCACCCTCCCCATTGCTCCCACACTCTCCATCTCCCTCATCCTCCCTCCCCTCCAACCTCCTCATTCCTCCCTACTTCCCTCATTCCACCTTCCCATTCCCCCTCCACCCCCCACATCCCTCCCTACATCCCCCTCATTCCACCTCCATCTCCCTCATTCCCCCATCTATCCCCTTTATTCCCTGTTGCTTCTCCTCCATCCCCCCTCCCTCCCTCCCCTCTCATTGACCCCTCATTATCTCCTCCCTCCCCCATTCCCTCTCCTACCCCTTTCATCCTCCTCATTCCTACCTTCCCCCCTTCTCATTCCTCTCCCTCCCTCCCCTCTCTCTCCAGCGCTGACCGGTTCACCAGCCCGGCAGACACGAACGCGGTGGTCCGATACGACGGCCTGGTGACCTGGGACTCGCCGGCCATCGCCCGCACCTCCTGCCAACTGGACGTCACCTCCTTCCCGCTGGACGCACAGCGCTGCCCGCTGACCTTCGGCTCGTGGACGTATGGCGGGCGGCAGCTGGACCTGTGGCCGGCGGGGGCCACGGGGCTGCTTTCGGATTTCGTGGGCCACGTCGAGTGGGAGGTGCTGGACCTGCCGGCTGGCCGGCGGCTCACTCAATACGGCTGCTGCTCGGAGCCGTACACCGACCTCACCTTCGTGCTGGTGCTTCGCCGCCGGCCCGCCTTCTACCTGCACAACCTGCTGCTACCCTGCGTCCTCCTCTCCGCCCTCACCCCCCTCGCCTTTCAGCTGCCTGCAGCCTCCGGAGAGAAGGTCTCGCTGGGCGTCTCCCTGCTCCTTGCCCTGACTGTCTTCCAGTTGATGGTAGCCGAGATTACACCCCCAGCCGAGAACCCACCGCTCCTTGGTGAGTCCCACCAGCGTCGGTGTGAGGTTGTGTCCATGAGACATAGGAATAGAATTAGGCCATTCAGCCCATCAAATCTGCTCATGGCTGATTTATTTTCCCTCTCAACCACATTCTGCTGTATTCTCCCCTTTGACGCCCTGTGATTAATCAACTTCTGCTTTAAATATACCCAATGGCTTTGCCTCTGCAGCCGTCTGAATTCCACATTTCACTAACCTTTGGCTAAAGAAATTCCTCCTCATCTCTGCTCGAATTGAACACCCCTCTTTTCCGAGGCCGTGCCGTCTGGTCCTAGACTCCCCCTCTATCTGAAACATCCTCTCCATATCCACTCTATCAAGGGCCTTCAATAGGTTTCAATTGGACCCCCCCCCTCCCATTCTTCTAACCTCCAGCGAGTACTGTGGAGTCACGGGGTCATATCCGGGGTTAAAAAGTTGGTGTCTCGCTTAGGGTCATGTTGAGGGTCAGTGCAAGGTCATGTCCAGGCTAACTGGGCCGGGGTTACGGCTGGGGTCATGGGGCTTTGGACACCCCCATGGTCACAGTCCATGCCGTGTCCACTTTCTGTCTGATCCCAACCCTCAAACCCAGTCCCAACCCCCAACACAAATGTAAACATAAACCCCAAATCCATAGCCCGACCCATAAACACAACCACCAACCGAAACCTCCAGTCCCAACCTGACACCCATCTCTCATCTTCCAGTACCAATCCCCACACCCAACCTCCCAACACAAACCCCAACCCAATCCCAGCTCATCCCCAAAGCCTACAGCCCACTCAGTGTTCAACTCAACACTAATCCCAATCCCCAAGACAAAACTCAATTTCAACCCCAATCCCAACACAACTTCTAATCCTCAACACAACCAACACTGAGCAATTCTCATCCCCATCCCCAATTCCCCACCCAATCTCCCAACCTCTAACCCCCAACCCAAACTGTAACCATCAAACCAAATCCCAATTCAATCCAATCTCAACCCTGAACCCACACCCACCAAACATTCAAAACCCAACACAACCACTAATACCCCAGCCAAACCCTAACCCAATCCCCAAGACACAACCCAAAGCCCAATCTCAACCCAAGCCCACATCCAACCCTCAATAGAATCCAAAAACTCTCATCCCCCATCCCCAATCTCCCTACCCAAACTCCCAACCCAGCCTCTAACCCCCAAACTGAACCCTAACCAATAAGACAAACACCAATCCAATCCTAACACAACCCAAAACCCAATCCATCCTCTCAGCCAACTCCAGATCCCCATCCAACCCTCAACACCCAACTCAACCTCCAATTCCCAATCCCCTTGCCCAAACACCAACCCCCAATACTGAACCCAAATCGCATCCTAAAGCCCACCAGCACAATGTCCGAGCCCACGTGGAGTAACCAGCCACTCTCTCCCTGTTGTTGTAGGAAAGTACTACATTGCCACGATGACCATGATGACTACCTCCACTGCGTTGACGGTGCTGATCATGAACATACAGTACTGTGGTGCTGAGGCAAAGCCAGTTCCCCGCTGGGCCAAGGTGCTTATCCTGGGACACATGGCCCGCTTCCTTTCCGTCTATGAGCTGGGTGAGCGGTGTGGACGGGACGCAGAGTCCGGAACCCAGGGGAGCCTGGCCGCTGGTGGACATCGACTGCTGGGAGAAGTGGAGGAGCCGAGCCTCAGCGAGGGGCAAGAGGAGGAAGAGGAGGAACCTGAGGGAGTGGTCAGCCCCACCCACTCTCTTCTCGCTGCGAATGGGGAGGAGGGTCAGTGGAGGTTTGGTGCTGGAGGCTGCCCCCACCACTGGCGGCAGCTGGTCAGGGACGTGGAGGTCATCGCCAGTCGTGTCCGCCGGCGGAGGAAAACGCAGCGGCTGCTGGCCGAGTGGAGGAGGGCCAGCAGAGTGATCGACCGTCTCTTCACCTGGATCTTCGTTCTGATGCTCACCATGATGAGTGTTGTCATCACCGCCCAGGCGCTGTAGAACAACTGTACAATGGCTGTAGTTTGATTGTAGTCTACAGCTCACAGAAAAGTACAGTACAGGCCCTTCAGCCCACAATGTTGTGCTGATCCGTTAACCTACTCCAAGATCAATCTACCCCTTCCCTCCCACATAGCCTCCGTTTCTCAATCATCCATGTGCCTATCTAAGAGTCTCTTCAATGTCCCGAATGTACCTGACTCCACCACCAGCCCCAGCAGTGTGTTCCACACACCCACCACTCATAAAATAACCTACCCCTCACAACACCCCATATTTTCCTCCAATCACATTACAGTTATGCTAGCTCCCTAGGTAGAATTTAAAGGCAGAGGTTTGGAACACAGAGCAGTTCAACCTGCAATACTTTTGACCTTTCTGGCTATTCTAAGATCCAGGAAGTTCGGAGACCATGAGACTCAGGAGCAGGATTAGCCCGCTCGGCCCAGTGAATCTGGTTGATTTATTACCCCTCTCAACCCTCTACACTGTCCCAGCACACAAAGCTTCCCTCTACACCGGGGACCCTACCATTAACCAGGACCCCAGGCTGGGAACCCCTGCTCTACACTATGGTGAGGAATAACAGTTGGGTGCACAGTCGCACCCTCCAGACACCCTTGGGTGAACACTGCAGGAGAAGCACAAAATCCCATTGAAACAAAACAAGTCTCTGGCAGCGTAGACATCACTCAAGCCTCTGTCACTTACACAGTGAATTCTGCCTGAATCCACCCATGACAACCCCCACTCCACCTGATCCCTCCCTACAGAAGAACACTCACTCAGTCACCCCTTCAGGACTTTCACAAAAGCCTGAAAGCTCTCACCACCAGGCTGAGGATCAGCTTTTATCCCATTGTTATTTTTGAACCTTAAAGATGAAATCTTGACCTCATATGGCCCCTGAACCTTATTGTCTGCCTGCACTGCACTTTCTCTGTAGCCCTAAAACTTTATCCTTCCTTGTTTCAGTCTGTTTTCCTTTTCTACTTAATGTACACAATGATCTGTCTGAACGACTGACATCCTGTCTGAACGGCTGACATCCTATCTGAACGACTGACGTCCTGTCTGAACGACTGACATCCTGTCTGAACGACTGACATCCTGTCTGAATGGCTGACGTCCTGTCTGAACGACTGACGTCCTGTCTGAACGACTGACGTCCTCTCTGAACGACTGACGTCCTCTCTGAATGGCATACAACCTGTCTGAACGACTGACATCCTGTCTGAACGGCTGACATCCTGTCTGAACAGCTGACAACCTGTCTGAACGGCTGACATCCTGTCTGAACGGCTGATATACAACCTGTCATGGCAGCTTATACACACCCCACTCTCCTATGCAATTCTATCCTGTCCAACTTCTTCCTCTACCTCAGTCCCTCAAACAAGACCATAAGATATAGGAGCACAATCAGGCCATTTGGCCCCATCGAGTCTGCTCCATCATTTCATAATGGCTGATCCAATTTTCCTCTCAGCCCCAATCTCCTGCCTTCTCCCTGTATCCCTTCATGTCCTGACCAGTCAGGCATTTATCAACCTCCGCCTTAAATATACCCAGTGACGTGGCCGCCACAGCTGGCAGTGGCAAAGAATTCCACAGATTCACCTCCTCCTGGCTAAAGAAATTCCTACTCATCTGCTCTCTAAAAGGGCGCCCCTCTTTTCTGAGGCTGTGTTCCCTGGTCCTAGACTCTCCCACCAGAGGAAACATCCTCTCCACATCCACTCTATCATGGCCTTTCACCATTCGATTGGATTCAGTGAGGCCATCCTTCATTCTTCTGAATTCTAGTGAATACAGGCCCAGAGCCATCAAACGCACCTCAAACGACAAGCATTTTAATCCTGGAAGCATCATTTTCGTAAACCTCCTTTGAACTCTCTCCAGTTTCAGCATATCTTTTCGAAGATAAGGGGACCAAAAACTACTCACAATACTCCAAGTGAGGGCTCACCAGTGCTTTATAAAGTCTCAATGTTACATCCTTGCTTTTATATTCCAGTCATCTTGAAGAATGCTAACATCACATTTACCTTCCTTACCCAAGACTCAACCTGCAAATTAACCTGTTGGGAATCCTGCACAAGAATTCCCAAGTCCCTTTGCACCTCAGGTTTTTGTATTTTCTCTCCATTTAGGAAATAGTTAACTACCAAGTGCACGACCATACACTTCCCAACACTGTATTCCATCTGACATTTCTTTGCCCATTCTCCTAATCTGTCTAAGTCCTTCTGTAGCCTCTCTACTTCTTCAAAACTACCTGCCCCTCCATCTATCTTCATATCATCTGCAAAACTTTACAACAAAGCCATCAACTCCATCATCCGAATCATTGAGATAAAATGTAAAAAGAATTGGTCCCAACACGGACCCCTGTGAAACATCAGCAGCCAACCAGCGAAGACTTCCTTTATTCACACTCGTTGCCTCCTGCCAATCAGCCAATGCTTTATCCATGCTACAATCATTCCTGTAATACCATGGGCTTGTACCTTGTTAAGCAGCCTCATGTGTGGCACCTTGTCAAAGGCTTTCTGAAAATCCAAGTGCACAACATCAACCAATTCTCCTTTGTCTATTCTGCTTGTTATTTCTTCATTGAATTCCAGCAGACTTGTCGGGCAAGATTTTCCCTTGAAGAAACAATGCTGGCTCTGGCCTATTTTATCATGTGCCTCCAAATACCCTGAGACCTCGTCCTTAA
Organism: Mobula hypostoma; assembly: GCF_963921235.1. Lineage (NCBI taxonomy): Eukaryota > Metazoa > Chordata > Chondrichthyes > Myliobatiformes > Myliobatidae > Mobula > Mobula hypostoma. The sequence goes on from NC_086103.1 coordinate 186,083,877, forward strand.
AAACATAGAAAACCTGCAGCACAATACAGGCCCTTCAGCCCACAATGCCTTAATAATCAACTCCAACATCTTCTCAACCACTGAGGTCAGACTAACTGGCCTATAGTTTCCTTTCTTCTGCCTCTCTCCCTTCTTGAAGAGTGGAGTGACATTTGTAATTTTCCAGTGTTCTGGAACCATTCCAGAACCTGCTATTCTTGAAAGATCATTATTAATGCCTCCACGATCTCTTAATACCACTTCTTTCAGAACTCTGGGGCGTATACCATCTGGTCCAGGTGACCTTCAGACCTTTCAGTTTCCCAAGAACTTTCTCTCTAGTTATGGTAACTTTTAACACTTCATGACCCCTGACACCTGGAACTTCCTCCATACTGCTGGTGTCTTCCACAGTGAAGACTGATGCAAAATACTTATTCAGTTTGTCCGCCATCTCAATGTCTCCCATTACTACCTCTCCAGCTGTCTTTAATATCCTCTTTAATACTATTAGCCAGCTTACTTTCATATTCCATGTTTACCTTCTGAATGACTTTTTAAAGTTACCTTCTGTTGGTTTTTAGAAGCTTCCCAATCCTCTAACTTCCCACTAATTTTTGCTCTATTATATGCCCTCTCTGGCTTTTATGTTGGCTTTGACTTCTCTTGTTAGCCATGGTTGTGTCATCTTACCTTCTGAATAATTCTTCCTCTGTGGGATGTATATATCCTGTGCCTTCTGAATTGCTTCCAGAAATTCCAGCCATTGCTGCTCTGCTGTCATCCCAGCCAGTGTTCTTTTCCAATCAACGTCTCTGTAATTCCCTTTACTCCACTTTCATACTGATACATCTAACTTTAGCTTCTTCTTCTCAAATTTCAGGGTGAATTCAATCATATTATGGTCACTTGCTCCTAAGGGTTCTTTTACTTTAAGCAGTCTAGTCAATTCTGGTTCATTGCACAACATCCAATCCAGAATGGCTGATCTCCAGGTGGGCTCAACCATGAGCTGTTCTAAAAAGCCATCTCATAGGCATTCTAGAAATTCCCCCTCTTGGAATCCAGCATCAACCTGATTTTCCCAATCTAGCTGCATATTGAAATCCACTATGACGATTGTAACATTGCCCTTTTGGCATACATTTTTCTATCTCCCGTTGTGATTTGTAGACCACATCCTTCCTATTGTTTTGGGGTCTCTATACAACTCCCATCAGGTTCTTTTTAGCCTTGCAGTTCCCTATCCGAGCAACATTGTTGGAACTCAGGAAGAGGAAACATTATGCCAAAACCAACATTCACCCATCCTTAAGATGTCCAGAGGGATTTTTACAACTAGAGAGCAACACACATCAAAGTTGCTGGTGAATGCAGCAGGCCAGGCAGCATCTCTAGGAAGAGGTACAGTTGACGTTTCAGGCCAAGACCCTTCATCAGGACTCACTGAAAGAAGAGCTAGTAAGAGATTTGAAAGTGGGAGGGGGAGGGGGAGATCCAAAATGATAGGAGAAGACAGGAGGGGGAGGGATGGAGCCAAGAGCTGGACAGATGATTGGCAAAAGGGATATGAGAGAATCATGGGACAGGAGGTCCAGGGAGAAAGACAAGGGTCGGGGGGGGGGGGAACCCTGAGGATGGGCAAGGGGTATAGTCAGAGGGACAGAGGGAGAAAAAGGAGAGAGAGAAAGAATGTGTGTATAAAAATCAGTAACAGATGGGGTACGAGGGGGAGGTGGGGCATTAGCGGAAGTTAGAGAAGTTGATGTTCATGCCATCAGGTTGGAGGCTACCCAGACGGAATATAAGGTGTTGTTCCTCCAACCTGAGTGTGGCTTCATCTTTACAGTAGAGGAGGCTGTGGATAGACATATCGGAATGGGAATGGGACGTGGAATTAAAATATGTGGCCACTGGGAGATCCTGCTTTCTCTGGCGGACAGAGCGTAGATGTTCAGCAAAGCGGTCTCCCAGTCTGCGTCGGGTCTCGCCAATATATAAAAGGCCACATCGGGAGCACCGGACGCAGTATATCACCCCAGTCGACTCACAGGTGAAGTGTCGTCTCACCTGGAAGGACTGTTTGGGGTCCAAGGGCATGTGTAGCACTTGTTCCGCTTACACGGATAAGTGCCAGGAGGGAGATCAGTGGGGAGGGATGGGGGGGACGAATGGACAAGGGAGTCGCGTAGGGAGCGACCCCTGCGGAATGCAGGGGGGGGGGAGGGAAAGATGTGCTTAGTGGTGGGATCCCGTTGGAGGTGGCGGAAGTTACGGAGAATAATATGTTGGATCTGGAGGCTGGTGGGGTGGTAGGTGAGGACCAGGGGAACCCTATTCCTAGTGGGGTGGTGGGAGGATGGAGTGAGAGCAGATGTACGTGAAATGGGGGAGATGCGTTTAAGAGCAGAGTTGATAGTGGAGGAAGGGAAGCCCCTTTCTTTAAAAAAGGAAGACATCTCCCTCGTCCTAGAATGAAAAGTCTCATCCTGAGAGCAGATGCGGCGGAGACGGAGGAATTGCGAGAAGGGGATGGCATTTTTGCAAGAGACAGGGTGAGAAGAGGAATAGTCCAGATAGCTGTGAGAGTCAGTAGGCTTATAGTACACATCAGTAGATAAACTGTCACCAGAGATAGAGACAGAAAGATCTAGAAAGGGGAGGGAGGTGTCGGAAATGGACCAGGTAAACTTGAGGGCAGGGTGAAAGTTGGAGGCAAAGTTAATAAAGTCAACGAGTTCTGCATGCGTGTAGGAAGCAGCGCCAATGCAGTCGTCGATGTAGTGAAGGAAAAGTGGGGGACAGATACCAGAATAGGCACGGAACATAGATTGTTCCACAAACCCAACAAAAAGGCAGGCATAGTTAGGACCCATACGGGTGCCCATAGCTACACCTTTAGTTTGGAGGAAGTGGGAGGAGCCAAAGGAGAAATTATTAAGTGTAAGGACTAATTCCGCTAGACGGAGCAGAGTGTTGGTAGAGGGGAACTGATTAGGTCTGGAATCCAAAAAGAAGCGGAGAGCTTTGAGACCTTCCTGATGGGGGATGGAAGTATATAGGGACTGGACGTCTATATACTGGACATCTGTATGCTGGTTCTTTAACCCGTCACGGGATACTTGACGCATTGAAGACCCTCAAACAGCAATCAGGTAGAACACCACCGAACGGGCCTTTCAAACCACAATGATACACTATTTTCTTTATTTTTCTGAACTTGCACAGATGTTACATTTAGTTTAGTTTATCTTGTCAGGTATCTAGCATTGTATTGTCAGTGATGTCCCATTGGTAATATTCTCGAATTTGACTGAGGTCATCTGTCCTGACCCAGCACTGAGACACAATCACAAGGAAGGCACACCAACATCTTTACATTCTGCAGACATTTTCAATTTGTCACTGAACACTCCAACAAACTTTCACAGGTGTAGTGTTGAAAGTATCCTGGTTGGTTGTATCTCTGTCTGTACTGCAATTTCAATGTACAGGAATGTAAGAAGCTGTAGAGTATAGGACTCAGTCCAAGACATCACAGACACATCCCTCCCCATCGGGAATATCCACAGGACTCAGTCCAATACATCACGGACACATCCCTCCCCATCGGGAATATCCACAGGACTCAGTCCAATACATCACGGACACATCCCTCCCCATCGGGAATATCCACAGGACTCAGTCCATCCGGACACATCCCTCCCCATCGGGAATATCCACAGGACTCAGTCCAAGACATCACAGACACATCCCTCCCCATCGGGAATATCCACAGGACTCAGTCCAATACATCACGGACACATCCCTCCCCATCGGGAATATCCACAGGACTCAGTCCAATACATCACGGACACATCCCTCCCCATCGGGAATATCCACAGGACTCAGTCCAATACATCACGGACACATCCCTCCCCATCGGGAATATCCACAGGACTCAGTCCATCCGGACACATCCCTCCCCATCGGGAATATCCACAGGACTCAGTCCAATACATCACGGACACTTCCCTCCCCATCGGGAATATCCACAGGACTCAGTCCAAGACATCACAGACACATCCCTCCCCATCGGGAATATCCACAGGAATCAGCCCAATACATCACAGACACATCCCTCCCCATCGGGAATATCCACAGGAATCAGCCCAATACATCACGGACACATCCCTCCCCATCGGGAATATCCACAGGAATCGGCCCAATACATCACGGACACATCCCTCCCCATCAGGAATATCCACAGGACTCAGTCCAATACATCACGGACACATCCCTCCCCATCAGGAATATCCACAGGACTCAGTCCAATACATCACGGACACATCCCTCCCCATCGGGAATATCCACAGGAATCGGCCCAATACATCACAGACACATCCCTCCCCATCGGGAATATCCACAGGACTCAGTCCAATACATCACGGACACATCCCTCCCCACATCAGTTCTGTCTACAGGAGGTACTGCCTCAAGATGGCAACATGCATCATTAAAGATCCTCTCCATCCAGGCCATGCATCTTCTCCCAGCTCCCATCAGGCCGGAGGTACAGAAGCCCTAAGTCTCACACCACCAGGTTCAGGAACAACTTCTACCATTCCGTTCTTGAATCAAATGACATGTCCCTAATCACTATTGTTTAGTACCACTGTGACCACTTGGCACTAATGTTTTCTTTTGTTCTAATTCTGTTCCTGTGTAAAAAATAATGTATAATTTATGTTTAAGATATGTTTTTTTCTTGTGAGTACTGCTTGTCTGTTGCTATATGCTTGTGATTCAAGATTGAAGATTGTTTAATGTAATTTCCAGTACACAAGTGTAAAGGAGAATGAAATAACTGCTACTCCGGATCTGATACAGCACAAAAATACACAATAAGGTAATGAACACACTAAGAAAAAAAACACAATAAATATAAATACTTAAGAGATCTCATATACACTGATTGATTGTATGTCCATAAAGTGACGCTAGGCACAGGAGTGTCTGTAGATACGGTGACTCTGACAGGAAATGATAAAGTAGTGATGGTTGGGGTGTGGAGGGATGGGTCAGTGGGTGGAGGTGTTGATCAGCCTTACTGCTTGGGGAAAGTAACTGTTTTTGAGTCTGGTGGTCCTGGTGTGGGTACTACGTAGCCTCCTCCCTGATTGAAGTGGGACAAACAGTCCACGAGCAGGGTGGGTGGGATCCTTCATGATGTTACTGAGGAGAGGGAACACATCAATGTTTCAGCTCGATAACTGCTCTTCAGAAGCGGGCCCAGGACAGACCTGGGAGGGAGCAGTAGGCGTGGAGTGATCAAGTTGAGGCTGGTTATCAGAAAAGGGAAGTGTTTTCGGGGAGAGAAGTGCAGGTGAGTTAACACTGACACGGACAGTGGGAGTGTAGACCAGATGATCCAACAGCTAGAATAACAAGCGATGGATAGAGTTACTGACTGGATTGAATGTCGGATAGGGGCAGATCAGTGAATCCCTACCACTTAGAAGCTGGAGGTCTGTATAGAGGTTTATAAGGAGGAATTCAGGCAGTATCTATGGAGGTGAGTAAGCAGTCGATATTTCAGGCTGAGGCCCTTCATTGGGATTGGGACAGAGGGGGCAGAAGTGAGAAGTGATCAGAAAGCCAGATGCTTCCTTCCTATCCAGTCCTGCTGTGGGGTCTTGGCCCAAAACATCAACTATTTATTCCCCTCCATAGATGCTGCCTGACCTGCTGAGTTCCTGCAGCAGTTTGTGTGTGTCACTCTGGAAATCTCCAGCATCTGCAGAATCTCTTGTGTTTATGTTAAAGTCTGATAATATTGTTAGGACGTGAATGGTCATAGAATTTTCCCCAGGGTGAGGGCGAACATAGGTTTAAGGTGAGAGGCAAAAGATATAAATGGGGTGATTTCCCAGAGAGTGGTTTATGGGAGGAGCTGCCAGAGGCAGGTACAATTGCAACATTTGAAATACATTTGGACGGGCACATTCACATCTGTTCCCCTGAAGTCCACAATCAATTCCTTGGTCTTCCTGCTGTTGAAAGCATGCTTGTTGCAACACTTCAAGACCTTGGCTTGAATAACTCTGCAATTAGATCCTCGATTCCTCACCTGCAGACCCCAGTCAGTTCAGATTGGTAACAACATCTGGTCCACAATCTCCATCAGCAGAGGTGCACCACAGGGCTGTGTGCTTAGCCCCTGCTCTACTCACTTTATCTTTACAACTGTGTGGCTAAGCACAGCTCCAATTCCACGTTTAAGTTCACTGACGACACCACTGTTGTTGGCTGAATCAAAGGTGATGAAGAATCAGCAGATAGGAGGGAGATTGATCTGAGATGATTGTTGACTTCAGGAGGAAACCAGAAGTCCATGAGCCAGTCGTCATCGAGGGAATCAGAGGTGGAGAGTTTCAGCAACTATAAATTCCTTGGTGTTCTTATTTCAGATAACCTCTCCTGGGAAACTTCGGCAAAATTCTATAGATGCGTGGTGGAGATAATATTAACAAGTTGCATCACGGCTTTGAACAGTTCATCCCATAAAATGCAGTGGATATGGCCCAGTCCTTCACAGGGAAAGCCCTTTCCACCATTGAGCAACATCTACAATGAGCACTGTCACAGGAAAGCAGCATCCGTCATCAGGGACCCAACCACACAAGTTCTCTTCTCGCTGCTGTCATCAGGAAGGAGGAACAGGAGCCTCAGGACCTACACTACCAGGTTCAGGAACAGTTATTACCCCTCAACCATCAGGTCCCACACCACCAGGTTCAGGAACAGTTATTACCCCTCAACCATCAGGTCCCACACCACCAGGTTCAGGAACAGTTATTACCCCTCAACCATCAGGTCCCACACCACCAGGTTCAGGAACAGTTATTACCCCTCAACCGTCAGTCCCACACCACCAGGTTCAGGAACAATTATTACTCATCAACCATCAGGTCCCACATCACCAGGTTCAGGAACAGTTATTACCCCTCAACCATCAGGTCCCACACCACCAGGTTCAGGAACAGTTATTACCCCTCAACCATCAGGTCCCACACCACCAGGTTCAGGAACAGTTATTACCCCTCAACCATCAGGTCCCACACCACCAGGTTCAGGAACAGTTATTACCCCTCAACCATCAGGTCCCACACCACCAGGTTCAGGGACACCAGATCCAATGAGACAGGGAAATTTTGGTAGGGTACAGGAACCGTAGTGTACAAAGGCTGTAATAAATCTAGTCAAGAAGAAAAGAAAAGCTTACAAAAGGTTCAGAGAGCTAGGTAATGTTAGAGATGCAGAAGATTAATAAGGCTAACAGGAAGGAGCTTAAGCAGGAAATTAGGAGAGCCAGAAGGGGCCATGAGAAGGCCTTGGCAAGCAGGATTAAGGAAAACCCCAAGGCATTCTACAAGTATGTGAAGAGCAAGAGGATAAGATGTAAAAGAATAGGACCAATCAAGTGTGACAGTGGGAAAGTGTGTATGGAACCAGAGGAAATAGCAGAGGTATTTAATGAATACTTTACTTCAGTATTCACTATGGAAAAGGATCTTGGTGATTGTAGTGCTGACTTGCAGCAGACTGAAAAGCTTGAGCATGTAGATATTAAGAAAGAGGATGTGCTGGAGATTTTGGAAAGCATCAAGTTGGATAAGTTGCTCGGTTCGGATGAGATGTACCCCAGGCTACTGTGGGAGGCGAGGGATGAGATTGCTGAGCCTCTGGCAATGACCTTTGCATCATCAATGGGGACTGGAGAGGTTCCAGAGGATTGGAGGGTTGCAGATGTCGTTCCTTTATTCAAGAAAGGGAGTAGAGATAACCCAGGAAATTATAGACCAGTGAGTCTTACCTCAGTGGTTGGTAAGTTGATGGAGAGGATCCTGAGAGGCAGGATTTATGAACATTTGGAGACGTATAATATGATTAGGAATAGTCAACATGGCTTTGTTAAGGGCAGGTTGTGCCTTACGAGCCTGACTGAATTTTTTGAGGATGTGACTAAACACATTGATGAAGGAAGAGCAGTAGATGTAGTGTATATGGATTTCAGCAAGGCATTTGATAAGGTACCCCATGCAAGGCTTATTGAGAAAGTAAGGAGGCATGGGATCCAAGGGGACATTGCTTTGTGGATCCAGAACTGGCTTGCCCACAGATGGGAAAGAGTGGTTGTAGATGGATCATATTCTGCATGGAGGTCAGTGATCAGTGGTGTGCCTCAGGGATCTGTTCTGGGACCCTTACTCTTTGTGATTTTTATAAATGATCTGGATGAGGAAGTGGAGGGATGGGTTAGTAAATTTGCTGATGACACAAAGGTTGGGGGTGTTGTGGATAGTGTGGAGAGCTGTCAGAGGTTACAACAGGACATTGATAGGATGCAAAACTGGGCTGAGAAGTGGCAGATGGAGTTCAACCCAGATAAGTGTGAGGTGGTCCATTTTGGTAGGTCAAATATGACAGAATATAGCATTAATGGCAAGACTCTTGGCAGTGTGGAGGATCAGAGGGATCTTTGGGTCCGAGTCCATCAGACGCTCAAAGCAGCTGCGCAGGTTGACTCTGTGGTTAAGAAGGCTTATGGTGCATTGGCCTTCATCAATCATGGGATTGAGTTTAGGAGCCGAGAGGTAACGTTGCAGCTATATAGGACCCTGGTCAGACCCCACTTGGAGTACTGTGCTCAGTTCTGGTCGCCTCACTACAGGAAGGATGTGGAAACCATAGAAAGGGTGCAGAGGAGATTTACAAAGATGTTGCCTAGATTGGGGAGCATGCCTTATGAGAATAGGTTGAGTGAACTTGGCCTTTTCTCCTTGGAGCGATGGAGGATGAGAAGTGACCTGATAGAGGTGCATAAGATGATGAGAGGCATTGAGCGTGTGGATAGTCAGAGGCTTTTTCCCAGGGCTGAAATGGTTGCCACAAGAGGACACAGGTTTAAGGTGCTGGGGAGTAGGTACAGAGGAGATGTCAGGGGTAAGTTTTTTTACTCAGAGAGTGGTGAGTGCGTGGAATGGGCTGCCGGCAACGGTGGTGGAGGTGGATACGATAGGGTCTTTTAAGAGACTTTTGGACAGGTATATGGAGCTTAGAAAAATGGAGAGCTATGGGTAAGCCTCGTAATTTCTAAGGTAGGGACATGTTCGGCACAAATTTGAGGGCCGAAGGGCCTGTATTGTGCTGTAGGTTTTCTATGTTTCTATGTAACAGTTATTACCCCTCAACCATCAGGCTCTTGAACCAGAGGGGATAACTCACTTGTCCATCAGTGGACTGTTCCCTTAGCCTATGGACTCACTTTCAAGGACTTGTCTCATATTCTTGATATCGATTGCTTATATATTTATTTATTTTTGTATTTGCACAGTTGTTGATGGTTGTCTGCCTGTTCTGGTGGGTGTGGTATTTCATTGATTCTGCTGTTTTCTTGGATTTACTGTGATTGTCTGCAAGAAAACAAATGTCAGGGTTGTATATGGTGACTTATATGAACTTAGACAATAAATTTACTTTGAACCACTCACCAGTCAATCCTATCTTACTCCTCATCACCATCTGAGATTCTGGAAGAGAGTACAGGATTCCTATCAGTGGGGAGGAACAGGGGGATCTTGGGGTTCATGTCCATAGATGCCTTGAAGTTTCCGCACAAGTCGATGAGGTGGTATGATGTATTGGCCCTCATTGCTGGGGGGGAGAGTGGGAACCAAACTGACGAGATGGAGGAAGAGGCGTTTGGCTCACAAATAGAGAAAGTTTGGAGACAGTGCGAGAGGGAGGATAGGCAGGTGATAGAGAAGGGATGTGCTCAGACCAATGGTTTGAGATGTGTCTATTTTAATGTAAGGAGAATTATGAACAAAGCGGATGAGCTTAGAGCGTGGATCAATACTTGGAACTGTGATGTTGTGGCCATTACAGAGACTTGGATGGTGCAGGGGCAAGAATGGTTACTTCGAGTGCCAGGCTTTAGATGTTTCAGAAAGGACAGGGAGGGAGGCAAAAGAGGTGGGGGCCTGGCACCGTTGATCAGAGATAGTGTCACAGCTACAGAAAAGGAGGAAGACATGGAAGAATTGTTTACAGAGTCTCTATGGGTGTAAATTAGGAACAGGAAGGGGCCAATAACTAAGGTGCTTGGAAGTAGGTACAAAGGAGATACCAGGGGTAAGGTGGTTAGTTTTTTAGAAAAAAACAGAGTGGTGAGTGTGTGGAATAGGCTGCCAGCAACAGTAGTGGATGCAGATACAACAGGGTCTTTTCAGAGAATTTTGAATAGGTATATGGAGCTCAGAAAAATATAGTACTATGGGTAGCTTTTCAGGTAGGGACATGTTCGGCACAGCTTTGTGGGCCGAAGGACCTGTATTGTGCTGTAGGTCTTCTGTGTTACTATTAGTCAGAGGACCGAGTTCAAGAGCCATGAGGTAGCTTTACAGCTCTGGTTAGACCACAATTGGGTATTGAGTTGAGTTCTGGTCACTTTTTGACCAGAAGTCCTGAAGTCCACAAGTCCACAATCAATCAGAAAGGATGTGGAAGCTTTAGAGAGGATGCAGAGCGAATTACCTAGATGATGCCTGGATTAGAGAGCGTGTTTTATGAGGATGGGTTGAGCGAGCCAGGGGTTTTCTCTTTAGAGCAAAGGAGGATGAGAGGTGACGTGATAGAGGTGTACAAGATGATAAGAGGAATAGATTGAGCGGACAGTCAGAGACTTTTCCCAGGGTGGAAATAATTTTAAGATGTTTGGATGAAAGTACAGGGGTATGTCAGAAGTAGCAATTTGTTTATTAATTTTTTTTATACAGAGTGGTGGATGTGGAATGCTTTGCGAGGGGTGCTGATAGAGGCAGATACATTAGGGACACTTAAGATACTCTCAGGCACATAGATGAAAAAAAAATAGACGGCTATGTGGGTATGTGACAAGGAATGGGGTAGATTAATCCTGGAGTACATTAAATTATCTGCATATCGGGGGCTAAATCAGGTGCTGTAATGTTATGTTCATCATCATTCTGGTACGCAGTCTCATCAGGACCCTATTGGCTCACTGGAGTTAGTGTCATATGCTACAGAACGGAAACAGGCCTGTCGGCCCATCTGGTCCATGCTAACCAAGGTGCCAATCTAAGCCAGTCCCATTTGCCCACATTAGGCCTATGACCTTCTAAACCTTTCCAATCCATGTACTTGCAGAGGGATATAGATAGGTTAAGTGAGAGGGCAAGGGTCTGGCAGATGGAGCACAATGCTGGTAAATATGAGGTCATCCACGTTGGAGGGAAGAATGAGAGAGCAGATTATCATTTAAATGGTAAAAGATTGCAGCATGCAGCTGTGCAGAGGGAGTTTGGAATGCCTGTGCATGAATCACGAAGGGTTGGTTTGCAGGTGCAGCAGGCTATCAAGAAGGCAAATGGAAGAGTTACTAACTTCAAACTTTCTGCATTATCACTCAGAGTTGAACTGCACATGCATGTAACAAGAGCTGTATAACTCATCGCCTTCTACCCAAAGCCACAAAATTATCAATCACCCCTGCTGTGGACAACTTCTGGAGGTCCAAGATGCCGACTTCTACAAAGAAGGGATCCGTATGCTTCATGACCGCTGGACTAAGTGTGTAAATGTAGGAGGGGACAATGTTGAAAAATAAATGCGCTAGGTTTTCTAAAATTGACTCCTCCTACCCCAGGCCACAAATTTATCAATCACCCCTCATAATTTAAGAGCGGGGAGGTTATGTTGCAACTGTACAGGGTACTGGTGAGGCCGCACCTGGAGTACTGTGTGCAGTTCTGGTCTCCATACTTGAGGAAGGATATACTGGCTTTGGAGGCGGTGCAGAGGAGGTTCACCAGGTTGACTCCAGAGATGAGGGGGTTAGACTGAGGATAGATTGAGTCACCTGGGACTATACCTGCTGTAATTCAGAAGAATGAGAAGAGTTATTTTCGAAACATATAAAATTATGAAAGGGACAGATATGATAGAGGCAGGAAAGTAGTTTTCACTGGTAACATAAATAACCTCAAGATTTGGGGAAGTAGATCTAGGACAGAGATGAGGAGGAACTACTTTTCCCAAAGAGTGGTGAATCTGTGGAATTCTCTACCCAATGAAGCAGTGGAGGCTACATCAGTAAATATATAAGAGAAGGGTTGGATAGATTCTTACGTAGTGGGGGAATTAAGGGTTATGGGGAAAAGGCAGGTAGGTGGAGATGAGTCCATGGCCAGATCAGCCATGATCTTATTGAATGGTGGAGCAGGCTCGACGGGCCAGATGGCCGACTCCTGCTCCAATTTCTTAGGTTCTGCCCAAGTGTCTTAAAAGTTGCATCTTCCTCAAACACTTCCTCTGGCAGTCATTCCACATAGACATCAACCTTTGTGTAAAGATGTTACCCCTCAAATTCTCATTAAGTTGTTCCACTCTCACTTTAAATCTGTCTTCTGGAACTTAGTTCCATAACTCTGCAAAAAAAAACTATACTGCGTGCATTCACCCCATCTCTGCTCCTCATGATTTTATACACCTCTATAATGTCTCCTATTTGGTAGAGAGTAAAGTCCGAGTCTATCCAACCTCACCCTATAACTCAGTCCCTCAATTCCTGGCAGTAACCTTGTAAATCTTTCCTGCACTTAAAGCAGGGTGACCAAAACTGAAGGCAATGCTCCAAGTGCGGCCTCACCAGTGTCCTGTACATCTTCACCATCTCCTCCCAATGTCTATACTCAATGTCCTGATTGATGAAGGTCAGCTTGCTAAAAGACTTTTTCACCACCCAGTCTAGTTGCGATTCCACTTTGGGAGAAGCACGTGCTTGTAACTGCAAAGTTCTCTGTTCAAGTATTACATCAGTAAAGAGAGGGCCCTCTTGTGGGATGGGGGTCAACATGCTAGCTGCCTTCATTGTATGTATATGTATGCCAGTACACAAGCTGCTGGCCATGCAGCTGGCTCCTCCTCTCCCACAGCTGATGAATCCAAAGGAAAGGTACCAGCAGCATCACAGGAGTTGCCAGATAACATTGAACTCGATGTAGGACAGCCTTAGGGACTCCAGCTCTGGATTCCCCCCCCCCCCCGGGGTTTACCCTGAAGCCTTCCCCATGAGTGGGCATGGTACAAGACAGTTGAGGCTTGAGATCAGTTTCCCTTCTCCTAAATGAGCTGTCAACCACTGCTGACGAGCCCTATCTGCCCAAAGTAAGATCAGTAAGAGATATGGATACCAAGAGGATCAGGAGATGGGAGGGAAGGGTGAGAATGGAGGGAGGGGGTGATGAATGACCCTCCAAGCCAGACCTGACTGAACTGAATGAACAGTTGAGCAGCAGACCCATTATTCCCATTTTCATGCCTCAGCATTCCCAGGGAAGTCACCCTCTTCAAAGGGGAGCACTGCAAACAAAATTTACAAGGATGTTGCTGGGACTTGAGAAGCCTAGTTATTGGGAAAGGGTGAACAGGTTTGGACTTCATTCCCTGGAGCATAGGAGAATGAGGGGAGATTTGATAGGTATATAAAATTATGAGGGATACAGGACAGCGGGGAAAAAAACCTGTTTGCATTTACCCTGGGTTTGGGTGAGACTAAGAATTAGATGTCATAGGTGAAGGGTGTAAGGTGAACTATTTATAGGGAAGCAATACACAAAATCCTGGAGGTACTCAGGTCAGGCAGCATTGACAGAAATGAATAAACAGCCAACGTACCAGGCCAAGATCCTCCTTCAGATCTGGAAATGAAGGAGGTACCAGAATAAAAAGGTGGGGGGAGGGGAAGCAAGATTGCTAGGTGTTGGGTGAAGCCAGCTGGGTTGGAAAGATAAAGAAGGAATCTAATAAGAGAGGAGAGTGGACCATAAGAGAAAGGGAAGGAGGGGATCCCAAGGAAAGTGACAGGTAGGTGAGAAGAGTGGGAAACAGAAGAGAAGGGGATGGAAAAATTGTTTTTAATTTGGAAGAAGAAATTGATGGTCATGCCATGAAGTTGGAGGGTACCCAGACGGAATACAAGGTGTTGCTCATGCACCGAGGGTAGCATCATTGCGACCCAAGAGGCGGCCATGGACTAACATATTTAAGAGAAACCCGAGGGAGAATTCTTTCACTCGAGTGGTGAGTGTATGTGGAAGTGGAGGACACAAGTGCAATCATAACATTTAAGAGAAGTTTGGATAAGCACATGGATGGGAGGAGATTAGTCTAGGTGAATAAGGGTCTGTGTTCTCCTAAGGGTGGCTGCATCCAAATATTCTGGTGCAGTGTAGGCGAGAGCAGGTGAATAAGGGTGATCCAGGCAGGATATGGGTCTGTCTCTGTGCTGTACAGCTTTGACTCGACAAAGTGGTTTTAATTACGTGACTTTTCCTTTAATTAATGACTGGGTGATTGACATATACACCAACTTCCAGCCTCCATAATTAACAAGCAGAGTGTGTCTTACACACAACAAAGACCAACTACTGTGAAGCAAGCCAACTGAGGTGGTGTATGGAGCTTTTAAACATTCATAGCCCGCTGCAGAAGAGGATCCCATCAATAATGAAGAGTTTTCCAAATATCTCTTTCCAAGTCAAGTCCAGTTTCCTGAAAGCGCTGACACAGGTAGGGAGAGTGGTGAAGAAGCCATTCAGCAGATTACTCGAGTCGAGGAAGATGTTCTCCTAAGGCAAACAGGAGAAAATCTACAGATGCTGGAAATCCAAGCAACACACACAAAATGCTGGTGGAATGCAACAGGCCAGGCAGCATCTACAGGAAGAAGTACAGTCGATGTTTCAGGTCTCGCCTGTGTTCTACCAGCATTTTGTGTGTGTTGCTTGTTCTCCTAAGGGGCTGTGTATTGGCGGATCCTCAAGATGGCTGCATCCACATATTCTGGCACAGTGGTGGCTGTGGTTAGTGTTGGGCATTTTGGTTGCTTGGGTCATAATTACAATTATACAGGGCACTTTAATGTTAGACCACAACTGGAGCACTGTGTAACAGTTCTGCTCATTACTCTACTGGAAAGATGTGCAGTGAAGATGAGAGATTAGTGTTGTCACATACAGTGCCTAGAAAAAAGTTTTTACCCCCCTTGAAAGTCATGTTTTTTTGTTTTACAACATTGAACCAGAGGATTTAATCTGGCTTTTTGTTGATCAGTATCCCTTTCATGTCAAAGTGAAAACAGATTTTTACAAAGTGATATAAATTAGCTGCAAATATTGATTGCATAATTATATACCCCCCTTTAACATGACACACCAAATCATCAGTGGTGCTGCCAACTGGTTTTAGAAGTCACATAATTAGTTAAATGGAGATGACCTGTGTGAAGTCACAGTGTTTCAATTGATTGTAGTAAAAATACACCTGTTCTGGAAGGTCCAACTACTGGTGTCAGTATCCTGGCAAAAACTGCACCATGAAGACAAAAGAACACTCCAAGCAACTCTGAAAAGGTTATTGAAAAGCACGTCAGGAGATGGATACAAGAAAATTTCCAAGTCACTGAATATCCCTTGGAGTACAGTTAGAGTCAATCATCACGAAATGGAAAGAATATGGCAGAGCTGTAAATCTGCCTAGAGCAGGAAGTCCTTGCAGAATCACTGTTTTTGAGAAGGGAACGAGAGAGGGAGGCCACCAAGGGACCTATGACAGCTCTGGAGAAGTTACAAGCTTCAGTGGCTGAGATGGGAGAGACTGTGCATACAACAACTGTTGCCCAGGTGTTTCACCAGTTGCAGTTTTATGGGAGAGTGGCAAAGGGAAAGCCACTGTTGAAAAAACTCACATGAAATTTCGGCTAGAGTTTGCCAGAAGGCATGTGGAAGACTCTGAATTAATCTGGAAGGTGGTTCTATGGTCTGATGAAACCAAAATTGAGCTTTTTGGCCATCAGACTAAATACTATGTTTGGCCTAAGCCCACACATCAAAAACACACCATCCCTACCGTGAAGCATGGTGGTGGCTGCATCTTGCTGTGGAGATGTTTCACTGCAGCAGGCCCTGGAAGGCTTGTGAAGGTAGAGAGTAAAATTAATGCAGCAAAATACAGGGAAATCCTGAAAGAAAACCTGATGCAGTCTGCAAGAGAACTGCAACTTGGGAGATCTGTTTTCCAGCAAGACAATGACCCCCAGCTACACAGGAAAAACTTAAAAAACAAAGTTAATGTCCTGGAGTGGCCAAGTCAGAGTCCAGACCTCAACCCAACTGAAAATTTGTGGCTGGACTTGAAAGGGACTGTTCACTCACAATCCCCATGCAATCTGAGAGAGCTTGAGCAGTTCCGTAAAGAAGAAAGGGGAAAAATTGCAGTGTCCAGATGTGCAAAGCTGATAGAGACCTATCCTCACAGACTCCGAGGACATACCGGTCATTGTAAATTGTCCCATGATTAGGCTAGGGTTAAATTGATGGGTTACTGGGTAAGGGCTGGAACAGCTTGTTCTGCGTTGTATCGGTAATACAAGTAATGTCACTCCCACTCCACAAACAATTCAAAACAAAAGCTAACAATCTGAGAACTCACTTTATTCACAAATCATTTTAAAAACGTTTGATACACATCCCCGAAACCGGAGAGCCAGGAGAGAGGAGCAGATGCATGCTGGTGCAAGAAATGAACCCACACACGATGCAGGGACAGGGACGTTAGCTGATGCACTGACTGTCCTCCTTGCTGAGGTGTTTGGCTAAGCCCTCAGCTGGAGGAGCACCCCCCACCCCAGGCTGACGTGACCCTGTCCCCCCGCCCCTCAAAGGCTAGCCAGGGACTGATGATTTGGTAAAGGTCCCGACCAGAGTCTCCAGGGAGCAGACCTGTGCTGTGCCTGCATTAACAGCAGACTTCTCATCCACACAGGGTCCAGAATGCTTCCTCAAGGAGATGGCAGATGGAGCATATCCACGGTGATTTCAGGCCCAACTCCAATGACCCAAGGATTCAACTTGTGCTTCAAAATTAACTCCTCCCCTGCCCTTGCACTCCCCGCGTGGACCCACAGTCCGCATCCTCCCAACCACCTGTTTACCTGCATTGGGTCGATCACAGTTTACGGGGGGGGTCTTCGCTCCCAGAGATCCTGTGTCAGTGATTTAAATGCAGCCTGTATTTACAGTTCAGCAACAGTTCCCAACTAGGGAGTCCTCACTGTTTCCAGAGGGAAATATCTACAGCTGACCATTAGTCCCAAATATAAATGCCTCGACTTGGCCGCAGCAGTCAGCTGGCTGGCAGTGACCACGTAGTTTTCGTCTCTCCACCAGCCCAACCAGGTTCTGCTGCAGGACAACTCCTTGGGTTTGGGGAGGACCCATATCTGAAACTGTTACGAAACTGCTGGCGGAGGTCTTGGTCTGTTAGCAAGCTGCTGGGCTGAAACCCTCTCCAAACCCATGATCCTTTCCCAAAGAGGGGACGGGGACAAAGGACAAGGGAGGAGTGCAGGCCCCTGGGTTCTGAGACAAGCACAGGGATGGGTTGACGGCTGTGATTTTCTGGACATTGCTACACACACTGCCTCAGCTGTGCCTGTGATACTGGGGAATAAAATGGCTGAAGGAAGCACCCTAATGAATGCCTGGGGCAAGCGAGGCGCTTCCCCTCATTGTGCGGAGGAGGAAATAGCCCGGAAAGGACATGACAGAATTTGAAAAGGTACAACGCAGATTCCAGCAAACACAAATGTCACTGAGGAACAGATCAGCACTTGTTCACTCATTCAGCAGGTCTCCGGTTTCCTGGCATGGATGCTGAAGAGATGCGTTTTCTGAATGGAGCAGTTCCGGGCCATTGCTGAGTTGCCACACCTCGCAGCTGTGAGCCCAGTTACACCAGAGCAACGCTTCTCCTCACCCCCGGGGGGTGAGGGGCCTCGTCTCCTGTAGGGATGGGGTTAGATTTCCAACACGCAGAGCGCACACACGTGCTGAGCCTCGCACACCAATATGAATACAGGCAGTTCCAGCATCTGTATAGAACAGCTAAAAAAGTTTATTGTCAGTCTGACTCCTTGCTAGCAACACCTCACTTAGTTGGGTTTTAAACAGCCCTGGAAAGCGGGAGGGGTTCACTGCTGAGAAGTTGTCCTCGGCTTAGAAAAGAATGTATAAATTTTAAAACAAGTCCCACCAGGCCTCAGCTCTGTGTAACTGGGAAATGGCAATCGTGTCCACGACTCCAAGGATGCTGTCTGTGTAAAAGTATCTGAGCGACTGTGCTGAATCAGTTCCTGAGGTTCAGGATCACACAGGTCTCTGTCCAGCCCCACGGACGGTCATGTGGTGGAAGAGGCAGCAGTGGACTGGTAGGCTGATGGACAGCAGACAAGTCTATGGCCCTACGATCAGCTCCTGCAGGTAGGACCGGGTCAGGCTCCGCAACTCCTCCAGGGCGTAGTCCTCGGGCATGGGCAGCTGACGGATGCAGGGGGCAAGCAGGCGAAGGGGGATGTGCTGGAAGGTGGGAGTCGGCTCTCCGGGCTGCTCCACGCTGTGCTGCAGACCAAGCACGGTGCGTAGCATGTTGGCAACCTGCTTGGCCATATCTGCATGGGAGGGACAGAGAGTTTAAGTTCATTCGACCATATATACGTATACAGTCAAATGAAACTATGTTCCTGTGGAACAAGGTGCACAACACTGTATATATAACATACAAAACACAAAGTAATATTCATCATTATGTGCCATGTCATAACGCCCAAGAGTGACCTGCAGGCCCACCACTCATGAAGCAATATTATCACTAATAAATTAACAAAATCAACAAATTTCTGCCTAAAGACGACAATGGCAAACCACTTCTATAGAAGAATTTTACAAGAGCAATCACGGTCATGAAAAGATGACGAATATTACTTTGAGTTATGTGTGTCAGTTATATGTACTATTGAGAATCTTGTTCCAGAGGAATGTTGTCTCATTTGCGACTCAAGTTAAGTAAATAGAATAACGTTTCTGACACTTCACGTGAGGAGACCTGGGTGGTGGCCGGGAGTTCCGTAGTCTTACAGCCTGGGGGAAGAAGCTGTTTCCCATCCTAACAGTCCTTGTCCTAATGCTACAGTACCTCCTGACTGATGGTAGGGGTCAGAGATCGTTGGATAGATGGACTGGGGTGGGGGGGGGGGGAGCATGCGAGAGACGTGTCCCTAAGCAAGTCAAAATGCTGGAGGAACTCAGCAGGTCAGGCAGCATCTATGGACTCGAGATTGTTGAATGTCATTTCCAGTACACAAGTGTAAAGGAGAATTAAATAATTATTACTCTGGATCTGATGCAGCAGAAAAAAAATGCAATAAGGTAAAGACAGAACAATAAAAAAACACAACAAATATAAATACTAAGATAGCTTATATACACAGATTGACAGTGTGTCCATAAAGTGACGCTGGGCACAGGAGTGTCTGTACATAAGGTGACTCTGACAGGAAATGATAAAGTAGTGGTGGTTGGGGGTGTGGAGGGGTGGGTTAGTGGGTAGAGGTGTTGATCAGTTTTACTGCTTGGGGGAAGTAACTGTTTTTGAGTCTGGTAGTCCTGGTGTGGATGCTACCTAGCCTCCTCCCTGATGGGAGTGGGACAAACAGTGCACACATCGACAGTGTGGGATCCTTCATGATGTTACTGGCTCTTTTCAGGCACATTATTGTGTATATTTCCTTGACTGCAGGTAGGCTGGTGTCAGTGATGCATTGGGCAGTTCTGACTACTCGTTGTAGAGGCCTCCTGTCCGCCACAGTGCAATTTCCATACCAAGCAGTGACGTAGTGGTTAGGATGTCCTCTACTCATGCTAGAGGAGTAAACAGTAGATGTTTCCGGCTGATAACTTTAATCAAAACGTCGACATTTATTCATTTCCATAGCCGCTGCTTGACCTGCTGAGTTCCTTCAACATTTTGTGCGCGTTACTCTGGAATTCTAGCATTGGCAAAAAACTCTGGTGTTTAAGTTAATCCACCCTCCAGCCTCACCTATACAATGCCCATCTCTGCGTGCAAGTTTAATAGAGCTGGGCCCCAGGCAGGACAGCAAGATGAGATTCAAATATTGATGGTCTCTCAGACTCAAAGCATGGAAAGAGGAACATTTGGCCCATCAAGTCCATGCTGAACAGAGAGATAAGACCATAAAACCACAAGAGACAGGAGCAGAATTAGGCCATTCAGCCCCTCTAGTCTGCTCCACCACTCCACCAGGGCTGATCCCGGATCCCACTCAACCCCATATACCTGCCTTCTTGTTATATCCTTTGGTGGCCTGACCGATCAGAAGCTATCAACTTCTGCCTTAAATAGACCAATGGACCTGGCCTCCACTGCAGTCTGTGGCAGAGTATTCTACAGATCCACCACTCTGGCTATATCTATAAAAAGAAAATCCTCCTCACCTCTGTTCTATAAGGTTGCCCCCCCAGCTTTGAGGCTGTGCCCTCTTGTTCTGGATACCCCCACCATTAGAACCATCCTCTCCACATCCACCCTATCTAGTCCCTGCAACATTTGGTGGCTTTCAATGAGATCCCCAGCATTCTTCTAAATTCCAATGAGTACAGGCCCAAATCTGCTAAACGCTCCTCGTATGTTAACCCCTTCATTCCTGGAATCATCCTCATGAACCTTCTCCAGACTTCCTCCAATAACTACACATCCTTTCTGAGATATGAGGCCCAAAACTGTTGACAGTACTTCAAGTGACTCTTTCCACCACTCTACAGTGGGCTCCATTCTCTGGTGAAAAAGGTTCTCCTCAGATCCACTCATCCCTTAACACAAGACATAGGAGCAGAATTAGGACATTCAGACCATTGAACCTACTCCACCATTCCATCATGGTCGATTTATTATCCCTCTGAACCCTATTCTCCTGCCTTTGACACAGAATCAATTTATACATGTATCTTATGTATTTATAGAACTGTGTTTTCTTCCCTACTACTGCGTTTTGTGTGCTGCCTCAGATCTGGAGTAACAATTATTTCATTCTCCTTTACACTTGTGTACTGGAAATGATATTAAACAATCTTGATACCTGGTTAAAGAAATTCCTTCATATCTCTGTTCTAAATGGATGGTCCCTCTATTCTGAGGCTGTGCCCTCTGGTTCGAGACTCCCCAAATATAGGAAACATCCTCTCCCCATCTACTCAATATTCAATGGTGTCAATGAGAACACCCCCCCCCCCCCACCGCCCATTCTTCTAAACTCCAGAGTGTAGATGCCCAGGGCTCCTCTTTCATTCTCAAGATCTCCTCTGGACCCTCTCCAATGAAAGCACGTTCTTTCTTGGACATCCACTGACTCTTCTTTCACTATCCTGTTTGTTGTTTCTTTACAGAATTCCAACAGATTTGTCAGGCAGGATTTCCCCTTGAAGAACCAATGCTGACTTTGGCCTATTTTATCATGTGTCTCCAAGTACCTGAGACCACATCCTTAACAATCAACTTCAACATCTTCCCAACTACTGAGGTCAGACTCTCTCTCTTCTTAGAGTGGAGTGACATTTGCAATTTTCCCATCCTCAGGAACCATTCCAGAACCCAGTGATTCTTGTAAGATGGTTACTAGTGCCTCCACAATCTCTTCAGCCACCCCTTTCAGAACCCTGGGGTGTAGACCATCTGGTCCAGGTAACATCTATCTTCAGACTTTTCAACTTCCCAAGCACCTTTTCCCAAGTAATAGCAATGGCACACACTTGCATTTCTGGCATACTTCTGACGTCTCCCATAGTGAAGACCGACACAAAGTACTTCAGTTAGTCTACCATTTCTTTGTTTCCCCATTACTACCTCTCCAGCAGACTGATATCTGAGCTCCCTTGGCAGCTGTGGAAGCCTCATTCTCCCTCCAGAATAGGGAGGTATTTAGCCTGCAGCTTCTGAACTGCTACCAGAAACTCCAGCCATTGCTATTCTGCTGTCATTCAACTTTTGTCAGCTTCTTTCTCATGCCTCCGAAGTTTCACTGCTGGTCCACTGTCCTTTTGCCCCTTGGCAGACCTCAGTACAGAGTGCAGTGCAAACACAGCCCACAGTGGGCACGCTGTACACACTTTATATCCAGGGCAGGGGCTCCCAACCTGGGGTCCATGGACCCAGCAGTTATGGTGAGGGTTGATGGCATGAGAATGGTTGGGAACCCGATCTAGAGGGCACTGAGGTTGGGAAGGGTGCTAAAGGAATGCAAAATAAACATGAAATACATACCAGACTGGGCCAGGCGGTCTTTTGCGGTGAGACACTCAATCAGCTCGATTCGACTGCAGAGAGACATCACCTCGGAGTGAATCTTCTCCAGTTCGTAGGTTGGATCCTCCACCTGCAGAACATACCAGGCAGTTAACACTCCCGACAGGGCAGCCTCCCCACACTGAGACACAGCCCACTGCTTGCCCTAACTGGGGTTGGCAAGGGAGGGCAGAGGACAGGACCCTGACAGCCGGTGCCTCCCCAGGCTGTGAGAGGGGAGGGATGGCCATGGACAGCACAGCCTCAGCACGATTGACAGTTGGAATCAAGTAGAGGACAGGGGCTCTGTGGAATTCTCTGCACAGTGCCGCAGAGACATGTCACAGAGGACTGGTCACTTACATAAAGCAGGAAAAGGCCCTTCAGCCCTCAGTGTCTGTGCCAAACATGATCCCAACTTAAACTAATCCTTTCTGTCTGTACACAAGCCCATTCCTCCATTGCCTGCACATTCACTGAGAACACAGAGGGTGTCCACATTGGAAAGAGCAAGCAGCTTCAAGCTCCTGGGCGCAACACGTCTGAAGACCTATCTCGGGCTGAACACTGATGCAGTTACGAAGAGGGCACACCAGCAGCTATATTCCATTAGGAGCTTGAGGAGATTTGGTATGTCACCAAGACGCCAGCAAATTTCTACAGATGTACCATGGAGAGCTTTCTGACTGGTTGTATCAGAGGCGCCACTGCACAGGGTCAGAAAAAGTTGTAAACTCAGCCATCTCCATCATGGGCACTAGTCTCCCCAGCATCCAGAACACCTTCAAAAGGTGATACCTCAAGGAAGTGGTATCCATCATTAAGTACCCTCACCACCACGTTCTCATCGCTACCATCAGGGAGGTGGTACAGGAACCTGAAGGCACACACTCAGTTTTAGGAACAACTTCTACCACTGCCCCAGCAGATTTCTGTGTGGTCCATGAATACTAGCTATTTTGCTTTCTTCAATACTTCCAATTAATAGAGAAATGTATACAATAGACATCCTGAAATACTTGTTCTTCACAGGCATCCACGAAAACAGAACACTCCAAAGAATGAGTGACAGTAAATATTAGAACCCGAAGCCACCCTACTCTCCCCTCCCCCACCCACTCACCCCAGCAAAAAGCATCAGCACCCTCCACCCACCACGCAAGCAATAGCAAAGCCCCCAAGAAAGACCGCGATCTGCAGTGCAGCAAAAACATTGCTCGCCTGACAATTCGACATTCTTTATCCCTAATAATGGGGCACAGAGGTGTCAATCAGTGAGAAGGGAGACATGAACAAAACAACTCACTGATAAACAATGTTAAAAGTCTCAGCATCACAGTTTTCCCTGAGATTCTCTCACAGTATTTTTCATATTTTTATTGTAATTTATATTGTCTTGCACTGTACTACTGCCACAAAACAACTAATTCCTGACATACATCAGTGAGAATAAAAGTGACTGATTCTGTCCCTATCTACCATTGACTTAAACTCCACTATGTATGACAATAGACAATAGGTGTGTGAGTAGGCCATTCGGCCCTTTGAGCCAGCACCGCCATTCACTGTGATCATGGCTGATGATAATGTGTGTCGTCCACCACCACCCCAGGCACCTAACACTCTGCAAAATAAAAACTTGCTCTATACATCTCCTTTAATCTTTAAATGCGCAGCTCCCTGTATTCAACATTACAACTCTGGGTACAATTTTTTTAACTGTCTACCTTAACTTTCAAGAAACACTTGATTCTGGCATGGTTTCGAAGGACCGGAAGCTAATGTTTCTGCATTTACCAAAGGCCAATCCGGACAATGGAAGTTTGGAGAGGAGACGACTTCAATCAGGTCCACTACCAGAGGATAAAGGCAGGAGTGGTTCATGGCAGTGTAACAGAGCTTTGCCCAGTGGCCAGCGTCTGAGTGGACATAGTCAGAGTGGTGATCTTAAGGCTTTACCTCTTCGAGGCTTCACTCAGAGAAAGCAAAGGAAAGGAAAGGAAAGTTGAAGTTTTTCCTTCACTTCTTTATAGCTGCTCAGCTAGGCAGAGATGACAGGCAGGATACTGCAATGCACCTCTTGCAGGACGTGGGAAGGCAGGGAGATCTCCAGTATCTCTGACCACTACAACTGCAAGAAGTACATCCAGCTGCAGTTTCTAACACACCGCGTTTAGGAGTTGGAACTGGAACTGGATGAACTCTGGATCATTGAGGGGGCTGAAGGGGTGATTGAGTCTGCCTCTGTGACTCAGACGAGAAGGAGAAGAGGCACACTGTGGTGATAGGGGAATTGTTAGTCGGGGCATGAACAGGAGGTTCTGTGGACTAGAACGAGACTCCCGGATGGTATGCTGCCTCTCAGATGCCAGGGTCCAAGATATTTCAGATCGAGTGCTCAGCACTCTTAAGTGGGAGGGTGGACAAACAGAAGTCATGGTCCATGTAGGCACCAATGACATGGGTAGGACGAGTGATGAGGTTCTGCAAAGGGAGTTCAGGGAGTTACAGGGCAGGACCTGTGATCGCAGGATTGCTACCTGTACCATGTGCTAGTGAGCCTAGAACTAGGAAGATTATAAGGTTTAATACGTGGCTAAGGAGTTGGTGTAGGAGGGAGGGCATAAGATTTTTGGATCACTGGGCTCTCTTCCAGGGAAGGTGGGACCTTTACAGAAGAGATAGTTTGCACCTGAACTGGAGGGGATTAATATCCTTGCAAAAAGGTTTGATAATGTTACACGGTGGGGTTTAAACTGAAGTTGGAGGGGGATGGGAACCAGTGTGTCAGAACAGTTAGTGGAGAGGTTGTGGAGGCAAAGTTAAGATTCAAAAAGTTGAGCATGGTGCAACAAAATCAAAAAGTGCGGGTACAGGACTGAAGGTATTATATTTGAATGTGCACACAGTATACAGAATAAGGTGGATGAACTTGCAGCAGAGTTGCAGATGGGCAGGTATGATGTTCTAGGCATCACTGAATCATGGCTGAAAGATTATAGCTGGGAGCTTAATGTCCAGGATACACATTGTATGGAAAGGATAGGCAGGAAGGCAGAGGGGGAGGCATTGCACTGTTGATAACAAATGAAATCAAATCACTAGAAAGAGGTAACATAGGGTTGGAAGGTGTAGAATCATTGTGGATAGAGCCAAGAACCTGCAAGGATAAAAAAAAGCTGATGGCAGTTGTATACAGACTCCTCCAAACAGTAGTAAGGATGTGGCCTACAATTACAACATGAGATAGAAAATGCATGTCAAAAAGGCAGTGTGACAATAGTCACGGGGACTTCAATATGCAGGTAGTTTGGGAAAATCAGGTTGGTGCTGGGTTACAGGAGGGGAAATTTCTAAACTGCCCACAAGATGGCTTTTTAAGAGCAGCTCGTGGTTCAGCGCACTGGAGGATCAGCTATTCTGGATTAGGTGTTGTGCAATGAACTAGAATTGATTAGAGACCTCAGGATAAAAGAACCCTTAGGGGCAAGTGATCACAATATCGAATTCATCCTGAAATCTGAGAAGGAGAAGCTAAAGTCAGATGTATCAGTATTACAGCGGAGTACAAGGAACTAGAGGCATGAGAAAGGAGTTAGCCAGAATTGTTTGGAAAACACTAGCAGGGATGATGACAAAGCAGCAATGGCTGGAATTTCTGGAAACAATTCGAAGGCACAGGATATATACATACCAAAGAGAAAGTATTCTAAAGGGAAGATGACACAATCATGGCTAACAAGACAAGTCAAAGCCAACATAAAAGCCAAAGCGAGGGCATATAATAGAGCAAAAATTAGTGCGAAGTTGGAGGATTGGGAAGCTTTTTTAAAAAAAACCAACAGAAGGCAACTGAAGTCATTAAGGTAAAGATGGAATACGAAAGTAAGCTGGCCAATAATATTAAAGAGGACACCAGAAGTTTGTTCAGATACATAAAGTGCAAAGGAGAGGTGAGAGTGGATATTGGACTGCTGGAAAACGATGCAGGAAAGATACTGGTATGGATAGAGGAATGGCTGACAAGCAGGAGGCAGCAAGTGGGAATAGAAGGGGCCTTTTCTGGTTGGCTGCCTGTAACTTGTGGTGTTCCTCAGCGGCCAGTATTGGGACCACTACTTTTCACATTTCTTCCTCATTGATTTAGATAATGGAATTGATGGCTTTGTGGAAAAGCTTGTGGATGATATGACAATAGGTGGAGGGGTAGAAATGCTGAGGAACCAATGCAATTGCAGCAGGACTTGGACAAATTGGAAGAATGGGCAAAGAAGTGGCAGATGGAATAGTGTTGGGAAATCCATAATGCACATTGCTAAAAGGAACAATAGTGTACATTACCTAAATGGGGAGAAGGTTCAAATATCAGAGGTATAGAGGGACTTAGAAGTCTTTGTGCAAGACTCCCAGAAGGTTGACTTACAGGTTGAATCTGTGGCAAATGCAATGTTGCATTTACTTCAAGGGGAATAGAACATAAAAGCAAGGAGATAATGCTGAGCCCTTATAAGACACTTGTCAGGCTGCATGAAGTATCGCTAATTCACTTTAGTTCAGGAGGAGGTCACGAGGATGATTCCATGAATGAAGGGGTTAACATATGAGGGGTGTTTGGCAGCTTTGGGCCTGTACTCACTGGAATACAGAAGAATGTGGGGGATCTCACTGAAATATACCAAAATTGAGGGGTGACCTTTAGAATAGAGGCAAGGAGGAATCTTTTTGGCAGTGCGTAGTAAACCTGTAGAATGCCCTTCCACAGACTACAGTGGAGGCCAAGCGGAAGTTGATAGTTTCCTGATTGGTCAGGGCCTCAATGGACATGGTGAGAAGAAGGGTTATGGGATTGAGTGGATCCAGGATAGACAAAGGTTGATGTTGTATACCTGGATTTTCAGAAGACCTTTGAAAAGGTGTCACATGAAGCTATTTAACAAACTACAACCCCCACGATGCTAGCATGGGTAAAGTGCCTGAATGGCAGGAAGAAGAGAGTGGGAATAAAGGAAGTCTTTTCTGGCTGGCTACCAGTGACTAGTGGTGGTCTACAGGGTCGGTGTTGGGACCACTTCCTCTTACGTCATATGTCAGTGACTTGGATGATGAAATTGATGGCTTTGTTGCAAAGTTTGCAGACAATAGGATAGGTTGAGGGGCAAACAGTTGAGGAAGTAGAGAGGCTACAGTAGGACTTAGATTAGGAGAATGGGCAAAGAATATGGCAGATGGAACATTGTTAAGTGATGCACTTTAGTAGAAGAAATGAAAGGGTTGGTTATTTTCCAAATGGAGAGAAAAATTGAGCAGCAAAGGGGCTTGGAAGTCCTTGTGCAGGATTCCCTAAAGGTTAATTTGTAGGTGGAATCAGTGTTGAGGAAGGCAAATGCAATGTTAGCATTCATTTCCCAAGAGGACTAGAATATAAAAGCAAGGATGTAATGTTGAGACTTTATAAAGCACTGGTGAGGCCTCACCTGGTGTATTGTGAGCAGTTTTGGGCCTATTATCTTCGAGAGGATGTGCTGAAACTGGAGAGGGTTCAAAGGAGGTTCATGACAATGATTCCAAGATTGAACGGTCTGGGGCTGTATTCACTGGCATTCAAAAGAATGAGGGGTGACTTCACTGAAACACCAAATGGTGAAATGCCTTGATAGAGTGGATGTGGAAAGGATGTTTCCTGAAGTGGGAGAGTCTAAGACCAGAGGACACAGCCTCAGAATAGAGGGGTGTCCTTTTACAACAGATGAGGAGGAATTTCTTTGGCCAGAGAGTGGTGAATCTGTGGAATTCTTTGCAACAGGCAGCTGTGGAGTCAAGTCGTGATCTACAGTATATTTAAGCCAGAGGTTGATAGATTCTTGTTTGGTCAGAGCACAAAGGGATACGGGTAGCAGGCAGGAGCTGACGGGAAAATTGGATCAGCCATGATGAAATGGTAGAGTAGACTCGATAGGCCAAATGGCCTAATTCTACTCCCACATCTTATGGTCTTTACCACCAACCACTGGCAATGTGTTCCATCCACCCACCACTCTGCACAAGGGAAAACCTACCCGAGATCCACCCCTAACCCCGATAATTTCTTCTAATCACCTTAATGCCTCTTGTATTAGCCATTTCCCTCTGGGAAAGTCTCTGGTGTCTGCTTGATCCATGCCACTCATCATCTTACACACCCATCAAGTCACGTCTGATCATCCTTCGCTCCAGAGAGAAAAGCCCCAACTCACTCAACCTTTCCTCATAAGACATGCTCTCTCATGTAGACAGCTTCCTCGTAAAACTCCTGAGCACCCTCTTCAAAGCTTCCACGTCAGACCAGGACTGCCGAGTTCCTCCAGCATTGCTTTTTGATCAAGTTTCTATCAAAGTCAGAGCACTGTAGCACAGAAATAGGCCCTTTGGCCCATTGAGTCATGCCAGCCTGGTCTTTAGGTTCTGCTTACCGACAGAGCTCGAGACCATAACGTGTTTAAGGTCCGTTCGTCTGCACTGCTCACCTCAGCAAGTCCCCGTACCATCTCCAGGACTCGGATGTAATCGTGGAAGACAGCTCCAGCTGTGTCCCAGTCCTGGATATGGACAATGCACTCAGGCAGCGCCAGCTTGCCCAGGAAGAACTTCAGGTAGCTGTAATTCTCATTGATGATGGCATCTGGTGGTCAGGGAGGGACAACAGTGGGTTAGATTTCATCAGCGTGACCTAGGGTTGCCAACTTTCTCACTCCCAAATAAGGGACAAAAGTAGCAGTCAAATACGGGACATGTGTTTACCCTAAAAAAGACTACCATGACCATGAAGCCTTGCGCGAGCACCTATGCGCGCATGCGTGACATGCGTATACATGACTTGCACATGCGTGTACGTGTCAATTTTCTACAAATTGGTTTTGGCTTAATCTTCCCCATCTGTCAAGTGAAACTACACTGTACATACGTTATTTTTACTTTATATAGGCTGTGTATTTATCATATCATTCCCACTTTTACTATATGTTATTTTAGGTCTTGTGTGTTATTTGGTATGATTTGGTAGGTTTTTTTTTTGAGTCTGGGAACACTCAAAAAATTTTTCCCATATAAATTAATAGCAATTACTTCTTTGGCTTATGAACGGTTTCATAGGAATGCTCGACCTTAGCAGGGAAATACGGGACAAGGGTGGTCCCGTATGGGACAAACCAATTTAGCCCAATATATGGGATGTCCCGGCTAATGCAAGACAGTTGGCAACCCTAGTGTGACCATTTCACCTGCATATCACTCACCAAGACAAACACACCCCCACCCCCAACATGGGCAGCAGGGCCGAGCTTGTTGTTTTTTTAATTTTGGTTTATTGTCAGTAGAGTAAAAAGTTCGTTTCGCATGCCGTTTATAGATAAGACCATGCACTGTAACACATGACAACCTGTGTTACTGCTACCTTCCTGTCAGCGTGAACCAGTCTGGCCATTCCCCTCTGACCTCTCTCATTAACAAGGTGTTCTCAATCTCAGAAGTGCCGCTTATTGGATGTTTTTTTGTTTTTTTACACCATTCACTGTAAATCCGAGAAACTATTGTGCGTGAAAGTCCCAGGAGACCAGCAGTTTCTGAGATGCTCAAACCACTGTCTGGCACCAACAATCAGTTCACGGTCAAAGTCACATCGACCACATTTCTTCCCCATTCTGATGTTTGATCTGAACAACAACTGAGCCTCTTGACCGTGTCTGTATGCTTTTATGCACTGAGTTGCTGCCACAGGATTGGCAGTTAGACATTTGAATTAACGAGATACCAGTGTACTTAATAAAATGACCACTGACTGTGTATGTACTTTCATAATAAATGTTACGATTTATTTATAATTTTATTTGAAGATACAGAACAGGGTCTTCCAGCCCATTGAGGACCACCCAGCAATCCACCAATTTAACACCAGCCCAGTCACGGGACAATTTACAACGAGCAATTAACCTACTAACCGCAACTCCTCTGGACCGTGGGAAGAAACAGGAACACCCAGAGGAAACCCATGCACACACAGGAAGGAACAAACTTCCTTACAAAGGGTGCCAAAATTGAACTCTATGCCTTAAGCTGTAATAGTTCTGTGCGAACTGCCATGCTATCTTGGCGCCTGTGGAATAATAAACCACTTGTAGCTGAGACGGGAGCTTAGCTCGTTCCCTGGCAAAGCTTTGTGGAATTGTGCTCAAAGCACCAGGGGAAGGGAGCACTATATACACCTGAGGGACTCGATCGCTGCCACGTACCTGAAGCCAGGTGCCGAACCACCAGCTGGTGACAGTTGTTCCAGTGGCCGGCCTCAATCAGGTGCAGGGCCTCTTTGTGGAGGTCGCCGTTACGGTGAGCACGCAAGCTCTTGGCGTTGTGGATCCACTGCGACGGGATGCCGAGCTGCTGCTGCAGGAACTGCTCCTTCTCCTTCAACTCATCGGTCTCCTCCAGCGTGCAGTGCCTGTTCAATTGCTCCCGGACCGCGGTCACTCGCTGCCTATTGGAACACAGCTCCTCAGTGGGCATCTATCTTCATGTTTATTTAGAGATACAGCATGCAACAGGCCTTTTCGCCCAACCATCCGTACCACCCAGCAATCCACCGTGTAACCCCAGCCTAATCACAAGACTAATTAACCTGCTAACTGGGATGTCTTTGGACTGTGAATGGAACCTGGAGCACCTGGAGGTTACCGACATGCACACGGGGAAGATGTATTAACTCCTTATAGAGGATGCCGGAATTGAACTCTGATGCCACAAGCTGCAATACAGCTGCGCTAACCACCACACTACGGTGGTGCCCTCAGTATAGGGACACACACCACGAAGTAGGAAGGCCACCACCCTCACCAGAGGGCCTCCTCATCACTCTCCTCCCACGAAACTATTTGGAGCCAATGGAAACAGTCAGGTTAGGTCAAGGTTGCAGCATTGAACGCGGTTCTGGTTCTCCATTACAGGACGGATGTGGAGGCTTTGGAAAGGTCCCCAAGATGCTGCCTGGATTGGATAATATTAGCTATAAGGGGGAGACTAATAAGACCATAAAACATATGGGCAGAATTAGGCCACTCAGCCCATCAAGTCCATCCAACCATTCCAGCACAACTGATTTATTACTCCTCCCAAGCCCATTCTCCTGCCAACCTTTGACACCCTGACTAATCAAGCACATCGACATCTGCTTTAACTATACCACAGTGGACTTGGCCTCCACAGCCATCTGTAGCAGTGAACTCCACAGATTCATTACCCTTTAGCTAAAGAAATTCCTCCCCATCTCTACTCGAAAGGGACATCCTTCTGTTGAGCCTGGTGCTAGACTACACCAGTATTGGAAACATCCTGTCAAACACTGAAAGTCTTAGTGGATGTGGGTAAGTTTCAATGAGATCCCCTTCATTCTTCTAAACTCCAGTGAGTACAGGCCTAGAACCATCAAATACTCATGCATTAACCCTTTCATTCCTGGAATCATTCTTGTGAACATCCTATGGACCCTCTCCAATGCCGTCTCACCCTTTCTTCGATAAGGGGCAGGGGAGTGGGACTAAATGGGAGAATGGATCAGCTCATGATAAAATGGCAGAGCAGACTGGATGGGCCGAATGGCCGACTTCTGCCCCTTTGTCTTATGGTCTTAAAACTGCACACAATACTCCATGTGGCCTGACTAATGCCTTATTAAAGCCTCAACCTGACAATTTTGTTCTAGATTTCCAGCATCTGCAGACACCCACTTAAGAATGGTGAAGGTGATTTTTTTTGCCCCTCACAAGGGCGGTGAGCTTTTGGAGGCCTGTGGGATTAGCACAGATGGGCATGATGGTTAGTACAGACATGGTGGACCGAAAGGCCAGCTTCGATAGTGTAACTCCATGACTCTCCCCTCTTTCACCCAAGATACCCAGTGTGTTGAACATCTGCCTTACCCCCCCTAATTTATTTTACAATCCTGTAAAAAGTACCCCCCCACCCCCAGCGTAACCCAATCTGTGCACAAAGAGAGCGATTACATGTCCATGCTTCAGAAAGGGAAAAGAGTCACATGGCCCCTGGGGCAAACTCACTCCAGGTTGGGGATGTGTAGCAGCACAAAGACAGCCCACTCCCAGAGTCCGGCTGCCTCCAGCTGGGCAGCGTAGCTGGTGTGCACCATCGCCTGGTGCTTCTCCGACAAGTGGCTGTAGTTCAGAGCCTGAAGCACTGCCCAGAGGTGCCAACTCAGCCGAAAGTCCAAGTGGTCAGGCGTCACCGTCCTGGGGTTGAGGAGTGGGTGGAGCTCATGATGCCTGTGGGGAGGAGTGAACCAGTGAATTAAATCAGCCCGCAGTTCAGAGAGAAAAAAAACACAGGAAATGACTGTCGACTTCAGGAAAAAGATGAACGGAGAAGAGACACCAGTCCTCGAGGGATCAGTAATTGACTGGACTTTAGAAGTTCACATTCAAAGTAAATTTAAGTACATATATGTCACCATATACAACCCTGAGATGTATTTTCTTGTAGGCGTTCTCAGTAGATACGAAGAAACACCACAGAATGTAAAACCACACACAAGATGTACAAAAGACAGCAAACTGTAGAAATACAAAATAATAGTAACAATAAATAAGCATTAAGTAATTAAGTGAATATTGAGAACGAGATGAAGAGTCCTTAAAAGTGAGTCCATAGGTTGTGGGAACACTTCGGCGTGGAGGAGAGTGAAGCTGAGTTAAGTTATCCCTTCCAGTTGAAGAGCCTGATGGTTGAGGGGTAATAACTGCTCCTGATGGCATCAGCATGACAGCATGGTCTGGATGGTGGAGGCCACTGACAACGAGTGCTTCTTTCCTGTAGCACTGTTCCTTGTAGATGTGCTGAATAGCGGGGAGGGCTATGGGCCATAGAATTAATTGCTGACTTCAGAAAGGTAAAGTCCAGAGAATACACACCAGTCCTAATCAAGGGGTCAGCAGTGGAAAGCGTGAGCAGTTTTAAGCTCCTAGGTGTCAACACCTCTGAGGATCCATCCCAACAAACTGGCACGACAGCAGCTAAAGTTTATTAGGAGTTTGAGGAGATTTAGTACGTCATTAAAGGCTCTAACAAATTTCCACAGCACCATGGAGAGCATTCTAACTGGTTGCATCACCGTCTGGTATGGAGGGGCCTCTGAACAGGATCGGAAAAAGTTGTAGATTTATTCAGCTCCATCATTAAGGACCCTCCACCATCAACGGCATGTTGTCTTCTCACTGCTGCCACCAGAGGTACAGACTCAACATTTTAGCAACAGCATCTTCCCCTCTGCCATCAGATTTCTGAAGTCTGTAAACTAACAAATGCTACCTGACCATTTTACTCTTTTTGCACTATTTATTAAATTTTTAAAATATTTGTCACTAAGTATTTTAATGTATTGCACTGTAGGGAAAAGCTGAGTAGGTGAAGAGTTTATACCCTAGAGTTTAGGATAGTGAGGGAAGATTTGATAGAGGAAAATGCAAGCAGGCTTTTTCCGCTAAGGTTGGGTGAGACTACAACTAGAGATCACGACTTAAGGGTGAAAGGTGAAATGTTTAAGGGAAACCTGAGGGTGAAGTTATTCACTCAGAGGGTGGTGAGAGTATGGAATTAAGTTGCCAGTGTATGCGGTGGATTCAGAGAAGTTTCGATAGGCACATTGATGGGAGGAGTACGGAGGGCTATGATCTAGGTGTGCATCGATGGGAGCAGACAGTTTAATAGTTTGACATGGACTAAATGGGCCGAAGGGCCTGTTCCTGTTCCTTTGCTGCAGTATTCTGTGTCAAATTTCACAACATATGAGTGACAATAAACCCGATTCTTTCGGTTGGTCAGAGATGGCTTAGTTCAATTCTTTGCAATGTGGGAGGAAACCAGAGCACCCTTTTAAGGTGAGGGGGGCAATTAAAAAAAAAATGTGAGGGGCAATTTTATTTTCTTTACAGAGTGGTGGGTGCCTGAAATGTGCTGCCTGGGGTGGTGACGGAGGCACAAACATTAGGGATTTTTCAACGATATTTAGATAGGCACATGAATGTGAGGAAAATGGAAGGATATAGACATTGTTCAGGCAGAAGAGATTAGTTTGCCATTGGATAACTAATTTAATTTGATTCAGCACAACATTGTGGGCTGAAGGGCCTGTTTCTGTGCTATACTGTTCTATGTTCTTACCAGGAAGAAACCTACGTG